>NC_057810.1:722691505-723039722 GCF_018294505.1 Triticum aestivum
TTCATACATAGATATGTGCATTTTTTTGTTCATTGCATTTTTTCATATATATAATTAATGTATATATGTATGTGGTAGCTATATGATGAATGGATGTGGCTATGTATGTATGAATATAATGTTCATAGCATTTTTTTGTTTATATATGTTTTTTCATATATGAATTAATTTTTTATTTAGGTTGTTAGTAGATATCGATTTTAGGTTAGTGCATTTTAATTAGGCTAGTGTAGAGGAAAAAGTAAAATAAGGAAAAGGAAGAAATGAGGAAGAAGGAAGAAGGAAGAAGAAGAAGAAAAAGAAGGAGAGGAAAAAGGAAAATAAGAAGAGGAAGAAAGGAGAAGAAGAGAGGAAGAAGAGGAGAAATAGATAATAAGAAGAGGAAAAAAGAAGAAAAAGAAGAGGAGAAGAAGAAAGGAATAGAGGAGAAGAAGAAAAAATAGAAAAAGAAGAGGGACATGTCTACTCTTCTTCCTCCTCTTCTTCCTCTTCTTCCTCCTTTTATTTATTTCTCCTCTTCTTCCTCTCCTCTTCTTCTCCTTTCTTCCTCTTCTTATTTTCCTTTTTCCTCTCCTTCTTTTTCTTCTTCTTCGATCTCCTTCTTCCTTCTTCCTCTTTTCTTCCTTTTCCTTATTTTCCTTTCTCGAGGGAGAACAAGAAAAAGAAGAGGAGGAGAAGAAGAAAGGAATAGAGGAGAAAGAAGAAACTTCAACACGAGGGGGGGGGGTACCGATAGCCCCTCCCTGATAACATTATTTTCCCATGTATATGTATGTCGCATTGTTGTCGATATAACCCCCTCCCGGATAACTTTGACATGAGGGTGGTCGATATATATACCCTCTCTCGACCGTGAAAACTTATACCACGGTAGCACCCTCCTCGGCCCTCTCGCTCGACCAAAACTCTCGAGGACACCCAAACCCTAGAGAGAAAACAATGTCGGTCTCCTACCCCGTCCCGCCGCGCCCCTACCCGACAAATTAACTCTCTCGAGGCCACCCAAATTTACCAAGTTAAAAGAGCGCGTTGTCGTCGAGGCCACCCCAAACCCTTGAAGCGTTGTGTCAAGGCCACCCCAAACCCTAGAGAAGCAGCGTCGAGGCCACTAACATGATTCCTTATTGTGATTAGCTATCTAGTTCTACGTTTGCCACTAATATATATCCATATGTACCATGTTTGAATAATAATTGACATGTTGTATAAATATTTGCAGAAACTATGGAGCACTCCCGAGACGAAGCAACACTAGCGATGTTGGGGGACATAATCGCACAAGGAAGTGTTGAAGTTGCGTCATTTCTTAACGACACCGATGGTCAGGAAGGACTGGGTGAAGAAGAGGGCTATGTTCATGATGGCTTCAGCTCATTAATGCCGGTACAAGAAGAGGGCTATGTTCATGATGGCTCCGGTGACACAATGGAGGTACAAGAAGGAGACCATGCTGACTGCTCCGGTGACCGAACCGAGTCCGACAGGTATATATATATATATTAGTTAAGCCCGTGCTGACTAGTTAATTGATGCATCCATTGTTTTGGTATATGTACACATATTAATTACTCTCGTCTTTCTTCCTTTTAATTTCTAGCCCTCCGGATCGAGCACAACTTCGGTAAGGAGACGAGGCCCGAAGAAAAAGTTGAGCTCAGATGAAAGGTTTGAGATGAGAGAAATCGCGCCCGACGGCGAACCGATTGAACCCATCCGTACAAAGAACGCATTTTCTGCTTAGTGCGGGGTTCTTGTTAGGGAAAAGATCCTGATCAGCATCTAGCAATGGTATAAGCCTAAGGAGGAAGACCCTGAGGTGTCTTATGTCAATGATATGCAGAAAGAAGATCTTTGGACTCAGCTGAAGGCAAATTTCACCCTACCGCCAGAGGAGGATCAGGAGAAGCCAGTTAAAGAGCAATTAATCAAGTCTTGTGCTCTTAAGAAGATGGCAACCCTATTCAGGAGGTGGAGGAAAGAGCTGAACAAGTTTGCCGACAAAGAAGAGACACCAGAATTCATCGGCAAATATGAGAAGATCAAAGATCACTGGCCCGCATTTGTGGCCCACAAGACATCGGAAAAGAGTAAGAAGATGTCGGCGACAAACAAGCAAAATGCTGCGAAGAAGAGGCTTCACCATCGCACGGGGTCAGATGGCTACCTCAAAGCCCGGCCTAAGTGGTCCAAGGCTGAGAATGATCTGCTTGAAAAAGGGATCGAACCAGAGACAATGAACTGGCCAGACCGTTGCCGGACTTGGTTCTTCGGGGCTGGCGGAACCTTGGACCCTGTATCAGGGAAGTGTTGTTGGATGGACGAGCAACTGAAAATACCAGTCAAGAACCTTCGGCACTATATCAATGCAGCACAACGAGGGACGTTCGTTCCAGACAGGGAGAAGGACGAGCTCACAATGGCCCTCGGGAATCCTGAGCACCCTGGACGGACACGAGGCATGCCAGGCTCCATTCCGTGGAAGGTTGGTTTTCCGGACGCAGGGGGTTACAAAACCCACGAGAGGAGGAAGAAACTGGAGCAGGGCCAACTGCAGGCGCTGCACGAAAGGGTAATGGGGCTAGAGGAACGAGAAGAGGAACGAGAAGCAGCAAATAGCAGCAAACGACCTGTCGAAGCTTCCCCCGAATCTACCCCGCCATCTCAGTGGAGAAGCATCTTGGCTTCCACCGAGCTGCTTCAGCCGGAGCATGTCTTGATGGCTCCTGCCAGCTATCCCGTGGAGGCTATTATGGAGTCTCAAAATTTCCACATTATGACGCGATGGATGAATTTGAAGGTCAAGGCGGCTGTTGGCTCTGTTTATCCTACTGGACCCGGCGCAACTTATCACTGACGGCCGATTCCAGAAGTATATGCTAGGGTGATGGTGGATGAAATAACAGAGGGATTTGAGGACCTCCTTCTTGACCACCCTACCGGTGAAGGGGAGACTAGGCTGGGTTCTGCTCTGAAGACTCCATGCCTATGGCGGAAGGAGCTCATCAACCTTCCGAACTGGACGCCTCCGCCTCCTCCTCCTCCTCCGGTGAGTCAGGGCACTCCGCCTCCTCCACCGCCTCCTCCTCCGGCGAGTGACGATCAGGGCACGCGTGGCGGCACTCCGCCTCCTTCTCCGGTGTGTGGCGGCACTCCGCCTCCTTCTCTGCCTGCGCCGGGGCGCCCGAGGAGCCAGCAGCCTCCTCCTTCTCCGCCTCGCCAGCAAGGCCGAAAGAGACCCACCGCCGCCCCAGCTGCTCCGGCGTGTCGTAGTCCTTCTCCTCCGCCTCATAAGCAAGCGCGAAAGAAGACAGACGCCGCAGCCGCTCCGTCTACTCTGGCGTCTAGCAGCACAACTAGAGGCGGGAGGCAATACAGATACGGTCCACCTCTCAAGCCTATAGAGAAGTTGCCGTACGAGAGGATCGAGGAGGAAAATGATATGATCGTGCGGACCCACGTGAAGGAGTTCTTTGAAGGGGTGAAAGAAAAGAGACATCCACCTCCGGAGGAGAAGGTAGATCCGGTGAAAGCAAAGCGCACTCTCGATGCCCTGAGGAAACCGGCAAAGTCTCTGCCGAGAACCAACTATGACCGCATTACTGAACAGACATATATACAAGCGGAGCGGTCGGGAAGTACTGTTAGACATCAAAGGTCAAGAGAACGAGCAGCTGCGAAAAAAGTTGCCCAGATCGGCGAACAAGCAAATCAATCGTGCCCCCCGCTCAATGTGTCTAGCGGCAACATCGTCGCTAATGCTCCAGGGATGGCGCCCGATTATGGCAATCTACAAGATTACCTGCCTAACGATCAACTTCCTGATTTCATGGAGGTGGACGAACACAGATACGAGTACAGGAAGCCTCTCGTCAAAGATGAAAAATCTCTAACAACGATGATGCGAAGATTCCATAATTGGTACATGAAAACCTGCAGAGAGTCTGGGGGACGAATAGTTTGTATCTGCACAATGAAGAGGAGCACGACCTTGTTGGAACTGATCTGTTGTGTGTTCCATTTGAGAAGTTCTTCGCGTTCTTCAATCAAAAGGCCCTCGATAAATTAACGGTCTTTTGCTACTGTCTGTAAGTACTATTTCTGTCATTAAGTCTCTATATATAGATCGGCTCTTTCATTGCATGTATTTATAATCTATTATCCTCACTATATTATGCAGATTGAAGATCTTCGAGTGCAGAAAACAAGAAATCTATGATATTGGATTCATTAACACAAATATCATAGATGATAATCAGATTAAAAAGCACGTCGAAGATGCCGAGGCCAACTTGCTACAATCATTGATCAAAAATCAAAACAAAGATACCATACTCTTTCCTTACAACGGCGAGTGAGTGTTACTGTCGTGTGCATATTCGGTTTCCCTTATTACTCGAGCGAGATTATAGTAATGTAATTGATGAGTTATGCATGCGTGCGCAGCTTCCACTATGTTCTTCTGGAGATTAAGCTTGAGCGGGGACTAGTAACCGTCTTAGACTCAAGACGGAAAGATCCCGAAGCTTATGCGGACATGACTGAATTGCTCAACAAGTAAGTTCAATCGATCATTATCGCACCATATCGGCAACTTTTTGTTCATTTCCTGATATCTCAAGTAATATTTATTATTTTCTTTGTCTTGCAGGGTTTGGAAACAGTTCACCGCAGAAGCTCCGGGACTGCCGAAGGAGCTGCGATATACATACTGATGTCTACTACACAACCTTCTTCTTGTAGACGTTGTTGGGCCTGCAAGTGCACAGGTTTGTAGGACAGTAGCAAATTTCCCTCAAGTGGATGACCTAAGGTTTATCAATCCGTAGGAGGCGTAGGATGAAGATGGTCTCTCTCAAGCAACCCTGCAACCAAATAACAAAAAGTCTCTTGTGTCCCCAACGCACCCAATACAATGGTAAATTGTATAGGTGCACTAGTTCGGCGAAGAGATGGTGATACAAGTGCAAAATAGATAGTAGATATAGGTTTTTGTAATCTGAAAATATAAAAACAGCAAGGTAACAAGTGGTAAAAGTGAGCGTAAACGGTATCACAATGATAGGAAACAAGGCCTAGGGTTCATACTTTCACTAGTGCAAGTTCTCTCAACAATAATAACATAGATAGAACATATGACAAGCCCTCAACATGCAACAAAGAGTCACTCCAAAGCCACTAATAGCGGAGAACAAACGTAGAGATTATGGTCGGGTACGAAACCACCACAAAGCTATTCTTTCACGTCGATCTATAAAAGAGTTCGTACTAGAATAACACCTTAAGATACAAATCAACCAAAACCCTAATGTCACTTAGATACTCCATTGTCACCTCAAGTATCTGTGGGCATGATTATACGATATGCATCACACAATCTTAGATTCATCCAACCAACATAAAAGTACTTCAAAGAGTGCCCCAAAGTTTCTACCGGAGAGTCAAGAACGTGTGCCAACCCCTATGCATAGGTTCCCAATGTCATGAAACCCGCAAGTTGATCACCAAAACATACATCAAGTGGCACATGATATCCCATTGTCACCACAGATAATCACGGCAAGACATACATCAAGTGTTCTCATAAAGACTCAATCCGATAAGAAAACTTCAACGGGGAAACTCAATTCATCACAAGAGAGTAGAGGGCGAGAAACATCATAAGATCCAACTACAATAGCAAAGCTCGGGATACATCAAGATCGTGCCATAGATAGAACACGAGAGAGAACACGAGAGAGAGAGATCAAACACATAGCTACTGGTGCATACCCTCAGCCCTGAGGGTGAACTACTCCCTCCTTGTCATGGATAGCGCTGGGATGATGAAGATGACCACCGGTGATGGGATCCCCCTCCAGCAGGGTGCCGAAACAGGGTCCCGATTGGTTTTTGGTGGCTACAGAGGCTTGCGGCGGTGGAACTCCCGATCTATTTTCTGTTCTGGAAGTTTTAGGGTACGTACGTATATATGGGTGAAAGGAGTACGTCGGTGGAGCTACGAGGGCCCCACTAGGCAGGGGGGCGCGCCCAGGGGGGTGGGCGCGCCCCCCACCCTCGTGAGCACCTCCCGTATCTTCTGACGTGGGGTCCAAGTCCATCAGGTGGGTTTCCTTCCAAAAATAACTTCTCCAGTTGATTTCGTTCCGTTTTGACTCCGTCTGATATTCATTTTCCTCGAAACACTGAAATAGGCATAAAACAGCAAATCTGGGCTGGGCCTCCGGTTAATAGGTTAGTCCCAAAAATAATATAAAAGTGGATAATAAAGCCCACTATTGCCTAAAACAGTAGATAAAAGTAGCATGGAGCAATCAAAAATTATAGATACGTTGGAGACGTATCAAGCATCCCCAAGCTTAATTCCTACTCGTCCTCGAGTAGGTAAATGATAAAAAAGAATTTTTGATGCGGAGTGATACTTTGGTATAATTTCAATGTAAATCTTCTTAATTGTGATATGAATATTCAGATCCGAAAGATTCAAGACAAAAGTTCATATTGACACAAAAATAATAATACTTCAAGCATACTAATCAAAGCAATCATGTCTTCTCAAAATATCATGGCAAAAGAAAGTTCATCCCTACAAAATCATATAGTTAGGCTATGCTTCATTTTCGTCACACAAATATGTTCCCAACTTCTATACCCCTCATGACAAGCCAAGCAATTGTTTCATACTTAAATAATCTCAAACCTTTTCAACCTTCAGGCAATACATGAGCGTGAGCCATGGATATAGCACTATGGGTGGAATAGAATATGATGATGGGGATTGTGTGGAGAAGACAAAAAAGGAGAAAGTCTCACTTTGACGAGGATAATCAACGGGCTATGGAGATGCCCATCAATTGATGTCAACATGAGGAGTAGGGATTGCCATGCAACGGATGGACTAGAGCTATGAATGCTCAACGAAAGAAAACTAGTGGGTGTGCATCCAACTCGCTTGCTCATGAAGACCTAGGGCATTTGAGGAAGCCCATTGTAGGAATATACAAGCCAAGTTCTATAATGAAAAATTCCCACTAGTATAAAAAGACAACTTATGAGACTCACTACATGAAGAACAAGGTGCTACTTTGAAACACAATATATGAGACTCACTACATGAAGAACAGGGTGCTACTTTGAAGCACAAGTGTGGAAAAAGAGATAGTAGCATTGCCCTTTTTATTTTATTTTTATTTTTTTGGGCCTTTTTTTGGGCCTTTTTTTTGGCCTTTTTTTTGGCCTTTCTTTTTTTGGGCAATGCTCTAATAATGATGATCATCACACTTCTATTGATTACAACATAAGGATTACAACTCGAAACTTAGAACAAGATATGACTCTATATGAATGCCTCCGGCGGTGTACCGGGATGGTGCAATGAATCAAGAGTGACATGTATGAAAATAATGCATGGTGGCTTTGCCACAAATACGATGTCAACTACATGATCATGCAATGGCAATATGACAAAAATAATGTATGTCATGATGATGATGATGATGATGGAAGTTGCATGGCAATATATCTCGGAATGGCTATGGAAATGCCATGATAGGTAGGTATGGTGGCTGTTTTGAGGAAGATATAAGGAGGTTTATGGGTGATAGAGTGTATCATATCACAGGGTTTGGATGCACCGGCGAAGTTTGCACCGACTCTCAAGGTGAGAAAGGGCAATGCACGGTACCAAAGAGGCTAGCAAAGGCGGAAAGGTGAGAGTGTGTATAATCCATGGACTCAACATTAGTCAAAAAACTCATATACTTATTGCAAAAATTTAGAAGCCATCAAAAATTCAAGCACTACGCACATGCTCCTAGGGGGATAGATTGGTCGGAAAAGACCATCGCTCGTCCCCGACCGCCACTCATAAGGATGCACAAGCCAGGTACACTTCATGTTTCAAATTTGTTACACAACTTTAACCATACGTGCATGCTACGGGACTTGCAAACTTCAACACAAGCATTTCTCAAATTCACAATTACCCAACTAGCACGACTTTGATATTATCACCTCCATATCTCAAAACAATTATCAAGCATCAAACTTATCTTAGTATTCAATTCACTCAAAATAAAGTTTCGAATATCTTGAATACCAAGTATATTAACATTAAGCAAATTACCATGCTATTAACGGCTCTCAAAATAATCTAAGTGAATCATGAGAGTTCAACTATTTCTTCAAAATAAAACTACCACCATGCTCTAAAAGATATAAGTGAAGCACTAGAGCAAACAACAAAAACTACTCCGAAAGATATAAGTGAAGATCAATGAGTAGTCGAATAATTATGCAACTATGTGAAGACTCTCTCTCATTTAATAATTTTGTATCTTGATACTTTATTCAAACATCAAGCAAAGCTAAAGAAAACTACATTGCAAGGATAGCACAACTCATGTGAAGAAGCAAAAACTTAGGCTCAACCGATACTAACCGATAGTTGTTGAAGAAGAAAGGTGGGATGCCTACCGGGGCATCCCCAAGCTTGGATACTTGAGCGTCTTGAAATATTATCTTGGGGTGCCTTGGGCATCCCCAATCTTGAACTTTTGTGTCTCCTTAATTCCTCTCATATCATGGTTCCTCTTTTTATCAAAAGCTTCATTCACAACAAACTCAACAAGAACTCGTGAGATAGGTTAGTACAAACCAATGCAAAAACTTATCATTTTCTACTGTAACAAATCACTTAAATAATTATTCAGCATTGCATACTAAATGCCTCTGCATATTTAATACTCCTATCCTCAAATAGAATCATTAATTAAGCAAACATATGCAAACAATGCAACCATAACAGCAATCTGCCAAAGCAGTACAGTCTGTAAAGAATGCAAGAGTATCAATACTTCCCTGACTCAAAAAATTATGAACTAAAATTCCCACTGTAATAAATTTATCAGAGCTCAATATTCAAAAAGATTTAACATTATACCGCTCTCTGACTTTTCTAGGGAATTTTTGCAACAGCGGTAAACTTTCTGTTTTTCAAACAGCAACATGCATACTAGCAAAATAAGCATGGCAAAGGCTATCCTTGACTTCTTTATTGAAACTAAAGATGCAAAACATTATTATAACTAACAGAAAGCAAAAACTAACAATATAAATTGACGCTCCAAGCAAAACACATATCATGTGGCGAATAAAAATATAGCTCCAAGTAAAGTTACCGATAGACGAAGACGAAAGAGGGGATGCCTTCCGGGGCATCCCCAAGCTTAGTTGCTTGGTTGTCCTTGAATATTACCTTGGGGTGCCTTTGGCATCCCCAAGCTTAGGCTCTTGCCACTCCTTATTCCATAGTCCATCGAATCTTTACTCAAAACTTGAAAACTTCAATCACACAAAACTCAAAACAAAACTCGTAAGCTCCGTTAGTATAAGAAAATAAAATCACCACTTATGTACTGTAATGAACTCATTATAAATTCATATTGGTATAATATCTACTGTAATCCAACTTATCTATGGTTCATACCCTCCGATACTACTCATAGATTCATCAAAATAAGCAAACAACACATAGAAAACAGAATCTGTAAAAAACAGAACATTCTGCAGTAATCTGTATAAAATGTATACTTCTGGAACCCCAAAAATTATGAAATAAATTGCTGGACCTGAGTAATTTGTATATTAATCATCTGCAAAAATAATCAACCTAAAATCACTCTCCAGTAAAATTGGCAGCTAATCTCGTGAGCGCTAAAGTTTCTGTTTTTCACAGCAAGATCATATAAACTTCACCCAAGTCTTCCCAAAGGTTCTACTTGGCACTTTATTGAAACAAAAGCTATAAAACATGATTACTACAGTAGCATAATCATGTGGACACACAAAAACAGTAAGGATACATATTGGGTTGTCTCCCAACAAGTGCTTTTCTTTAATGCCTTTTAGCTAGGCATGATGATGATAATGATGCTCACATAAAAGATAAGAATTGAAACATAACGGGAGCATCATGAAGCATATGACTAGCACATTTAAGTCTAACCCACTTCCTATGCATAGGGATTTTGTGAGCAAACAACTTATGGGAACAATAATCATCTTGCACAACAAGCATAACTTCAAGAATTTAAGCACATAGAGAGGAAACATGCCATTATTGCAATTCCTACAAGCATATGTTCCTCTCTCATAATAATTTTCAGTAGCATCATGAATGAATTCAACAATATAACCAGCACCTAAAACATTCTTTTCGTGATCTACTAGCATAGAAATTTCACTACTCTCCACATAAGCAAACTTCTTCTTTATGGCATACGTATCATCACAATAATCATCATAGATAGGAGGCATGCTTTCATCATAGTAAATTTGCTCTTCAAAGCTTGGGGGACAAAAAATATCATCTTCATCAAACATAGCTTCCCCAAGCTTGTGGCTTTGCTTATCATTAGCATCATGGATATTCAAGGAATTCATACTAACAACATTGCAATCATGCTCATCATTCAAAGATTTAGTACCGAACATTCTATAGATTTCTTCTTCTAGCACTTGAGCACAATTTTCCTTTCCATCATACTCACGAAAGATATTAAAAAGGTGAAGCGTATGAGACAAACTCAACTCCATTTTTTATAGTTTTCTTTTATATACTAGACTAGTGCTAAAAGAAGAAACAAAAAGATTCGGTTGCAAGATCTAAAGATATACCTTACCTTACCTAGCCTCCCCGGCAACGGCGCCAGAAAAGAGCTTGATGTCTACTACACAACCTTCTTCTTGTAGACGTTGTTGGGCCTGCAAGTGCACAGGTTTGTAGGACAGTAGCAAATTTCCCTCAAGTGGATGACCTAATAACAAAAAGTCTCTTGTGTCCCCAACGCACCCAATACAATGGTAAATTGTATAGGTGCACTAGTTCGGCGAAGAGATGGTGATACAAGTGCAAAATAGATAGTAGATATAGGTTTTTGTAATATGAAAATATAAAAACAGCAAGGTAACAAGTGGTAAAAGTGAGCGTAAACGGTATCACAATGATAGGAAACAAGGCCTAGGGTTCATATTTTCACTAGTGCAAGTTCTCTCAACAATAATAACATAGATATAACATATGACAAGCCCTCAACATGCAACAAAGAGTCACTCCAAAGCCACTAATAGTGGAGAACAAACGTAGAGATTATGGTCGGGTACGAAACCACCACAAAGCTATTCTTTCACGTCGATCTATAAAAGAGTTCGTACTAGAATAACACCTTAAGATACAAATCAACCAAAACCCTAATGTCACCTAGATACTCCATTGTCACCTCAAGTATCTGTGGGCATGATTATACGATATGCATCACACAATCTCAGATTCATCCAACCAACATAAAAGTACTTCAAAGAGTGCCCCAAAGTTTCTACCGGAGAGTCAAGAACGTGTGCCAACCCCTATGCATAGGTTCCCAATGTCACGAAACCCGCAAGTTGATCACCAAAACATACATCAAGTGGCACATGATATCCCATTGTCACCACAGATAATCACGGCAAGACATACATCAAGTGTTCTCATAAAGACTCAATCCGATAAGAAAACTTCAACGGGGAAACTCAATTCATCACAAAAGAGTAGAGGGAGAGAAACATCATAAGATCCAACTACAATAGAAAAGCTCGGGATACATCAAGATCGTGCCATAGATGGAACACGAGAGAGAAAACGAGAGAGAGAGAGAGAGATCAAACACATAGCTACTGGTACATACCCTCAGCCCCGAGGGTGAACTACTCCCTCCTCGTCATGGATAGCGTCGGGATGATGAAGTTGGCCACCGGTGATGGGATCCCCCTCCGGCAGGGTGCCGGAGCAGGGTCCCGATTACTTTTTGGTGGCTACAGAGGCTTGCGGCGGCGGAACTCCCGATCTATTTTCTGTTATGGAAGTTTTAGGGTACGTAGGTATATATGGGTGAAAGGAGTACGTCGGTGGAGCTACGGGGGCCCCACGAGGCAGGGGGCGCGCCCAGGGGGGTGGGCGCGCCCCCACCCTCGTGAGCACCTCCCGTATCTTCTGACGTGGGGTCCAAGTCCATCAGGTGGGTTTCCTTCCAAAAATAACTTCTCCAGTTGATTTCGTTCCGTTTTGACTCCGTCTGATATTCCTTTTCCTCGAAACACTGAAATAGGCATAAAACAGCAAATCTGGGCTGGGCCTCCGGTTAATAGGTTAGTCCCAAAAATAATATAAAAGTGGATAATAAAGCCCAATATTGCCTAAAACAGTAGATCAAAGTAGCATGGAGCAATCAAAAATTATAGATACGTTGGAGACGTATCACATACCTGAAAGTAAGTACTACTGGCTAGCTAGTTGCGCGCATCTCCCATTGATTCATAGCTATACTTTCATCAATGCCATTTATAATGCTTCATTATCAGTTTGATTGACCTCTATTTCTCGTAAAGTGCTTGTGGCAGGGACAAGGGAATGATTTCTGTGGATACTACGTGTGCGAGTTCATCCACAACGCGACTTTGAAAAATAAGAGGGGCTACTCTAAAAGACAATATGAAGTGCGTAAGCAATAATATTCACAATTTCATTTTGTTACACTATCATTTCTGTTGAGTTTCATTCATATATATGTATTAATTAACCCCCTTCTTCAAATTAGACGTGGCAGATGCGGAATGAACTCCTAGAACCAGATCGCATGAAAGCAATTCAAGAGGAATTGGCGGGATTCTTTCTTGACCACGTCATCAATAAAGCCGGAGAATACCATGTGGAAGTTGATTTCAATTGCTAGGGGATTGTAATTAAGAGATCTTACATATTGTACATGTATGTAGCCAGTAGTGTCGGATAGATAATACGAAAACTTGTTGTTCGACCAATCTCTCGAAGAAGGAGAGGTCGATTGATCACTTCTCTCGGTATGCATGGCGAACTTCTGTACTTAATGGTTCCCTTCATTTTCTTACTAGCTAGCGTGTCGAGAGCCTCTCTATGTATAGTACGTAGCGTCGACAAAGCACAGACATAAGAGAGGACACTTCTCTCTATTAATTAGTTAGCTAGCTAACACAATATATGAAACACCTAAATTAACCCCCCAAAACCCCCAACCCCCCCTTTCAAAAAAAAACAAAAACCCCAGCCACTGGAATGCTGACGCGTGGATGCCTTTTGGTCCCGGTTGGTGCCACCAACCGGGACCAAAGGCCCCCCTGCCTGGGCTCGGCGCACCGGCCACGTGGAGGCACATCTGTCCCGGTTCGTGTTTGAACCGGGACTAAAGGGGGGAGGTATTAGTAACGACCCATTAGTCCCAGTTCATGAACCGGGACTAAAGGCCCTTACGAACCGGGACAAATTCCCCTTTTCTACTAGTGAAAGCTGACGACGCCAAATACGGTTTGGGTATCCCACGTACGCCAGACCGTATATAGGCGGTATGTATGCCGGTCGTGTATATGCAAGATCGGCGTGGGAGACTTACTTTTTAAGAAGACTATCTTAATTTTTATTATGAAGGGGTATGGAGAGATCTCCTCCTTCTTGGTACAAACTCATGCTTTCATGGGCCTAACTAACTTACATCATAACAAGATTAGCGTAAGTACCACCCAGGTAGAAGATTCCAGAGCCCTTCCATATACTCTAGATTTTTCTATTTGCATAGAAGTCTATGTCTAATTGAAGATCTTTATCATGATAGTTCTTATACCCTTCACTGTTATAATCTCAACTAATATATAGAGAATACACAAAACACATATACCCTATATTCATGCAAGTGTCACAAATTATTGGAAGAAGCATATCATATGTCATTTTTTTCTCACATTTGGATTTGGTTCATTTATATTTTAAGATACAATACAATATATGACTTCAAAATAGATTTTAAAATTATAATTACTCATTGCAATGTTTGTGATTCAACATAAATAATTTATAAACAAGTACTAAAGTTCAGTATAAATAATTTATGAACAAGCATTAAAAAATAATTTGATATTTTCATTTGTAACCGGCGTTATTTGTACACCCGACTGCTCATGTCGGCGTATTGGAATAACTGCATAAAAGTAATTTGATTACTGATAGCAATAACTCCATCAAAGTAAAAACACCAACCAACCATAAAGCTCACATGTTTGCTCCACTGATACTTGTGCTCCAATCTAGTAGAGTGGTTTTTTTTACAGAAAAGGTGGAGGACCCCCAGCCTCTGCACACTACTAGAAACTACGATTTTACCTAGGGCCAAGTTCTTCACCTAGAGCTAATTGTCCTCCTCAAAGGAAAGAAAAGTAATGAATAGTACACCCTAGGTAAAGATGGATTTCAAGGCAAAAAAAATTGGTATATACTTTCCCTAGGGCCGGGAATATGGAAATGCCAACTGGTTCACGCCATTTATCATCTGTAGTGTATGTTGGGCCCACTTCTCAGTGAGAAAGAGCACATCGGCAACGACTGACGAGTGGCTCATAGAAGGAAATAATTTCGACCAAGTCAGGTCTCCTTCTTCTCCACCGGAGCGCTGTGCCGTATCCAGACCCACTTTTCTCTCCCAAACCAACTCCTTCTCTCGAGTTACCCTCCGCCGCCGGTAGGGTGACGACGCCCCCAGACCCGCCCCACCGTTCCCCACCGCTGTCTGCCTTGCCCAGCCATTTTCCCTTCCCTATTGTTTCCCACTGCCGTCCACCCTGCCCCGCCGTCCCGCCTCACCATGTCCCCGCCACTCCGCCGATCTCCCCGCCACTCCGTCGATCTCCCACCCCGTTGTGCTCTTCATCGCGTCCCTCACCCCGACGTGCTCTTCGCCGCCCATCCGGCCGCGTCCCTGCTTCTTCCCTTTCTATATGGTTGTCGCTCTGGTGGAAAGATGACCGGGACGGCCATGGAGACCATGGCCACTCGCGCCTGGGTAATGGCGCCACCCCGTCCGTGGTGACCTTGTCGCGCCTGCTAGTTGACCGTCGCTAGCCGCTATCGAACCCCTCCATCTCTCCAACAGGTTCCCTCTCTAGTCTGTACCTCCCTCACTCTCTGCTAATTTTCGAGCAAATCACTCTATGTTAGTAAGTCTTATTAACGCAGTTAGCGAGTTGCGATCCAAAGCATATGCTGTCCATGCCTGGGAAGTGGCAATTTCTGCACTGTCTAGCATATTTGGCTATGTATGAAAAATTCACCCAGTGTCTGTCCAGGATAGTAGTTGTCTTGTGTAAACTATGTTTTCCCTTAAAGTATATGATGGTTCTAAGCTATGCTTGCTCTTGCTCACTGTGCACTCAAGTTTGCAATAGTTATGCATAGGAATGATAGATCTAACCTTATGCATAAGAATGACAGTTGTAATTGAAGCAATCCAACATTGTTAATTGTTTTGTACATATTTTCAGAACAGACAAGTGTTGGGCGCTGACCGGTTGAAGAAAATTCCCATGTTCTTCGTGTCGAAGCAACAGAGAGGAAAGGGATTGATAAAGCTAAAATCAAGTAGGTATTTTGATATCTTCTTTGCACGAAACAAATGTTGATTAATGTGTTGTTCACTTGTATTATGTGTGGAGGTAGAATTATTTTTTGTTGGGTGATGAGTGATTTTCTGTTTGAGTGTGTATGATGCATTCACTGTCTGTTGGAATGTGACTAATAATCGTAGCATTTCATTTTTATTCTATACTTAAGTAGAAAATCAAACCATGTCTTTGGATGATCAACATAGTTGGATGTATAGTGGGTGGAAGGATAATGGAAGGCATTCTGATGAGTGGATACGTAATACAAACGATTTTGTGAACCATGTTTTCGAGGGTATCCGGAGTGCGAAGTTTGGAGTTTCCTGTCCTTGTTCAAAATGTTGCCATGGTAATAGAAGAACAAAACAATTGATAACCTCTCATCTTTGTCATTGGGGGCTCCTGTCGGGTTACTTTAGATGGACTACACATGGGGAGCGTCATGTTCATGTAGATAGAGTGGAGTCTGTCAATACTGATTGCTTAGAGGACATGTTGTGTGACATTGGGGATTCAATGCATGTTGATAATTCAGATGAGGAGCTAACACCAGATGCCAAAGCTTTTTATGCCATGTTGTCAGCTGTTAGAGACCCACTTCATGAGTTCACCCAAACCTCACGCTTTCCTACTGTTACATGCTTGATGGGCATTAAGTCACAATACAATCTATCGGGAGAATGCATAAATAGTTTACTGAAACTTTGGCAAGATACACTTCCACAAGGCAACAAAATGTCGTCAAGCTTGTATGAGTGCAAGTGTATCTTAGCTGGTTTGAAAATGCCACTCGTGAAAATAGATGCATGTGTTAACCATTGCATGTTATACTATAAAGATAGAGAGAACAAACTGGAGTGTGATTTCTGTGGTGAACCAAGGTATAAGGTGGTTAACAATGACTGCCCAAATAAGAAGCGTAAACCCATCCCACAGAAGGTTCTATGATACCTCCCTTTTCTACCAGGATTGCAAAGGATATTCACGGAGCCGGAATTTGCTAAGCACATGAGATGGCACATGGAAGGCATTCGGGAAAATCCAACAATGATGGTGCACCCACGTGATAGTGAAGCATGTAAATCTTTCAATGAGGATGGGTTTGCAAGTGATCCACGCAATGTCAAGCTGGTCTTGTCTTCTGATGGCTTCAACCCTTTTAATTTTAGGTTAACACAATACTCTTGTTAGCCCGTCTTTCTTGCTCCTTTGAATCTGCCACCTGCTCTTTGCTTGAAAACCCAAAATATTTTCTTAGCATGGTAATCCCTGGACCAAAGGGTCCCGGCAAGAACTTCAATGTGTACATGGAGCCTTTATATGGCGAGCTGAAGGAGGCATGGCAGGGGGTACCAACTTATGATAGTTTCCTTAAGCAAAATTTCAATATGAGGGTAACCTTGCATACAACTGTCCATGACCGTCCTGCATTTGGAATGGTTGTTGGATGGTCTACCCATGGGGGGTTGGCTTGTTACGAGTGTGGGGCTGATACACAAACAATTTGGCTAGATAATGGGAACAAATGGAGTTGGTTTGATAGGCAAAGGAGATTCCTGCCGGCCAACCATATATTTAGGACACAAAGTCACTTTTTAACAGATACGGTAGTGCAGGATACTACTCGACGCAGGTTAACAGGGGATGATGTTTTTGCTTACATGAATGATGTTAAGGACAACAATTTTGAGGGTTATGGAGCAACACACAATTGGACACACATTCCTAAGTATTGGGAGTTGCCGTACTTCCCAAAGCTTTTGCTTCCTCATAATATAGATGTCATGCACACTGGAAAAAAATGTTGTTGAAGCAATATTCAATACTATCCTTGACATTCCTGGCAAGACAGAAGACAATGCCAAAGCCCGCCTTGACCAAGCTGTATTGTGTAGTAGACCTGATTTCAACCTTCAAGGAAAGCCTAATGATAAATGGGAAAAACCTAGAGCACCATTTTGCTTGACAAGAAACTAGATAAGAGAGGTCCTGTTGTGGTTTCTTTGGCTCAAATTTCCAGATGGATATGTGGCCAACATGAAGCGAGGTGTTAAGTTAGAGCAACTTAAGATATATGGGCTCAAAAGTCATGGCTACCATATTTTTATGGAGCAGTTGTTGCCTGTCATACTGCAGGGATATGTGGATAATGATGTGTGGGAGGCTTTAGCCGAGCTAAGCTATTTCTTTAGACTTCTTTGTGCAAAAGAAATACATCCTAACCTAATGGAACAATTGGAGGAAAATATTCCTGTCCTAATTTGTAAATTGCAGAAAATTTTCCCACCGGGGTTCTTTGATTCAATGGAGCATCTAATGATACACCTCCCTTATCAAGCAAAAGTTCGAGGGCCTGTTAAGTATCGTTGGATGTATACTTATGAAAGGTATGTTCTGATGTTCATGTATTCTGTCCATATTGTAGTAGCATTTCCTATTTAGACATTAATTTGTCACGTAGGTTAATATAAAAACTTAGAGAAAAAATTCGTAATAAGGCACGTGTGGAGGTTTCAATTGTTGAGGCATTTCTTGTTGAGGAGATTTCAAACTTCACTTCTTTGTACCTTCCTACTGATGTGCCTACCTCAAGAAATCGTCCCCAACGCTATGCACAACCTAGCACTTCTAGGACAAGTACTTTTAGTTTGTTTGATGTCAAGGGATGGAATATTGGCAGAGGGGAGCCTAGGATGTTATCACACGAAGAGTATAAGACAACCATGATTTTTATCTTAACAAACATGCCTGAAATGGATGATATTGTGAAGTAAGTTCTCTGAATTAGCATTTCTAGTACATCCATGTACAATAAATAAGGTTGGTACTGATGGCTTACACAAAAATGTAGATAATTTGAACTTGACCAATGGAGGCGCCCTTGACAACCAACTACAAAACAACTAGATAAACTTAGGCGGGATGGTGCTGGTTCAGGAAAACCAAACTTGTTGGACTGGTTCAAAACTTTGGTAAAGTATCTACACACTAGCAAATAAAACACCCTATAGTTTACAACACAAAATAACTAATTTTTTGGTCTTCTTGCAGCGCCTCAAGGATGCATCAATTAATACTGAATTACGCAATCTTTCAAGAGGTTGTAGCATGAGAGTGAATTCATATGACATGTATGAAATTAATGGGTTCAGATTTCGATCGGACAAATATGAAAACCATAGAGATGGGGACCTTTCGTCTAGAAATACCGGCATTCTTGCTCTTGGAGTTGATGATGCAACCAACAATGAGCTTGAATACTGTGGTGTTATAAAGGATATTATAGAACTTAAATTTGATGGAGATGAGGACTTACTCTTGTGATGTTTGATTGTCATTGGTTCCATCCAACTAAAGGAGTGAGGCATTTGAATAGATTTGGCTTAGCTGAAGTAGCACCTGCCTAAACCAATCCAGCCAATGAGCCTTTTGCTATTGCCAGCCAAGTAAGCCTAGTCTATTATCTTCCCTATGCTTTCACTTCTATTGCAAGTCTTGTTGATTGGCAAATTGCCTACAAGGTACCACCTCTAGGCAGTCTGGACACTCCGACGGATGATGTTTACACAACAACAACACCCACAAATACTGATGTCTTCAAGGAGAATAATTTAGATGTGAATGATTTTATTGTACAACTAGGATCACAGCTTGACAACATAACAACAAGTGGTTCAGATGAGGTGGTTGATCCAACTGAATTGTCTGATATTAGCAACCGACATAATTTGGGTGGTGAAAAGATTCAAGAGCAAGTTATCGAGGATGAAGACTATGATGAAGTGATCGTTGAGGAAATTGAAGAAGAAGAAGATTTCTAGGCTTTCTAGCCTATTTTATATTTTCTTTCAATTGATTGTTTGTAATTTGGGTGGTTGAAGGACTTATCAGGAAACACTTATCTATTTGCTACTATTATATTTCTCACGGGCTCCGTGTTGATTGTATACTGTTCTTTGACATCTCTATTCTTGTTTGTTTCAAGAATTGCAAATTACAGGATGACACTTGGAAGAAGAGCATCTCGCACCGTTGGAGCCATCCAACCAGCACCTACTGCTCAGAAGATTACTGCTCCTGATGGCACTTATGACGGGTTCATAAGAGGAGTTTCAGATCTTCCACCTGCTATCCCGAATAATGAAGACCGCCCAATCATTCAACTAGTTGGAAAGATGTAAATCTCATTAATTAGTATAAGTAGTTTCCTGTTCTACAATCTGTATTCTTTTGATAATATTTGTTGCATTTACAGCTTCCTTTTAGGCATTGGAAAGACATTCCTGTTGTTCGAAAGGGCAGACGGCCTTCAAGTGTATTGACATGCCTTCTAAAACGTAATCATCCAGGTGTTGTGGATTATGATGATGCGAAGGTGCTTGCAACAGAGTGGGAGCATTATCATGAAGTAAAGGACACAAATGGCCATTCTGTTGCAGACAAAATTGAAGATGCCTTTTGGGGTATAAACTATTTAAATTGCTCTTGTTTGTTGTCAAATGATTTCCTCTCTTGTAATAAACCATCTATACATTCTCTTTTCAGCTAAGGTACAAGTATGGAGATGCATACTCAGAGAAGGCAAAGCAACATGTTAGAAGATGTTGCAAGATACTTTTGCCAAGTATCTTTTATTATGCAAGAATCCAAGCAATAATGGAGCATTTTCGAAAAACTGAGAGCATTAACTTGAATGATAAGCTTGCTGGGCAATACTATTTGGATAAATCTGTGTATTTGGTACAAAGGCAAGGTTGGTTACAAGAAGAAGCTTGGGGTTATTTTAGTTGATGAGTGGTGCAGTGAAGAGTGGATTGCAAAATCTAAGAAACATCGTGAAAATCGTGTTAGCTCAAAGTTCAAGCCTCACAAAGGTGGTTCCAACTCCATGACTACTATAAGTCAAAAAAATGGTTATCAACTAAACTTAATTGTTTATCCTATTACCAGTTTATCATATGAACAATTTTTCATATTTGTTATGTATTGAATCTTGTGCAATGCAGTCTGAGCAAACCGACGAAGAAGTTAACCCAATTCAAGCTTGGGTGCATACACATAGAGGAACTGACAAGAGCAAAACTCCGATTCTCAACACACCAGAAGCTACTAAATGTCTAGTATGTGCTTGTGCCCATTCGTCGATCGAATGAATGAATATAGACTATTAATATGTGGATGCCACGTGCTCTTAGTTTTCTATATGAATCCAATAATAAAAATGCGTTAGATTATTTACTTTGAACGGAATAATGCTGAAATACCTTGTTGTTGCAACTTGCCATGTTCCTATGTTCTGTTGTAACTATGTGCAACCTGTCCTGTTCCTTGCAACATACACCAGGAGATTTGTACTACATATAACTCTATAGAAGAGTTAAATGTCCGGTTCCTTGCAACCATCCATTTATGCAATTTTGTAATAGAATCTTTACTCATTTTGCTGAAATTTCTGAACATTTGTGTGCCTTTGTTTTCTTGTTGAATAGGCGCTTTACACAAAAAAGGCTAAACGAGTTAAATGGAGAGAACTATGATACTCAAAAAAATGTTGTTAGTCCTAAGGAATTTTATGACTGCTCTAATGGGAAACCACATGGCAAATGGCCTCTCTTCAATGGCATTGTCAATGAGACCGAGGTAATTGCTGAGGTCAGAGCTACTGGTACATCTTCAACAGCCTTGAAGTGTCGAGGAGCCGAAGAAATTGAAGATGCACTTCGAAAGGAGTCTGAGAAGGCTCGAAAGGCAGAGGGTTATGCCAACGATATCTTCTCATGGGGTGTTGGCATGTATGAGCGCTGCAATGGGATACAAAAGATTCTTCAGGTGCTGGTTAACCACTTTATGTTCATCAATTAACTTGCTAGCATTTGGAAATAACCACCATGAATCTCTTCTTGTTTAACAGGATTTTGCAACTAACCAAGGAGTACCTCTTGGTGAAATACCACCGCCGCCAGTTCCACCTCCTGCTCGTTCACGGTCTCCTCCTGGGTCTCCATGACAATCTGCTATCCAAAGTATGTAATCATCCATCTCAAGCATAACACTCAAGCCTTAATATATTTAAATCATGATATATTTTTGACATGCTCTTGTTACTTCAAGCTCAATTTAACTATCATGCTCCTTAAGATTGGATGGTGCAGAATTTGATGTTTAGTCGATCGTCAAATGCAGTTTCTTTATGGATGTACTCTTGCCATTGGCCTGAATTATGTTCACATGGATGTTTATTTGTAGCTGTCAAGTATAACATTTTTACTTTCCCGTTCAGATTAAGAAATTTCTGTGCTTGCCTATTTGTGAATTGAGTTGTGTAGTATGCAAGAGTAACTATCTTTAAAACTTGGCTCTTCTTTTGCAGATTCTAGAAAATAGCGAAGAACTGCCCCCTTTGTGTGCTCATCAACAAGCAAATCCTAGCTCTGATCGTGTATGCATTTCTTAAACTTATCTCAAATGATACAACTACTGATGGCCTCTTTGTTGTGATGTTCACATAGTTGTGACAATATGCATGCTCTGTAATGTGTTCACATAGCCTATGTGGTGTTGGCTCATTTGGGGGATCAATATTCATTAGTGGGGCTGCCATAATCTGTACTGCAACACGTAGTGTTCAAGTGTAGTACATGCTATATTGTATTTGGAAACAAAGATCTTGCCTTATTTTCTGATTTTGTGTACACTAAAAATAATATATCACAACATAGTTACATTTTGGTGTGAGAGGTATTTACTATGGATGATGCTCCTGCATTCTTTGCCTCCTGCTTTTGCCTTTTCTGCCAACATCTCTTCTCCTTTTCTTGTTTATTTTATTGATTTTATGTATTTATCACAGTATCAGGTGATGAAACCTTGAAACAATCTTAGGACACCTTTTGACACAGTGCTGTTATCTTGTGAATGAGAAGTCATATTTTTCCTGATGGTACTACATGTACACATTGTGCTCGTTGCTGCATATGGTTGGTCCATGATGAGATTTCCGATTAGCTCCAAAAAGCTCTTGCTCTTTTTGCATATTCCCTGGAACAATTTCACTTGCTTCAAGATCATTTCTTTATGCTTTCTAGTTATTTCCGTAACAAGTTACTGTTGTCATCTTCTAGCCTCTAAAAATATGTTAAATCTTACTTTTCAGGAACTTCATGTTGGATCAAATGATCGTGCTGCAGCAGGCGATGAAGGGATGTTTGGGGGATTTTTCAGCGAGTGTGGAACTGGTGCACTAAGCCTATCACTACTGGGCACCCAACGAGTCCATTGATGTTCTTGGATGTATAGTGCGTGAAGTAACATTTTGGTGCATGTATAGTTAACATGCTGGTACATGTTTGGTGATGTAGGAAACTGTAGTTGAACTACGACAAGCATGTACATGCTGGTCGAGATGTTTATTGGTTAGCTGTAGCAAACACTAGCTATAGCTTATTTTTGGACAAACTTAATGGCTGGTGATTTGCATCTGATGTATGCATGTGATAATTGATATCTAGAGATATCTATATTAATTATGCGATGTTATTTTGGGTCAGAATTATGGCTCCTATTTGAAATATTCTAGTTATGTATTCAAATTCAAATTGCAAATTGGAATTATGGCACATATGAATCTGGTGTTTCCCTACGGTATAATTCAAATTTGGTAGGGACATAGCTCTAGGGAAAGTGTATGATTATGTAACATTGCAAAAGGGTCCCATGATCTTCCCCTAGAGCTGGCTATAGGTGAAACAAACTTTACACGGTGGATGCATCAGCCGTGTGAAATTCTTTCCCTAGGGCTTGTGCCCCTAGGTAAAGAACTTTCCCTAGGGCTGGTTAGATGCATCCTGGGGTCCCGTCTAGACTTTACCTAGGGTTCTTTACTTAGGGCAAACCCAAGGTAAAGTCTTTACCTATGGTTTTCCCTATTTCACCTAGGGTATATGACCCTAGGTAAAATTGTAGTTTCTAGTAGTGGCATCTGGACGATGCATGCATCCATTTTATTAATTGTTCACACAAGACCTTACAAAGTAATACAACAGTAAGACTAAATCCACCGTCTAGGCAACATCTGTCGCTACTCCTATCCAATTGATGAAGGGGTGCTGATAGTCTGGGCCTAATACCAAACAGACCTCGCAGCCAAACCTACCATCTAAGACCTGAGGTCCCATCCAGGACCCTTGCCGGGTATGGGGCACCCCCTGGTCCGGCGCACTCCTCAACCAGGACGCCTGCCAGGTATGAGGCCGCCGCAGCCACCTGCCACCAATCCATTTTCGGAACTGTACTGCTACATCTACCTTGCCCGATCTAGTTGTCATCGACGCCACCACCACGCCAGACCGCGTCACCCTCCTGCGCGAGTCCATCTGCGCGCATCGGACGCCGAGTCACCACAGCGCCATGCCGCCGGGATCCGCAGCCATCAATGAGTGAGATGACGCACCGCTCCACCAAAGAATCCATCCTCTGGTCCCTCGATCACGTGTGTACCTCCAAGAATGACGCCCCAAAGGGGGGAACGACAATAGAGCACCGCCGTCATCCGATCATCCGATCTAGGGTTTCCCCCGGAGGTAGCAGAGAGTGGCCTTGAGCTTCTCCACGGTGATGCCTTCAAGAAGGGAACAATGCAGATAGCGCCGCCACCGCCGGCCTTGGCAATAGGCGAAAGCAAGTTTTCACCCAGATCTGTTCGAAGAAATCCAACTCCCGTGCACGGCCGCCGCCACCACCAGGCTAAGCACTCGCCGCCGCCGGCACCTCCACGATGCCCAAAGGCTGCGAGACTCGCCGCCACCACGCCTATGCCGCCGGCCGCCGCTGCCAACATCAACCCGACCATCCACCGGATCTGGGCAGGGATTCTAGATCCATCCCCCACCACCCACCACCACGGAGGGGAGGAGGCGGCGCTAGCGAGGGACACCAGGAGGGGGAGAATGAGCCGAGGCAGGGCCAGCCCGACGCCCGGCACCACCAGGCAGATGGGAACGCCCCGCGGAGTCCCCAACTGCGTGCGGGAGCCGCCCCACCGCCGCCAACGCCACGGCCTTTGGCCGGCGACGCCCCGGCGGCGAGGGAGGGGGTTGAGGCGAAGGGGGCGGCGCTAGGGTTCCTCCCGGGGGCGCCTGCGGGAGCGGCCCGGGGAGGGGATCGGACGTATAGAAAATCTGCAGTACACGTTCCATTTGCGACTAGCAAATTTAATTAGCAGGACCAGAAGCATAAACACACGCTCCTATCCTTATCCTTGTCCTCGGCCACAAATTTAGAACCAGACATACGCTGGTAGTTGAAAGAAACCAGAGGAAAATTATGTTATGCGTCCATTAATAATTAAAATCAAGCTAGTCTTTGCATTGCAAGGCCTGGCGTTTATTCGGCAGCAACGACAGGCGACAACCGCGCGCGGGTCAGCCGACGACCGTCACATCCCATGGGACCTGCATCACCGTCGTGCTTTTAATCCTCGATGGGTACTTACAGAGGCAAGGCAGCATATATGTACACATGCATTGTGAATGTCTATCTACTGTTGATCTTATAGCCCGGACATAACACAAAACCAACTACCAAACTTGCCGGAGACCGGAGTAAGCGTACGATGAGGGCGATCATTACCGCCGCCGTGTCCTTGTTGGCGTGCTTGGCAGGGTAAACACGGACAAGAGCGGACACCGCCCCTTCCGCCGATCCAAACGAACAAAAATCGGATCAAATCCGTGTCCGTACGCGTCGGCCGGTTGGAATTGGCTTGTACGGAGGCGTCCACTCAGCCAGCCGTCTGTAACACTTGCCACATTCGATATTTCTATGTGGATAACCCATAAAATTTGCTAGTTATCGATAGCCTACTGCCCTATTCCCGGTATACGCTCAGACGTCTGTATCGGATTGTTCGCTTGTTCCCTCCACCTAACCATCGTATTTCAGATCAACAATATTTCCTAATTTTTGTGAGCTACAGATAGCAAAATAGACGGCCTGTTTTTACGGCTATCTACAACTGACGTGGAGGACAGCTATAGAAGACTGGTAGCTATCTAAAGTTCTAAAGTAATATATACTCCTTCCTTTTTTATTTACTTCGCATATTAGTTTTGGTCAAAATTAAACTTTATAAACTTTAACAAGTTTTATAGACAAAAATCTTAATATATACAATAACAAATCGACACCATTACATTCATTATTGAATATACTTTCACCTCATATAGTTGATCCCGCGGAGCCTGCCGGATTGTAGGAAGTGGGTGATACGTGTTTGTATATCTATGAGAAGAAATGTGGCACCCACGATTCCCAGTAGTAAGCCGTCGACATATCACGCAGATTTATTATTGTAAATGTTCATAAATTTTTCTATAAACTTGACCAAACTTTAATAAGTTTGATTTCAGTCAAATCTAATATGCAGAGTAAATAAAAACAAAAGAGTGCTCAGGAACAAAGATCTCGTGGGCTATGATGCAGAATTTTCTTGGACTAATGAGTGCGGTGGGTGAGTGGCAGCGTCAACTAGCAATGAAGTATACTTCAAATGTGAAAGCGTATGTGTATGTCGACGCATCGCGGTCGATCCGTCGACATAGAATTAATCGACGATTGTGAAGTTTAAACTAGCAAGTACTAGTACGTTACCATGCATGGATATGAGGCCTACATGTACGGAAAACTGTAAACTTGGACCCATTATTATCTCAACAGAACCTACTCAAATGCAAGTTACTCCCTCCGTTCCTAAATATAAGTGCTTTTTGAGATTTCATTATGAACTATATACAAAACAAAATGAATGAATCTACACTCTAAAATATTTCTATATACATTCGTATGTAGTCTTTTATTACAATCTCTAAAAAAAACTTACATTTAAGACAAGAGGCCCAAGCCCACTTCATCGTCCAACGACTCTTCGGTTTCTCCTACCACGGGTGGAGTGGTGCCCATGTAGATGAACTCGTCCATGCCTATCTCGGGGGGGGGGGGGGGGGTCTTCGACGTCGGATAAGTTCTTCATCGCTGTCATTCCAAGGCTGCTTCTTTGTTTCCACCTTCGGCACATTCGTCTACGGCGGCCCCGGCGAACACTGCGCCGGCTCTTTTGACGATGCCGGCGCCACAGACTTCGACGCCGCCGACTCCGACTCAGCTAGCAGCACCGCCTCGCCCGAAGAGGGGAGCCAGGACCGGACTCACCTTGAGGGGTTGGCACCTGCAGAGGCTCCTGTGTGCGCGGCCTCGCCGCCACCATCATCCACACCTACGTCACCTACCGGACGAGGAGTGATTTTCTCCCCGTCTGTTAGGGACGACCATGAGCCGGCGATGGCAGAGTTGCGAGCTTTGTCCTCTTCGCCTCCGACACCGGGAGGGGCGCCCTCTTCCAGGGCTCTCGTGGAGCCGGAGGTTGACATGCAGCCCTCACGGTCTTCTTCATCGTCGCCGCACCCGTCTACTCCACCACTCGGGGTCACCGGGACTGCCACTACTGCCAACCTCGTTCCATCATCGCTGTGGCGCAGCGGTCGTCACTCCATCGGTCTTGATGGTACAATAGCCACTGAAGAGGACTCTTTGGTGAGGGCCATATGCAGGACAACTGCCCGCAACCTCGACTTTGAAGGTACCTCCTCTCATCAATCATTTTTGTCTTTTGATAAATCCAAAGTGCATTCAAATACTGCTAGCCTTGGAGTTCCATTAGGACGTAATGAGAAAGAGGTTTTTGTTAGGGCTCTTAAACAAGTGGAGTTCAACCGGCTTGCGGTTGCTCGTAAGTTTTCGACATTTGCGGACCCTCTCGTGTCAGATGAGGAGGATGAGGATGCTGATGCCAATCATGAAGGCAAGCTTCTCTCCCATCTAGTTAAAGACACAACTGCGGTAGACTTGGATGATAATGTACGTGATACTATGCTATGTGAGCTTGTGGCGTTGGTACGAAAGAACAATTCTAATTCAGGAAAGAAAAGAGGGTGCCCATCTAAGAGGACAAAGGCCTCTAAACAACAACAAAATGGTTCATCATGAGAGGCATGTTTTGGAATAGCAGAGGTCTTGGTGACTTGGCTAAACACAAACATATTGTCGATTGTGTAAAGGATCATGAATTGGACTTTGTGGCTATCACTGAGTTGGGCAAACGTGACTTCCCAACACGTGATCTTAACCACTTTTCATGTGTTTACGATTATGAATGGCACGTCTTACCCCGTCTGGGAGGTCCGGTGGAATCTTGCTAGGCATCCATTCCACGTACTTGGAACATTTGTCCACACCAAAGGGGGAATATCATATCAAATTTCACCTTCGGAATAAGTCCGACAACTTCCTTTGGAGCATCTTGGCTGTATATGGCGCCGCCCAGGAGGAGTTTAAGTCTGCTTTTCTATAGGAACTTGTTAATACCTGCCGAGACAATCCCCATCCCATCTTAATGGGGGGGGGGGGGGGAGGACTTCAATATCCTTTGATATCAACGGGAAAAAACAATGGCCGGTTTGATACTATGTGGCTATTCCTCTTCAATGCTATTATTGACAGCCTAGACCTGGGGGAGCTCACTATTTCTGGCCATCAGTATACCTGAGCGAATAACCGATCAGTTCCAACCTTTGAAAAACTTGACCGGGTGCTTGTTACCATCGACTGGGAATATAAATATCCCCTAGCCTCGGTACAGGCACTAGAAAGAATTGAGGCCTTGTCGGATTACACTCCATTGCTAACGGATTTTGGACAAACAACTCCAAGTTCTAACTATCAGTTTAAATTTGAACTGGGATGGCTAACTAGAGAGGGACTTCTCGACCTTGTCAAGAAGGTGTAGGCGCGTCAACCTCGCGGTAACACGCCCATTCAAGAATGGAATAATCGAATTCGCGCCTTGCACCGATTCCTTCGTGGATGGGCTAAGCACACTGCTGGCATTTACAAAAAAAAAGTTGCGACTATCTACTTTAATCGATACCCTCAATAAAATTGCGAAGGTGAGGCCTCTTTCTGCTGCTGAGATTGAGCAAAAAAGCCATCTAAATGAGCAGATTGCCCGCCAGCTCCATGAGGAAGAGATTAAATGGTACCAACGTTGCAATGCCGACTCGCTCGTTCAAGGTGACGATAATACAAAATACTTTCAAATGCTGGCTAATGGCAGACATAGAAAGAAACGTATCTTTGCTCTTGACCAGGAGGAAGGCCGTATCGAGGGGGACGCACCGCTTAGAGACTATATTACTAATTATTACAAAGAGCTTTTTGGTCCTTCCACTCAAACACTTTTTGAGTTGGAGACAACAAGTTTTGGAAGCCGAAAATGAATTCTTAACTTCTCCGTTCTCTGAGGAGGAAATTCGAACCGCGGTCTTTCAAATGGAACATAACAAGGCTCCGGGACCGGATGGTTTTCCGGCGGAGTTTTATCAATACTTTTGGGACATAATCAAGGCAGAGACTTGGTTCAGTTGTTTAACCAATTGCGTACTGAAGACCTTGATATTTCGCGCTTAAACTTTGGGAAATTATCCTTCTGCCTAAGATTAAGGAGGCCAGTTGTATTCAATAATATTGACCGATTTGCCTTCTAAATGTAAGATTCAAAATCTTTACGAAGGTCGCAACTAATCTGTTGAACGGGGTGGCTGGCCATGTCGTCAAGCCCACTCAAACAGCATTTATGCAAGGACGCAACATACTAGATGGAATTGTTGTGTTGCATGAAACTATACATGAGCTTCACCGTAAAAAGTTGAATAGAGTGATCTTTAAAATAGATTTCAAAAAGTCCAATGATAAAGTTAGATGGCCCTTTCTGTTGAAAACTTTACGCATGAAGGGGTTTTCACCAAAATGGTGTCGATGGGTAGAGAGTTTTATATCTGGAGGTAGTGTGGCCATCAAATTTAGCGATGAGGTTGGCAACTATTTTCAGATAAGGAAGGTGATTCGCCAAGGGGACCCCACATTACCCATTTTGTTTAATATTGTGGCCGACATGTTAGCTACCCTTGTTGAGCGGGCTAAGGTGGCCGGTCAAGTTAGCGGTGTCATACCTCATTTGGTAGAAGAGGGTCTATCTATTCTACAATACACGGATGACACTATACTTTTCACGGATCATGATCTAGATAAAGCAAGAAACCTCAAGCTGCTTTTATGTGCTTTTGAGGAACTCTCTAGCCTCAAAATAAATTTTCATAAGAGCGAACCTTTTTTTGCTTTGAAGATGTTGCAGAATCTGCGCCTGAGTACGCTGACATTTTTGGATGCCAGCTGGGCAGTTCCCGGTTCGGTATATGGGTATTCCATACACTATCGGTGTTTAACTATTGCTGAGTGGAAGCACGTGGAAGAGAGACTTGAGAGACGACTAGCCAGTTGGAAAGCGAAACTCTTGTCATATGGGGGGCGATTGATATTGATCAATTGCATCCTCAGTGACATGGTTTTATATATGTTGTCATTCTTCCATCTTCGGAAGGGGTTCTTTAGCGTCTCGGTTACTTTAGATCCAGATTTTTTTGGCAGTGTGATAATGAATCCAAGAAATATCGACTGGCTAGGTGGACTGTGTTATGTCGACCTAAAAGTCAAGGGGGACTTGGAATTCAAGACCTTGAGATTAAAAATATTGCTCTTCTCAGTAAATGGATTTATAAACTACTAAGTGAGAATGGTGTATGGCTGGAAATCATTCGTAACAAGTACGTGTGGGATCCAAAGTCATTTCTCAAGTCTATTGGAAACCTGGTGACTCGCATTTTTGGTCTGGCATCATGAAGGCCAAGGAATTCTTTTTCCAATTTGGGACTTTCTCGGTTAAGGATGGTTCCCAGGTTCGATTCTGGGAAGACACCTGGCTAGGGACCGGACCACTCATGGTGCAACACCCGAGCTTGTACAGGATTGTTAGACATAAATTTGTCACCATCAAACAAGTTTTGGGGCAAAAAAACTAATATTTCTTTCCGTAGGGACCTTTTAGGACCTCGCCTGGCAGTTTGGAATGAGTTACTCATATGTATGGAGGCTATTCAGCTGTCAGATGAACCGGACATCTTTCGATGAAATTTGCATTAGAATGGCAAGTTTACAGTCAAATCCATGTATGATGCAATGGTTCATTATGATGTTCCGGTTGATAACAGGAAATTGTGGAACCTTAAAATCTCTCTAAGAGTGAAGATATTTCTTTGGTTCCTAAACAGAGGGGTCATCTAAACTAGAGATAATCTGGAACGACGCAATTGGCAAGGCACCAAGACATGTGCCTTTGCCGACATGACGAGTCTATCAAACACTTATTTTCTGAGTGTAAGTTCGCTCGTTCGGTTAGGGCTATAGTTCAAGTAGCTTCAAATTTATGCCCCCCACGTAGTGCACGTAACATGTTCGGCAACTGGCTGAGGGGTATTGATAAACAATTTTCTGCACATATTCTTGTGGGGGCGGCTGCCTTATGCTGGGCATTGTGGCCTACCAGGAATGATGTGGTTTTTAATAAAAAGTAAGTTTCATCTCCTATGCAGGTTATTACCGAAAAAGGGTTTCCCCCCGCTTTGTATTCCAAAGCACCAACCAACAGTACAAATGCGATGCTGGGGCGAGCAGCACAACAAGCCCAAAAAAGAAAGGAAGAAGAAACAAATGCCAACAACGGCATCTCGACTAAGCGCGGACGGCCCGCCACCACTACGCCCTCCAGAGACACACACCACAGCCCGAGGCTCCGAGTGCCGCGTACCAAGCAGCACCTCCAAGAAGGTATGCGACGTCGACGACGCTGCTGCCCGGACGAGTCCTAGGGTTTCCCCTGGTACGCGGAGGGAAATGGAGAATGGCTACCACCGACACCCTTCAAGAAGGAATGCTGGCACCCGCCGGTGTCACCGCATCGGAGCAGGACGAGCCGGCAAGGATTTCTCCCGCACGCCAAACACCACCGCCCATCCGGAGCCTACCAACAAAACCACCGCCCAGTGCGCCATCGAGGTTGCGCCGCCACCCACGCCGTCTCGCCACGAGCACCAACACGAGGCCGAGAAGACCGGAGAGAAGCGCCACACGCCGAGAGCAGCAGCACCAAGGCCGAGCGGGAGGGAACCACCTCCACCGCCGTCGTGCGAGAAGCCCACGCCTCCGGCACCGTCGCGGTAGCCGACCGGACACGACAGCGGGGCAAACCAGGCCACCCCTGGCCCGGCCGGGCCCGAAACGAGCCCGCTAAGCCCCGCCCGCAGTGCTGCAGCAGGCTGGCTTCGGCACCGCCAGCCCCCGTCGCGCAACGCCGCTCCCCCGCCGCTCGGGAATCACGCCGCCGACCCGCCCCGCCGCCGGCCCGGCCAAGACCAGATGGGCCCCGTAGGGCCTAGATCTGGGCCGAACTCCGCCGCCAGGACGTGCTGCAGCGCCACCCTGCCGCCAACGACGCCGCCGCCGTCCAGCCGCTCGCCCACCCTGCGACGAGGCACCCCGCCGCCAGCAAGACCGTCGCCGCCGAGGAGCACCCCCCGGCGCAGCTCCGCCCCGCGCCGGAGAGCCACCGGGAGGGGAAAGGCAGGGGGGCGCCGCCACCAGCGACCCCGGGGTCAGGCCGGCCGCGGGCGCCAGTGACGACGGCCGGGAGAAGGGGAGAGGGGGGGGCTGGAGGGGGGAGAGATCGGGGCGCGGCCGGCCGCCCGCGGGGGCGGCGCGGTCGCGAGAGGGGGAGGGGGTTGGAACAACGAATTTCACCATGCAGGTTATTCATGTATGTACACGATGGCTCCGTGCTTGGTCTATCCTGCAGAGGCCGGAGGACAGAGAGCTATTTATGATGTCGTCTATGCGGCTAGAGCGTACGACCAGAGAGGTTTTCTACCCGTTGGATGGCGGTGTGATCTCCAAATAGGATCTGCCATATCATAAGCGGGACTGATTTATTTATTTTATAAGCTGTAAAACCTTTTTTATTTTTAGGACGGTTGGACTTATTGGCTGCGTGCATCAAGCTATGCAGAAGCCGGGTATTCATTCGAATGCGATTGTATCACCTCGATATATCAATTCAATGAAATATCCTTTATCAGAAAAAGAACGGAGAGAGTATTAGCTAGCGAGACTACTCTGCTCTAGTGATGGAGCAGGCGGAGCGCTTGGGAATGCCAAATCCGCCGTCTATGCCTTGCAGCTCGGAGTCCGGGCGGCGTCACAAGGCCTTGTCCTATTGAGAAACAGTATAATGGGGCGAGCTAGGAGCCTCCACAGCGATTCACGTCTCTCAGCAGTTGGATCACTCAAACAAGCGATGCAGATCAAGTCGGTCATCCCACGTCGTCCACACGTTCGACGAACCGTCTCACGGGATGCTGCTCCGCAGAACGAGCTCCTGTTTCTCTCCTTATAAGGGGGCCGTCCAAGTTCCAGCCCTATTCCCCCGAACGAACAGCCCCTCTATTTCCTTCCTACGCGAGGCGCCGCCGTTTGGCCTCCGCGATGCGCCGTCGCCGTCAGGAAGCTTCTACTGCATGAGCACGACTGAGTCCGAGTCGGTGCTGTTCACCCTCATGTACTCTTCCTCCGGATCCTCTTCTTTACTTGTTTTTAATTCCATGTCTTGCAGCGCTCCTCCATGGCAGCGCGGCGCCCGCCCCCGTCATCGTTGTCCATCACCGGCTGTCCTTCTACTGCATCCGCCTCCATGCCTTGCAGCTGTACGGCGCATCCGTTCCCATCCCATAACTGAAGCTGACATGCGTCATTACTAATCTCAGCTTCATAGGTAAACATATTTCTCCATACACTTTTCTGGATTGCTGTGGAATCACATACTGATTGCTTTGAGTCCTCGTTTTGCAGTCTGTTGAGAAGAAATCTTGCCCCGTTAAACGTTTTTCATTTTTTCTTCTGTGAGTTCCATGCTTGTATTGGTTTGCTTTGATCATGTTTATTTTTCATGTTGGGATGGAGAATTCAGAAATAAATCAATGAATTCTAACATAAATTGATACGGAAGTTAGGGGGCTGGAATACCATTTGCCTTTCATCATGATGCTGTTAAGCATGTGATCTTGAGTAGAGAGAGAGAGAGAGAGAGAGATTCGCTATGTTCAATTCTATAACCTAGCAAGTATCTCAGGTGGTAAGAAATTATGTGTGTTGAGTCAGTGTGGTAAGATCTGGCAGATGTTGATTGCTTGCCGGCTTCCACGTTGCTTATTGCGCCAGCCAGTATTGGTGCATAATGGTTAGGCTCACACTGCATTGCTCATCTCCAGGTGTAATGCATGCATCGTAGGCAAAGTCTGAAGGTATTCTCCTACATCCTGATAATTCCTTGTGTGATATTGTAGTAGTGGAAAATATTCCCTTCTATTGCCAATTTTCATTTGCCAGTTGTGTTCTTGTTTGATTAATTTCTCATTCTAGACATTGCAGATGAATTTAGAACTTGCAGTTGTGGGTATTTCCTGAGTGACAAAAAGGAAGTAAGCATGGAAATTAAGGGACAATTACACTACGTGAGCTATGCCCCTCCACAACATTTTGACATCCTTAGTTCGATCTATAGAAGCATGGTCATGATTTCTTTTGGGTTTTATTAGTATGACTCTCCTCCCCTTGTAGCATTGATTAGCGGACATTGATTATTATTTTAAAATATGGTTCAAACCATTTTAGCTTACTAAGGTTGAACCAGGGAAAGCTTGTGAAGGCATATTTCTCAACAATTTTAAAGCTTGCATCTATATTTTCATTAAGGGACGGGCGCGGCAAAGCGCGCCTTTATGATCTAGTTCTGAAGTTACAACGGCACCTTTTGAGTACTCCCTCCGGCCCACTTTACTCCTTGTATTGGATTTGTGTCAGGGTCAAACTAAAGTTTGACCTAATATACACTAAAAAAATATCAACATATACAATACCTAATATATATACTATGAAACTATATTTTGTAATGAATCTAATAAAAATGATTTGGCATTGTGAATATTGATAAAGTTTTCTACTCCCTTCATTCCACAATGTAGTGCGTTCATGCTTCCCGAGATTCAAGTTTCACCGTAAATTTAATCAATGAGACTGACTGCGGCGGGAACAAAAATTATACCACTGAATTATATCGAAACTACGAATTCAGTGGTATAAGTTTTGCTCCCGTCGGAGTCGATCTCGTTGGTTAAATATACGGTCAAACTTGGATATCGGAAAATGCGGCGCACTACATTATGAAATGGAGGGAGTATAAGTTTAGTCAAACTAGAGATACTTTGACTTTGGACAAAACTTCTATGCAGATTAAAAAGGACCGAATGGGGTACTAAACCAAGATGGAGTCTGGTAAGAGCTACTACCTCCGTTTCAGTTTACAAGTCCTACGCATATACCTAGGTTGCCAATTTTATCACCCTAATATAAAATATATATAACACAAAAATTATAGCGTTTGAAAATAGAACATCTGGAGTCTATATTTGTATATTTTTTGTAATATATGACTTGTCTTAGGTTGGTCAAATTGACGACCTAGAAATACGCGCATGCCCTGTAAACTGAGAGAGAGGTAGTACAACAAAATAAATATCTCCACTCAAAAGCTTTGTGACAAGTGACTTTAATATCATCAGATTTTTCCTTTTTGGGAATCATTGATGGGTTTTCCTTTTCCAGGTAGGGGTGCCTTTTCTGGTTGGCATGTATCTATTTCTCCATTATGGGAAGACACTTTGTTGGGTGACTCACCTCTTTGTCAGAAATAAACCCTACCGGACAATATTGTCTAGATAAACCATGTGCCGTTAGCCAAGTCTATGTTCAGTCGGTTTGGACGGTAGTCCAGCAATAGAATTGATGCTGCATAGGTGTATTATTTAGTTTCAATTGTTGTTGCCGAAGCCTCGATATTTTACATTTTTACTTTTTGTATGACTTGATGTACAATAAAAGATTATTGTATGAATCAATCGATGCAGAGGCCATGTATTATTTTCTTTTACAATAATGAATAGTTCCGAACTATACAAGAGCCCAAGGAAGCACACTTTCTCAGTTCCAGTGAGCACAATGGAGTCGACATTAATCCATTACTTGACCCAAATTAGTGTCACCCGCGGTGGTGCGTGGCACCACGCACCACCGCATGACAGCCAGTTGGCCAAGCCAAGTGTAGAGTGTGCGTGTGAGCCAGCTGTATGCGTGTGTGTGGCCAGGGTGCTGGGTACTTAACCCCTGGAGGGGCGATGTATTGGACAGGCTGTTGTTGAGTAATCAGATTCCCTCACCTTGCTTTCTCTCGCGCTCATCCCCTTCCTCACGCCATGCTCGCCCCCCTTTCCCTCTCCTGCCTACTCTGGTCTCCTCGATCCAGATCAAGGCATGACATTTGGTTATCAGAGCCACCGAATCCTGACGCTGGGCGATCAGCAGCTGGTGACCGATGTCCAGCGCCGCGCGATGTCGAAGCTTGTCGGCCTGCAGTTCAAGTTTCAGTACAAGCGCGGCATTGACAATGGCGCAGCAGATGCACTATCCCGTGTGGGCAGCCACTTCAGCGCCAACGCCCTGTCACTTTGTCAGCCCGCGTGGATCCAGGAGGTGGCCAATTCCTATACCACTGATCCGGACGCGCAGGAACGACTGCAACAACTAGCCCTGCAGTCCAGATGATGATGAGTATGAGTTGTACCATGGGCTCATCCATTGCCAGGGCAGGCTGTGGATTGGTGCCAACACAGCTCTGCATACAAAGCTCATCAGCGCGATGCACGACAGCGTCGTGGGCGGCCACTCAGGTGCCACCGCCACCTATCACCGCGTCAAGAAGGCTTTCGAGTGGAGGGGCATGAAGTAGGATGTCGACGACTTTGTTTGGCAATGCCAAGTCTGCCAGCAAGCCAAGCATGAACTTTGCAAGCCCGCGGGCAAACTAGCACCACTGTCAATTCCCTCCGCACCGTGGCAAGACCTGACCATGGATTTCGTCGAAGGATTGCTCAAGTCAGAGGGATATGATGCGATCATGGTGGTGGTCGACCGTTTCACAAAATTTGCTCACTTCATGCCCTTACGGCACCCATTGGCGACACAGGTGGCGCGCATGTTCTGGGACAATGTCGTCAAGCTCCATGGCATCCCCAAGTCCATCGTCAGTGATCGGGACAAGGTTTTCACCAGCGCGCTGTGGCGCGAACTGCTGGCTGGCGCTGGCACCAAGCTCCTGTACTCCACGGCCTATCTCCCGCAGACTGACGGCCAAAGTGAATGCGTCAACCAGTGCATGGAAATGTACTTGCGCTGCGCGGTCCACGACACTCCCTAGCAATGGCGACGCTGGCTCCCCTCTGCTGAATTCTGGTAAAATTCCTCTTTTCACTCCTCGCTGGGTTGCTCTCCTTTCAAGGCGTTGTACGGGGTTGAAGCCAACGAGGGGAGTATGGCCACCTGGCTAGCAGCCCACCCATCCTTGCCAGACGGCGAACAGTGGGACTGGTCGCTGCATCAGGAGAAACTGTGCACACACCTGGCACGGGCGCAGAGCAAGCACAAGAAATTTGCTGACCGAAACCGGACGGAACGAGTGTTTCAAGAAGGAGAACGGGTTCTTCTGAAGCTTCAACCCTATGTTCAGAAATCAGTGGCAAGTCGCCCCTGTCCCAAGCTTGCATTCAAGTTCTTCGGCCCTTTCTCCGTGGTCGCGAAGATTGGACCCTCAGCGTACAAGCTGGACCTACCGGGTGAGAGTCGAATACACCCAGTGTTCCACATCTCGCAGTTGAAACCATTCACGCCCAACTACAGTCCGGTGTTCTCCAAACTGCCTGTCACTACTGATCTGTCGACGGGCGAGACCATGCCAGTGGAGATTGTGGACTGAAGGATGATGAAAAGAGGCAATGCGCATGTGGTGCAGCTGCAAGTAGCTTGGGACACGGTGCCGCCGTCTACGACATGGGAGGACTATGATGTGCTTCGCAGGAGTTACCCGCACGCAAGCATTTGGGAAGATGACGCAGTGGAGGAGGGAGCGACTTCTCAAGGAGGGGAGAATTTCACCACGGTAGTGCGTGGCACCACCGCGTGACAACCAGTTGGCCAAGCCAAGTGTAGAGTGTGCGTGTGAGCCAGCTGTATGCGTGTGTGTGGCCAGGGTACTTAACCCCTGGAGGGACGATGTATTGGACATGCTGTTGTTGAGTAATCAGATTCCCTCACCTCGCTTTCTCTCGCGCTCATCCCCTTCCTCACGACATCCTCGCACCCCCCCCCCTTTCCCTCTCCTGCCTACTCTGGTCTCCTCGATCCAGATCGGGGCGTGACAATTAGATTGATGTGCATGTGGTTTCATTGTTGGCAGGAGGCAGGAGCGTTCGAATTCCTCTACGAGTCAGGGTTGGGTGTCGGTAAGGGGAGCTCAGATGGATTCCAACCACTGCATCACCCTGACCCGGCAGCAGCTGCATGCCACCTCCTTTTCTGCTCCAACGGCTACTGGATCTTCCAAGTTATCTCAGTTGTTTCTTATATCCCTGGTGAATCATGCCCATTGTCTTTGTGGATTTGCATGTATACCTACATAATTGTCAAATAAATATCAATGTTGCTTATGTAAATTGTACTAGTATAGTTTTTTCTTTACCTCTGAAAATAGAGGCACTTGTTTAGCTGTTTCATATTGAATTATACTACTCTCTGTCACGGTTTAGACGGCACACTTCAGTTTTCACGCATTTTCAGAATAGAAGAGAATTAAGGTGTGTGGGCAATTAATGTTGAGTTAATTAGGTCACTTAGAGTGCGTATAGGCTGCATCCCATGCATGTGGTCCTTTTTCTCCACCACTCATGCGCTAAGACTGCAAGTTTACTGGCAGCGGGGCACACTGTGAGTTAATTTTTCTGTTAATTTGCAGTCTTAGCGTGGGCACATACTAAGATGAGCACAGTTAATTTTTCCCGTGCGCCCCGTAAACTGTGACAGAGGGAGTATAGAAATGAGCACAGTTGTTCCAATGAGCACAAATAGAAATGTGGGGAACTATTAATGGATAAATTGGTTGGGGGTCTGTATGGTTGGTTGACTCCTAATTGAAGTCCGGCGCAAAATAAACATCTTAATTAAAGTGGGATTGTGGGACACTTGATTTCATGGTTGATTGCATGCCGGGATTAATTGCACTCTGATTTCATTCATGGCTGATTGCATGCTTCATGTACCTCTTAATAGGACAACAGTTGCTACATGCAAATTAAGATCTATGATTGATGAAGTTTAAAGAGAAGTCACCAGTGATAGTTGTTCCAAATGACTTTAAAGAGAAGCCAGCAGGAAAGAAGAATAGGAAAAAATGGAGTGTGCTAAATGTTTTTAAAATTATTTCCTTTTTCAATGTATATTCATATAGAATTTGCAAAAATTGGATAGAAGAAATGGCGCGCAATCACGTTTAGTGAAATGAGCAAGATATCACTTCTCATTAAATTTGAATCCACGTCAATTTTTTCTCTCGTTGCAACACACAGGCATCTATGCTAGTTTTCTTTAAACCAAAAAAACACGCAGAAAACAAAAACAGACTCTGGGCAGTCGGTTAGCCCAGAAAAATAATACCAATTGATGTAAAAACTATTTAAAAAAAGGTTTGACAATAGCATATAAAAGAATAAAAAATATAGATACATTTGAGGCATATCAGCGATCAAGGCGGTGGTGCAACCATCGCCTTACGGGAAAAAGGGGCAGTGTGGCAGGCGCCTTAGTGAGAAGAGAAAATGCAGAGGAACGATCCCCCTCTTCCCTCCCGCGACGCTCCTGCGATCGCCGGGGTGGGGGGTGGGGGGGCTAGCTGCCAGCCTCACCGTCCCCACCTCTCCCCCTCCTCCCCTGCCGCCACCGGCTGGCGCTGATGGGCAATGCCCGGTTGGCGCGGCGTTGGCGGGGCCCCTTCTTCTCTTCCGCTCGGAGTGGCCGGCGCAGGACGGCGGCTTCTGGTGGCGATGCGGGGCCCTACGGTACGGCGGCAGGAGCGTGGTGCGGCGGCCGGTGGTGGCGCGTCGGCGTTGGGCGTCTGGTGTAGTGCAGCGGCTGCGGTGCTCCGGATTGGGAGGCGGCATGCGGGCGAGATTCTAGCTAGAACTGGCGCGGGGGCTCGGTCGGCGGCGGCGGAGGGTGACGGCGGTGGCGTGCTCCGCGAGCGCCGGGTCTTGCAGGGGCCGGTGCAGGGGCGGCGTTGTTGCTTCGGGGGCGAGGCTGCTATTCCGGTCGTCCTTGGGTGATGAGCGCGGGCCGGGTCTGGTGGCTGGCACGAGATCCGGTGACCGGCGGCCTGAGGTGTTGTTGTGGTTCCTTTCGGCGGCGTGGAGGCAAGGCAGAGGGTGTTCTATGGTGATCATGATGTTGGACGGCGGGGAAGGAGCTTGCTTGAGGAGTCGATGACGGGACGGAGTTGCCGGCGGCCGGTGTGTCCCTCTTCCATTGTAGCGCTGTCCGCCTCTCTGGGTGCGTTTGCTGGCAGTGGGCCGACGGCGCAGGCTGGTCGTCAGGGCAGGAGTTTGACTCGGTCCTCCTGCCCGGGACTGGTTGCTCCTCGTGCAGCTCCGGGTCTGCTTCGGCCATCCCAAGATGGGCAATTGCTGTTGGTAGGGGTGGTGTCTTCTCGTTGGCATCGGTGGAGCTCCGTGGTAGTGGTGGATGGGACCTTGGGTTGCCGGCTAGCGGATCAGTGCTTCAGACTGCGGACTTGGCATCGTCGGAGCTGTCTCTCCGTGACGGCCGTCGGCAGTCACTGGGTAATGCCCCCTCCGGTCCATTGGGACTGGCGGGGAGTCGGGGACTATAGGCATGGGCACCCCTATGGTGGAGGTGCTAACCCTGACTCGGTAACTGATGCCGGGCTTTTCCTGCCGCGGATTGTGCACTGTGAGGCAGGTGGGTGACGAGGTCTCGGGGCATCGATGCCAGGGCGGCGGCCCTGGAAGGCGGTCCGCATGGTTGGCCCTTCGGCGGGCACCATCGCGGCGGTGGTGGCTATGTCTCTTGGCCGTGTGGGCGGTGAGGGCTATGGCGGAAGGTGACTCGGGCGCTCCCTGCCTCTGGCGACAGTGGCGCCCTGATCCGGACCTGGGGAACTGATCTCCTCACCGTCTCCCTCGAGACCTTGTGGTGGCACGGGTGGGTTGCCATGAGCGAAAGCTCTGCGCTTGGTCGCCAACGATGGCGACGCCTGCGGGCGTTGTTCTCTACATAAAGACGTCGTTGTGGGTCTTCTCTCCGTGTTCGGCTTCAGGTGAAAATCTTTGTTCTTGGACTCGGCATCGGGGTCGCCTCACGTCGTTCTCTCTCTTGAGGGCGGTGTTGTGGAGTGTAGGTGGGTAGGTGTAGTGTGGCGGTGTTTTCAGCTCATCTTGTACTTCTTTTCGGTTGTGTCGCGTGCTCATGGCCTGGTCATCTTAGGATCGGCATTGTTTAAGGGTTATCCATCACTTTGTATCGTTTGACCGTGTACTTTGATGTGTGGTTGCTTTATATATAAAATGGGACGAAAGCCTATTTCAGAAGAGAGAATGCAATAATTGAGTCGCATTCGATGATGCTGTATGCACACCATCAGGTGGCAAAAGCCCGTATAAATAGGAGACCATAAAGTAGTACTCCAACAAGACCCACCACACAGGCCAGGCGCACGACCGAGCCCCAAAAATGGCAGCCACGCCGGCGACACCACAGGTGCACATCGAGTCCGTACAGACGGGCTTGCCGACTCGCGCCGTTGAGCCGGACAGGACGCGCTACATCGCCGTGCCCGCGCCGCCGCTCCCGGAGACCGCGCTGCAGCGGCGCCTCCGTGTGGTGCTGTACTACAGCGCCGATGATCACGCGCCGTGGGAGGAAGGTATATGGGTAAGGGAGTCGCTGGGCGAGGCGCTGTGCTTCTTTCCGGAGATGGCGGGCAGGCTCCGGCGCCGGGCCGACGGGGACGGGTCGTGGGAGGTGAAGCTGAACGACGCAGGGGTGAGGTTCCAGCAGGCGACGGTGGAGATGAGCATGGAGGATTTCCTGGCGGACAAGGACCGGGCGCGGAAGGAAGCCGCGCTGGCGCCGTGGGTCGACGTGAGCGCCGAGGATCCTGATATGTGCTCGCTCCTCTTCATGCAGGTATTTGCACGCGCATTAGGATACTTGTGAAGTTTAGTTTTTTTTTTTTGGTTGAATTTGTTCAATTTCTCATCTTTTAGATCAACGTCTAACTATAATATCATTTTCATATACTCCCTTCTTTCTATATTAAATTTTGGCTAAATGAATATATCTGGTACTGAAATACGTCATGATTTACAAAAGTAGAAACTAACAACTTGCTAAATTTGCACACTTTATTTGGATGTCCGAAAACTTTAATAGGGAGAATTAGCTAAAAGATTACGATGAAATGTATTGCCCAAATGATTTTGGCCAATTATTGCGAAAATGGAGGGTTATCTGTCGCATTTAAGTGGATGCCGACGGATCCTGCCGTTCATCCGTGGCGTCCATTATAGATCTGGTGGCCCATGTAGAAATTTTTGGATTTTCACTAGGAAACCATTTTTATTAGATACTTTGCCTTCAATTAAAGTCACATAAAGGGGTTTGATACAATTCAAGAGAAGTTGCCTTAGCAAACCAATCTGTGGTTGGATGGTTAGAGGGACCGTGGTATCCCCGTCTCACCAGGGTTCAAATGCTGGTGCTTGCATTTATTCCGGCGATGCGCATTCAGTGGAAGGAGACGTTCATGTCGACGACGAGACGCCTACGGTGACTTCGTAAATCTCAAGATGATATGCCGACTCAGTCTTTCGGAGGTGCTCATAGGGATAGAATGTGCGTGTGTGCGTTCATATGGGTGAGTGTATGCGCGTGTATATGAGCGCTTGTGTCTGTACTGACGTTCAACCAAAAAAAAGAAAAATTGCCTTAAAAAAGCTATACATGTGTAATATCTGAACTCTAACACACCTCACTCACACTACAGCCACCCACAGACTGAGCTTCTATGACTTAACTGCATCTGCCTTTGAATGTATGACATATGGGCCCACATGTCATACACTCAAAGGCAGATGCAGTAAGTCATTGAAGTTGCTCCCCTGTAAAGACTCCTGATGCGTAAGTTAGGCCTACGAAATTTCGGTGTGAATTTTGGGGACATGGGTCCAGCGTACGCCTATTTAAACAAAAAACATAAAAATAACAGAAAGATTGATTCTATTTTGTGACAAACATAGTGTAGCATAATACGCAAATTGCGCTACGGATGGAATTGATTCAGTACAGTACATGGTTGAGTGGACATGTTCATGAGTGACAATGGCTTTATACTCCACTCTTCTAGTAATAACATAGTACTCCCTTCGTCCGAAAATACTTGTCATCAAAATGGACGAAAAGGGATGTATCTAAAGCTAAAATAAGTCTACATACATCTCCTTTTATTCATTTTGATGACAAGTATTTCCGGACGGAGGGAGTACGTAATATTTATTTATTTTATTTTGCGAAAATTGTATTTGTAGTGATTCGTATTATATACGAGTACTTCTGTTTAGCCAAAAAAAAAAGAAGTGCATGAATTCTGATGCCCTGTCCACTACAGCTGAATTGGTTCCAGGACGGGGGATACGCCATGGGAGTGAGCTGCACGGTGCTGCTGTGTGACCCGCTGTCGCTGGCGAGGTTCCTCCTCAAGTGGGCGCGCACGCACAAGGAGATCAAGGAGCAAAACAAGCTCGTCCTCAGGCCGATCATGCAGTACATGGCATACTTCGAGCGGCCGGAGATCTGCTGCAGGCGCATCAGGTCCTTGCCCATCGACTCTGTCGCCGCCGACGGCGCCCACGCCCAGACCGTGCTCTTCAGGACCGCCGCCGGCTCCGCGACCGGCGACCTCCGCACGCTCGCAGCGGCCTGTATCGACCAGGCGAGCGAGGAGCTCAAGGTGGACAGGGTGTCGCCGTTCACGCTCGTCGTCGCCCCCCGAGACTCCGCCCGCGGAGCGACCACCGTCGAGACGTCGGTCACGGCAGATGGCCTGAAGAAGGGTGGCGCCGGCCATGCGCTGGAAGCCGCGGGGTGGAGCGAGCTGAGGCTGGAGGAGGTGACTCTCAGGGGCGTCAAGCCCGTGCATGTGTCGTACAGAATTGCGGCGGGCGGAGACGAAGGGCTCGTCGTCGTCATGCCTGACGGCGATGGTTTCCTCGTCACGGCGACTATTCCGGAGTAGGCGCTGGCTAGGAATAGGAGGTGATGGTTTCCGTATTTCGTCAAGGCGCCAAAGTTTGGAAATCATCATGGTTAGCTGTTTCCCTGTTTTTGTTTATTGATAGATGTGCATGTTACCTTGATTAAAGGATTTGAGTGGTGCCGTGCGACTTGCTAAACAAATCTAAAAAAACGAGATAAATGGGCAGGAGAGGCGTGATGCCTCCCGTAGGCATACGTGGACCATTTCATATTATAGCCACTTGGTCACGGTGTGGAGGTGAGCACACTGTCGCGGTGACTACGCCCTGTTTGGTTCATAAGTCCTAGGACTTTTTTTAGTCCCAACTTATAAGTCTCAAGTCCCTAAAAAGTCCCTATCTGTTTGGTTCCTGAGACTTATAAGCCCTATAAGACCATATTACAACTATAAGTCCCTCTCTTTGAGAGTCTTATTTCATAAGTCCCAAATGCCCACTTTAAATCCTATGAGTTCCTCCTGTTTGGTTTAGATGAGACTTATAGGGACTTTTTAAGTCCCTAAACCAATAAGTCCCTGGAAACAAACACTCTCTACGACAAACTTGTTCCACTTTCTCTAACTTGATGGGCAAATAGAAAATGCCGTACCATGATGGTGCTAATGTTTGGTGAATACGTAATTTGATGGTAATCTAATACTGTCAAACCCCGATGACCTAAGCAGTTAAACTTGCTTCGTGCCCGGTAACAAAATGTGGGCGAACGTGAGCGTTGGATGGACGGCGGTAATCCACGTCCTCGCTTTTCACTTGGTGAACCTGCAGCGCGGCATTTTTCGCCGCCAATATCCTTCCCCGTTTCGTTCCATGGTCCAATGCTCGTCATCAAAACTAAAACGCTCAATCACGCGCGACGGGCAGTTCATCACGAAAAGGATATATGGACCCCTCCCCTCCCCTCCCCTCCCGTCCAAGAGGAAAAACGAGAGATGAGTCCAACTGAATCCCATTCTTCGCTAGATTTCCCTTGCTCTTCATCCCATTGCAAGGGGAGGATGAAGTAGATCTTTCAGATGAGCTGAAGGATTTGGGTATGAACTAACTATTGTATGCAGTGGCGGAACTTGCTAAAAAATCTAAGCTCGCCTAAAATTTTTTTCCTTCACAACTTGATCCAAGGCTGGGGGCCAATGCCCCCCTCTCCCCTGGTAGTGCACGATCTTCCGCGTGAACGAGGGGTTTCGTGAGAAGAGCGTTGATGAAGCAGGGCTAACGATCTTCTACCCAAACGGCGACGCTGTTGCAGCATTCGTCCCGAGGTTCAACAAACTCACCGTCGATGACCAGGCCGATGCTTCGGCAACGATCTTCATTCTGCACTCGCTCTCTGCTCGTTCGTACAACCGCAACCGTGCTCCTCTCTGATCGTTGTTGGCGTGCACAAGCATGGCTCCCGCAACTGTGGTCCTGGTGGCCGTGCTCACCGTCCTCGCCGCCGCCCGGAACATCGAGGAATACACTTCCAGGCGAGCACGGCAAGGAGCAGATCGAGGCCACTATCGTGAGCAGCCATGGAACTACCTCGACGCCCGCGCCACCTCCTCCTACCTCCTCAGCTCTCCCGCCCGCCCGCCTCCACCTTCCCGATGAGAATCAGGCTTTGGTCCTAGTTCGTAAGGGTCTTTAGTGTCGGTTCACCAACTGGGATTAACGGGTGCGGACTAAAGCCCCCCTCCCCTTTAGTCCTGGTTCGTCACGGCCCGGGACCAAAGGGCCACCACATGGCACGAGCCCGCGCCGGGGGCTGGGGGGCCTTCCGTCCCGGTTGGTGACACCAACCGGGACTAGAGGTTTAGGGGTTTACGGTTTGGATTTATGAATTATTGTTTATTTTTCCTTTTCGTTTTGTATGCGTTCGAGACCACTCCCGTAAGTACGTACGTGGTCGTCTTTTTTGCAGCTTGATTGTTGTATGTGTACAGGATTTAGACGGGACTGCCTAAACAACTACCTCTCCTTACTGTGCCACGGTTCATCGTGGCAGACAGATCGATGGACCAATATGTACGTACATGTTTGCGACAGAATGACAACGCTACATACGCTTTGACCGGGTGGGTTCCAGTTGTCACGGAGGATAAGGAGAGACTCCTTGCGTGTGAAGATATAGATGGCGGGCCCGAGCTATCACGGGAAGGATTCATTTTTTTGCGTGTAATAAGGAAGCACTTCCTTGCGTGCGAAGATATAGATGGTGGGTCCGAGATGTCAGGAGGATTCATTTTTTTACGCGTAATAAGGATGCACTTCCTTGCATGCGTCCATGGACCATGTGGGTCCCTACTGTCATCCTCTCCACGTACATCCCTCTTCCGATGTTGTCATTTATTGACAACGTTGACCACACCGTGCCGAGAACACCAACGCGACGGACGACGGCGAAACCCAGGAAGGGAATGGCTCGGAGGCGGCGAAGGCACAACAGTGAAGGGATGTGGTTGAGTAGATGGATGGTCTGGCCAGCAGTGGGAGTAGTAGGGGCGGTGAAGCCTGCGTGGCAGCACAGCCGGCCACGGGAGGTTAAAAATTTAAACGAGATTTCGCATATTTTGGTGGGGTACAAAATATTTTTAATACTGAAATGTCAAGCCAGATTTAAAGTACTTTCATAATATATTTAAATTAGTTTCAAACCCAATGAAATTGGAATCTGAAAATGTGAAAAAAATTCAGAAATTTAAAAACTATTGCCAATTTGTCACGTGTCTTTTATATTTATAGCCCATTTCATATTACTTTTAAGATTTGCAGTCGTCTTGAAAGAGTTGCAGCCTAGCATAGTGAAGAAAAATAAGTAGGCCTAGATTGGGTATTCTTTAGAAAAAATAAACCGGGTTAGCCATTTTCACAAAGAAAAAAAAACCTAGGCTGGTCATGTGGTGCACGTAAATTAGAAGCCTGGGCTAGATGGGCCACAGCCCAGTTCAAACCCTGCTCCGTCTCAACAATAACAAAAAAAAATTACTGCTCAAGCAGCTACGTCCCAGGTGTCAGCTGTTCTTGTGTAGTTCTCTTGTCTATTAACTATACAGTGAAAATGTCGTGGGTCCCAGATGTCGGCAAACCATTAAGAGGTGGCATTTTCTTTTTCTATACACTGACGATGGAGTATATAACAAAAAAGGGGAACTTGCTTGCGTACGGCCATGGGCATGGTGCGTCCCTACTTTCATCCTCAGCACGTATAGTCATCTCCCGATTCCTCTCGTTTGTTGACCGTGTTGACAATGCGAGAGGGCGGCGCCGCGGCGGCGCACCAAAGCGCGTTCAGGACAACGGCGAGGCCTCGGACGAGAACAAACTAGAGCCGGGGAAGATGCAGCAGTGAAGTCGCGGGCGAAAGGGAGTACAAGGGTTGGCTAGTTCGGGTGTGGGGTGGGGCTGACGTCGACATTAACGATCCAGGAGACGATGGGGTGACGATGCGTGCGCTAAGGCGCAGTCAGCCGTGGGAGGCGGGAGCAGGCAGCCCCGCCAGCGTTGGTTTGATTTTGTCGGCTGGAGGAAGACGAGACCGAAGAAACACAATAGACTGTAAAAGCAACAGGGGTATTTAACAACCTTAAGGAGTTGTTTGGATAGCTGGTTTATAGTTACATATAAACCCGTTTGAGGCTCTAACAAACTTAAAACTCTGTTTTGCTAATCTTTCTAATTCCTGGATAAGCAAACGTAATACCCAAAATAGGAATTTTTCGAAAAACGGGTCCCAGACGTTTTTATGAAAATGCCTTCTGAGAAAGCCGGGCGGGCTGGTCGTCGACTCGCCGTAACACCTACACGCCCGCCCCTTCATTCCTGCTACTTCCTGCTGGTATCCTAGCCACATCGCCGCAGTATGCATCGATTGATGCAAAGGTCAGGGGTCTTAACCTCCTTTTTCAAAAAAAAGCCACATCGCCGCAGATTAGCTCTTCTAAGGTGAGTAGTATTGCCTCCCGAAGCCGTGGACGAACACCTCGACGGAGCGGCGCACGGTGCAACAACGCGCTTGGAGGCAGGGATGTACGGTTACGTCAAGGCCTCCAAGATGTTGCTTGACGTGGCCATGGGCGCTCGGCCCTACGACTTTGGCTCCGCGCTATGTGCCGGCTCTTCCGCAATGTCAACCGTGCCCGCACTACATCTGCTCCGGCTTGCTCACCAGAGCGGACGTATATAACCTCTCGGCTCGAGCTGCTCACCGGCATGCAACGGTTTTGCGACCGACGGCTCCTGATTTCCGCCGTTGACCGTCGCGTCGATGATTAAGAACAAATCGTGCGACTACGTGCATAGGCTCGTCGACCAGGCTGTCTGTGGTTAACGACCGCACCAGTAGCACTGCAGCTTGTGAACAAAAGACTGTATGTACGTGCATCAAAGCATCATAGAATATTCGCATGTTGAAAAGTTCAAATTTTGTTCATCACATTTGACAAAATGTTCACCGGCATTAAAAGATACTCATGTAGTGTAGAAATATCTGTTTGCCCCATTTTCACAAATATTGGTACCCATTAGAAAATATTCACAACATCTAAAATGTTCACATGTTTAAAAATTTGTTCATGAAATTTTTAAAAATTCATATAAATCTAAATATTTGCTCACATTGTTTGAAAAAAATGTTTGCAGCACCCAAAATTGTTCGTAAAAAATATTCACGCTTTTAAAATTAATTCTTGTGATATTATAAGAAAAAGTTCATGAAAACACAAAAAGTTGTTCAAGAAATTTTATAAACAGTTCAAGATGTGTTTAAAATATGTTTAACGTATATTTTACAAATGTTCAACATGTATTGAATAAAAAAATTAAGTATATCTACAAAATTTTCAACCTATATATGAAAAATGTTTAGCACGTATTAAAAGAGTCAACATGTATTTTGCAAATGAAAAACAAAATAACAAAGGAAACCAAACATACGGAAAACCATAATAAAAATTGATTAAGATAAACAGAAAAAAGCAAGGAGCAACTAATCAGGGTTTACCCCTTGGAGGGTACGCGAAGCGTTAACTTTCTTAGGCCCGGGAGCGTGCCAAGTGGTGCATCCAGCTGCCGCCACATGTTGTTGCACTAGGCGCACCTTGGGGATTTTGATTTTTTTTTCTACAAGCGTTTTTGGGTTTACTTTGAATACATATTTCTGGTTTTTCGACTTTTTCTTGGTTCTACATTTTACATATTATTAGAGCTCATTTGTTGCATGTTCTCTACATATATCATCTCACGCTGAACCTAATATGTGTCCATCATGCATGATTTCTGAGTTTTACTCTTTTCACTAGGAGCACTAGCATGTTAGTGTTATTATTTTTCTTTTATCAGTTTCCTTTGTTCTCTCATGTCTATTAGTGTTTTGGAGCAACCTAGGACCGAACACGATGAAAGGGACAAGGTTGGATTCATTACGGAGGACTTCCGACACCAGATTTAGATGTTTTCAAAGTTCCCCAAATCAAGATCGAATACCATGGGTGCGTAGAGGCGTCGCTCTCATGGTTCCAGTGGACCCATCTCGGGCGTTTCAGAGAGAGATGGGGCTTAGATGGGTAGTGTTTGTGGTGTGGCCGACCGACTTTAAATAGAAAGCTCCTAGGTAGGCGAAGCAGCTGCTGCAATGCGGGCGCCCGAGTTGGCTTCTCATTCACCATGTCGGTTTGAATGCCAGGCAGGAGTTAACCGGCATGATTGCGGTAGAAATCCTTCATGTCGTCCCATCCGCTCCGAATCACACGTGGAGAGCGAGCGGCCACGGCGAGAGAGGAGGAAGAGTTTCTTTTTTTGGATGGTCCAAAACCCGCAAACCTTCCTCAACTTTGATTTTGATTTGTGAGATTTTGAACATCCAAACACGTCCGAACAGATTTGATGACCGATATTGGATGGCAAAATATGTTCGAACAATCCAATCCAGACATTTGGGGGCGCTTTGATGAACTGCGTCAGAGTTGAGTGTTGTATACCTGTTCGTGACCACGTCGCACATAAACAAGTATAGGCCTTCTTAGAACGAATACCAAGAAACCACAATAGTTTGATTGTAAAATTTGGATGACCGCAATTTTCCGGGGCAATGCAATTGGAGTGAATAGCATAAAACTACCACAATTTGCGTTAGGGTTTCAAAAAAACTACCAAAAATTTATTTGTGACTAATAACTACCAGAGTCGGCGTCGGTTGTCTAAAAAAAATCAAACCCCCGTTGCTAAGAAATTAAACCGGTTTATGACAAGTCGCACCCCCGCACCTAAACGAACCGTCTGTTTTTGACCGTTAACTGACATGTGAGGCCCACATGTCAATTATCTCTTCTTCTCCTTCTTTTCCTCCTCTCCTCGTTATCTCTGTCTCTCTTCGCACGAGCCCGCCGAATATGCACACCGGCCGCCCCTCCTCCTCCCTCTCCCCCTCTCCGTGAGCTAGCCCTACTTCCCCCGGCCGACCCTCCTCCTCCATCTCCCCAACTGACCGGAGCACGGTCTCCCGCAGGGTGGCGGTGAGCCCCTACATTGCACGTGGCGGCACCCCTCTGGCCAAGCGCGATGGTGCGCCCCTATGTCCGGAACACGACGGTGGTGAGCCCCTCCATTGCACGCAGAGGCGTCCCTCTGGCCAAGTGCGACGGTGCGCCCCTATGTCCGGAACACGACGGTGGTGAGCCCCTCCATTGCACGCGGCGGCGCCCCTCTGGCCAAGCATGACGGTGCGCCCCTATGTCCGGAACACGACGGCGGTGTGCCCCTCTATGCTGGTCGGCAAGGTAACACTACTAGGGAAAAGCCTATACACAGGATCTTACCAGCAGCGAGTTTTAAAATAAGGCGTTGCTGCAATTTATCACTAGCGCGCTTCACCAGCACTCGCTGCTGAAAGAAAAGTAGCAGTAGCGCGCCACCTCTAAGACACGCTACTGCTACAATTCCCACGACCCCGCCACGGAGTTAGTTATAGAAGCAGCGCGTTAAATAGAAGGGCGCTACTGCTAGGTAGTTTAGTAGTAGCGCCTTTACGTGCATCACGCTACTGCTAAAACTAGCTATCTCACCACCCACTCTCCTCTCTATCCGATCCACACTCACTCGATCTCCCCCTCAACCCCCCCCCCTGCGCCGGTCCTCCCCTGTCAGCCACCGTCGCCTACCCCTCCTCCCTCTGCGCCGCCGTCACCTCCTCCTCCTCACTGGACTCGATACCACCCTCCTTCCTGGACTCGCCGCTGGCCGGCCCCTCCTCGCTCCGCCTTTCCTCCCCCGTCCTACTCTCTCCTCCCTCCTCCAGTTGCCCCTCCTTCTCCCTCCTCCCTCCTCCCTCCTCCATCCACAACCCCTCCTGCCTACTACATTTTGATTTAGTAGGCTAGGTCATATGCAACATTTTGATTTAGTTCATATGATTTAGTTGATTTAGAACATTTTAGGCAAGTTGATCTAGTAGGCTAGTTGACTTAGTTGATTTATAAAACATTTTGATTTATTTGATTTAGTAGGCAAGTTGATTTAATAGGCTAGTTGATTTATAGAACATTTTGATTTAGTTGATTTAGTATGCTAGTTGATAGCTCTGAATATTTGGCACCACCTAGCTGTGAAAATATAAGTGAAGAAGAACCAAAATAATCACATGCTACTGTTTTTCTTTCGTGTGAAATGGATCGTTAATCCTTTGCTCATATTGCTTTAGGAAAATGGCGCCACCACCACCACCACCACCATGTCGATTGTGCAAGTCAAGGTGCGCCAGCAGCCTTGCAACTGGCAAGCTGTTCGGCATCTACTTCCAGCCGAGTTTTCGTCATGCGGCAGTAAGAAATTATATGAAATGTAACAACTATTTTATTTTTAGTGTTGGCATTACTGCATTGTGTCATTTTGCTTTTTTACACAGATCGTCCCATGCAATGTGAGGTTGAAATCAACAAGCTGACAGGAGACACTGTGACATTTGAGGCTCCTGGGGGGCCGTACACTATGGAGGTCGAGAAAGGACGCAATATTTCACAAATTGGAGGAGATGGATGGGCCCGTTTCCTTGCCCACATGCGTCTTACTGGTGGTGAGTTGATCAGCTTCTCCTTCAGAGCAGAAAGACCCAAGCTGGCTGTCATTTATATCAACCTGGTGGAAGATGATGAAGATGGCGAAGATGATGAAGATAATGAGGACCCACTTGATGAAGATGATGAGGACCCACTTCATGAAGCCATCGTAGCTCAAAGAATGAGGCTGAGCGAGGAGGAGGTGTGCAACCTATGGGACATAATGCCGCCACGTGCTGACTTTGTCAGGGTGCCATTCGTGACCCGCCTAACAAGTACCATGGTCGATCGATATGATATGGTATGTTATACTTACAAATGCAAATTATCCGATGATATGCTTAGTGTAGAGTCCAATGATATGTTGTGTGGAATCTAGTCGATGATATGCTTATTAGTGTAGAATCTAAGGATCTATTAATAGTGTAGATAATCCATATATACTTATTTGCAAGGGTATGTGCGAGGCTATTTATTAATTGATATGTTTTTTCTTTTTCAGAAATTGGCAAAGAGCCTATCTGTGAGTTATGGTATCGAGCCTGATGAAGAAGGCTCAGCTGGACTATGCCTTACCGCAAGGGGCTTCATCACAATCTGTAATTATCGCGTGGACACGGACGGTCGCACACACTTAACTCGGTTGGGTGGAAGAGATTCCTCGATGGCAAGAATCTTCGTGTTGGACAGGCCATCCTAATTACTATCAGGAACACCAACCGCCCAGGCTTCAGGATGATGATCGTCTTCGATATCATCTAGAACTACATATGTGTGTGTGGCTATATCATCTAGAACTACATATGATGATCATCGTCGATATCATCTAGAACTACATATGATGATCGTCGTCGATATCATCTAGAACTACATATGATGATCATGGTCGATATCACCAAGTACTGCTTGAGGATGCATGTTGACTATATATGAATTTTTTATCTAGTACTCCCTTCGTTCCAAATTACTCGCGACGAGTAACTTGGAACGGAGGGAGTACTACCTATTACCTACAATGCTTTATGAAATTGATATCTAGTAGTACCTAGTATCTGGACCGAAACCACCGAAACGGGGGAGGAAGCTGGGGAAAATGATGAAAGATATAGCAGTAGCGATGGGCTAGGAAACCGCTACAGCTAACTAATAGTAGCGCGTTCCATAAAAGCGCTGCTGATATAGTTAATAGTAGTAGCACGGGTACGGACCGCGCTACTACTAAGAGTTAGCTGTAGCGCCTTACTAGTAGCGCTGCATCCCGCGCTGCTGCTAGCGTCAAAACCCGCGCTACTACTAGGATTTTCCTTAGTAGTGTAAGGAGCAACAACAACGGTGTCCGGCAACGCATAGCATCCGGCGCAGCCGGCAAGGAGCAGCAACGTAGCCAGCAAGCATCAGCAGGAGTAGCAGGCGCGACCGGCAAGGAGGTCCACCTGGACCGAGCCCGTCGCCTGCCTGGAGGAGCCTCGCCTCCGCGCCGAGGCCAGTGCAACCAGCTCGAGCGGGCGCCGCCATGGACAACTGCGGCTGCCGGCCACAGCCACAGTCGGCTTTTACAGGGACTGGATTGCTTTTTTAAAAAATGATGAGGGACTCGATCGCTTTTTAAAAATCTTTACAGGGGTTATGCTGTAAAAATAAGGACACATTTTTAAATCTATAAAAGAACCAGGGGTTGAAGAAAAAATTTACATGAGATTTTTTTTATGAGTAAGAGACACTGACATGTGGGCCCCACATGTCAGTTAACGGTCAAACAAATGGTCAAAACAGACGGTTCGTTTAGGTGGGGGTCCGACCTGTCATAAACCAATTTAATTTCTTAATGACGGGTGTTACGGGTTTTTTGAGACAACCGACGCCGATTTTGGTAGTTATTGTCACAAACAAATTTTTGGTAATTTTTTTTGTAACCCTAACATAAATTGTGGTAGTTTTATGCTATTCACTCAATGCAATTGACATGTTTTTGACCGTTGAGACCCAAAAGTCAGGCCATGGCGATTAGAACAACAACCCCGCATAAAATGGGAGATGTGGCCATTGATGTGGAATTGCATCGGCACTGATATGTATCACCTGTACCGATAACAAGCTCCCACACATCGCTCACGCCCCAGAGAGCTCCTAATTTGCGCTCTTTGCGCCAGTTAACGAGCCCCACAGGCTGGGCCAGCCTAACACGTGAGCTCCTCGCACGTTCAATCGTTGGCTGATAGTTGGATGGTTGACCGTTTAGCATTTGCTAGTCAACCATTGACCGGTTGACTCTTGACTTTTAAGAACAAAATTGTAGATTTGGAGAAGTTCATGATTTACGAAAAATATTCGTGAGCTTGAGATAATATTATGGATTTTTGAAAAAAATTGCGCAGTTGAAAATTGTTTCCGATTGGAAAAAGTTCATGCATTTAAAAAAAAGTTGACGAATTTTAAAACATTGAATGTGGCAGGTGTTACAGACGGCTGCATAGGCGGCTGACCTTTTGTAAGATCAGCCCAGAAGCATAAACGTACGCTGGCATGCAGTAGAAAGAAACCAGAGGCAAACGAAGTCATGCGTGCATTAATCAAGCTAATCTTTGCATTGCAAGGCCTGGTGTTTTCGGGCGGCTAGCATCATCGGCCATTACTCGGCACCAATGACAGCCGACGATCGTCACATCCCATGCATGGGACCGGCATCGGCGTCATGCTTTTAATCCTTGGTTGATCGATATGCCCAGATACAAGTCAGCATATATACATGTGCACTGTGAACGTCTATGTTTTTTTCTATCTACTGTTGATCTTACATCCCGGACATAACCACTGAGGTCTTTGGCCTGTATCCCGGAGACAATGGAATCTATACCTATGCTATCCACTTCGACGTCACCATGAAACCAGGTATGAACGACGCCTATAACATGTCATGGGAGGCCCCTGTTAAAGGTCTTATGGCCTCTGAACAAACAAGATCGTTCGTTGTTGGTTGTGGTGTGCGTGTCTACTTGTTTGGCCATAATACCAACGATCCCATCGGTAGTTGCATGAGTATTTGCCTAGACGACAAAGAGGCCATGAAGGAGGCAAATGCAAAGCACTATGGCTTTGTTGGGATGGGTTCTTGTTCCATTTATTTGCAGAAAGACGTGCCAGCCTTTGGGTTAACAGTTGACCGCCTCAAAGGCGTCTCAGCACTATCAAGCCAACGTCAAGGGCTCTCTAATACTATCAAAGTTTTCCTGGCGGGGGATTACAATTTTCATGTTACCGACATCTATTCAAGTCGGATAGACGAAAGAAACATTCAGGCAACAATTCTTCGAATGGCCATCACGGATCAACGAAGATGTGAAAGTGCTAAGAAGAAAAGGTCAAGCTATGCTTGTGGCGATAACAGCGATTGCATGGATGTGGAGGCTACTCCTGTCAGTGCCGCCCTGGCACAAACGACCACAATCCGTACCTTACAGATGGTTGTCAACTACCAGGTCAGCAATCTAGTCTTTAATCGGGAATATAAAAATATTGACCTGCCATGTCATCAATATTGGACTCATATATGCATCATTGAATATTATTATGGTAATTTTTGCACCAAGATTGTAACTTTTCTTCTCCTTTTTATGCTCACCATCACTTTTTCATTGGGACAAAATTAATAACTTTGCATCTAGGTAAAATATAGCCACTGCTACAACAAGACAAGCACTAATTGTTTTCTTGCCCCAAGACCCAAATTGCCTGTCACGGAAATTCGAAAATCAGTACACACCGTTTCTTCAAAATATTATGACACACTAGGATGTACTACAATATTTGATTATATTGTTCACTAGTGCTACATGGCGGTTTACTTAACTAACAGCTCTCCTATTGTCTCTAGTACAGTGGAGAATTCTTGTCAAGGTGCCAGTAAGACTTAAGTTGTTTTCGTCAATGTCCACCCAATTAATGGGTCTGGTTTACAACAAGTTGCACGTTTCTTTATAAGGCTAGTCACAATGGGGAGTAACTAGTGTCATGCATATGAAATTAGTCTATGTTATTATCTTCATAGTGCAAAGTGTCATAGAGATAGTATCATAGATGGGTGCATTAGTTAGCTTGTAGACTCATTATTTTGGGTAGAGCTATGTGATGGTAAGATAATATGTTACCACCATCATCTCTTTCCTCATTTAATACAATACCATATCTCAAATGTGCCATTTGGCATTGCATAGGATGCATCACTACTAGGGAAAAGCCTAACAGTAGCGCGGGTTTTAGGTATAACAGTAGCGCGGGTGCCCGCGCTACTGATACGGTGCTACAACTAACTGGTAGTAGTAGCGCGGGTGCCACCCGCGCTACTACTACGTCCGTTAGTAGTAGCGTGGATACCACCCGCGCTACTGCTAACTAATTAGAAAATAAAAAAATAAATTCCAGCCATTGCTACTACTGCTAGGCGTCATCGTCCTCTTCATCCATGGCCAATGCTGATCCTGGAGGGGATGAAGTCGTCCATGGAGATGGTGCTTCCCCAACCAACTCTTCTCCACACCTTTCCTTTGCTGCTACTACAAAGAAAGAGATAAGGATTAGAAGAGGAAGAGAGAGATAGAGAGGAGTAGGTGCAGCAACGCACCAGTGGCCGACGGAGTTGGAGCCGAAACCCTAGATGACGCCATGGGTTGCGTCCATCAGAGATCTGGCCATCGTCATGGGCGGCGCTCTGCTGGATCTTCCTCTCCTTCCAGCAGCGGAGGAGGTGGAAGGAGGGGCAATGGAGGAGGAGGAGGAAGGAGGGCTACGGTGGAAGAGGAGGTCGCCGAATTTGAGGGAGACGTCGAGGTGCGAGGCAGGCAGTTGCGGTGGGCGAGGAAGGGCGTCGCAGGTGGGAGGGAGAAGTGAAATCGAGAGAGTGTGGGTCTGGGATTGGGCCTCCATGCGCTATGTTTATACATGTGTCGGTGGGTTGGTAATAGTAGCGCTGGGTTTATACCCACGCTACTACTATGACATGTCCCGTGGTGCACGGTGCAGACCACTTAGTAGTAGCGTGGGGTTTATAACCCGCGCTACTACTATCAACTTAGTAGTAGCGTGGGTTTATAACCCGCGCTACTACTACGGCTGGTCCCGGAAGGCACGGTGGAAATCACTTAGTAGTAGCGAGGGGTAAAAACCCGCGCTACTACTATCAACTTAGTAGCAGCGTGGGTTTATAACCTGCGCTACTAGTAATTAGCTGTAGCGAGGGGTATAAACCCGCACTACTAGTAAGCGTCTGCCTATAAGCTTTTCCCTAGTAGTGCATGCTACTACATATATTACTCCCACTATGATTAGTCTAATGTTCTAGCTAGCAATTAAAATGGTATCATTAATTAATGCTATAGATGTGACATTCATTCCCATGCTCCTAATGTAACTTCTCATGTGCCAATTCCCCAGCGTAACTTCTTCCTTTGTCAATCTACCTGCAGAAAGTTACAATCCCAATCTCGAAGGAGGTTGCAAGAGATTATGCGGGAACACTAGCATCCCCTTCCCTTTTGGCCTTGAAAAGGGTTGCTATGCTACTGAAAAGTTTCGACTTAATTGTACATCAGAAAACATCACAATTCTTGATCAAAGGGCCAAACACATTGTGGCCAACATTTCAGTGAATGAAGGATGTCTCAGTGTTAGGGAAACGCAAAAAAACTCGGGCTACAACGACGAAGAGCTCACAGTACTAGTTCATACAGGCGAGGGGAGAATTGAACTAGGTGGCAACTATGAGGAAGATGGTTTTTATTTATCAGAAGAATACAATATGAAGATGTGGTGGTCTGTTGATAATTTAACCTGTCCAGTAGCTATGAGTAACCAAAGATGGGCTACATACGCATGCCGTAGTGTCAATAGCAAATGCATTCCTGTCACCCGCGACCTTAGTAATGGGACGACGCAGCTTGGTTATCGTTGCCAGTGCTCTCACGGTTATGAGGGAAATCCATACAGACTGGATGGATGCACAGGTAAGCACACTGCAACTTCCATTACAAATTTATATCCAACCACATGCATGATTTTCCTAGTACATGAAATGATTGATTGAAATATTGACAATGATACGTCTAGCGGGATTAATGTGTTGCAATTCTTCAGTCATCTTGATGCAAAGAGTTGGTTTTCTTTTTTAGTGGAGTTGTGCTAAATAGGTGGATACTATAAATACTCATTGAACTGGCTCAGTTTAGTTGTGTGCATCACATGATGTAGAGAGCGGGAGGGTGATCCTTTTATTACTTCAAAAGGTACCTTATGCTAAATGACTTTAGGCACACACCAGAACTAGAGTTTACCTAATTCATGGACATGCCAAAATAGTGCTTAATCCCTAATTGAGCTTTGTTGGTTGAGCTAACGCTGAATACCACCATCATGTATACAATTAATGTTATACAATCATTTTTCTTTTTTCTTTTAGAATGTGTGCAGGCAAAACTTCAAGAACTTTAGTGGCCATGGCATACACATAAGGATGTAAGTTTGCCTCACAGAAATGAAAAATAAAATTATATTAACATATATGGCATTAAACATATTTGTGTAATGTTATTTTTCTATAGTGTTCGGTTGTTTACAAAGATGTACTTAGAAGCAATAATGGCCCATGTAGAATTTTGGAGAACGCGTTGATGTATGGAGGTAGTTTCTGTGTGTGTATAGGATGGTTGGTAGGCCAAGGGTAACCTAGCCTTGGTTGCACATTTACTACCAATTATTTTCATGCATCAATCATTTCTCACATACCTACAATTTACAGATCACTAGTAGAAAAAGGGGCAAATCTGAGACACATTAGTGCCGGTTTGATGTTGAGCCGGCACTAATGAGTCCATTAGTGCCGGTTCCAACGGCTAGCCGGCCGCTCTCATTAGTACCGGTTTGTGGCGAACCTTTAGCACCGGTTCGTGTCACGAACCGGTGCTAAAGAGGGTGGTGGCAGGGTGTTGTCAGTCTGGTGCCCCTCCAGCACCTTTAGTACCGGTTCATGGAACGAACCGGTACTAAAGGTCGACGTACATAAACCCTTCGTCCACCCGAGCCACTCTGTTCATCCCCTTTCCCCTCACTCTTCCTCTGTTCTTCCCCTCTCTTCCTCGATCTCCTCACAAATTTTGCCCAAAATTTGTCAAGATTTGAAGGCCCCCATCCATTCAAATGATCACAAAGGTTAGCAGCTTTGTCCTTTCAACTCTCATTGCTAGATTAGCTCTTGCAATGCTTTGTATAGTGATTAATTTGGGAGGAATTATAATTTGCTAGTATTTGATTTATATGCAATTTGAGGTCAAAAGTAACACTTAGTTTGCATATGTAGGTGTGGTTTACTTAGTGCCTTCTAAATCTCCGTCGTAACGACCATCGATCTCCCGCACCGTCCCGTCGCCAGCACCACCTTGTGGTGAGGCTCTTGTTCATGAATGTTTTACATTACCAAATTGATGTTTGTGTGATTTGGATATATAGTTACTCGTATAATTATCTTACCCGTACGTTGTTTGTTATACATAGTGCCATTATTTTGATATCCGTCCCCGTCGGCCCTCGTCCTTGTTATGATTCGGATGTGGTATATTTTTTTCTAAAACTAGTTGTTGCATTTCGTGTTTATGACAAATTATGCCCATCAAGTTGACATAGATATTTTTATCTAGGAGGTATGTGAACCGGAAATTCCAACCGACCCTATTGTCGAGAGGTTAAATTTAGTTGAAAGAAAAAACGAGTATTTGAAAGAAAAATTGAAAAGAATTGAGGGGGAGAAGATGGAATTGGAGTTGCATGTTGCCGATGTCGTAGATGATCACAAGATCAGGATGGAGAAAATGAGGTTGAAGATTAGAAAGATTAGAAAATATGCCATTGATAGTGTGGCTTGGTATCATTATGCTGTTGGATCAATTGTTACCTTAGTTGCGATCTTGATCGCATTTGTTGTTGCACTTAAATTCTTTAGCTAGAGAGTTATTTGTATGTTGCATTTAATTAAGTGTTGTATATGAACTTTATGTATGAACTTGTATTAATTTGGTCTATTCGGTGTTGTGTAATGAAGATGAGCCGACAATGGATGTATGATGATCAATGCTCTCCCGAGTTCATTAATGGCATGCATACTTTTCTGCTTGCCGCTGAGGCAAACAAGCGGGCGGATGGTTTTATGCCTTGTCCATGTGCTGGCTGTAAGAATGGTCACAATTACTCTACGTCAAGAACCATTCACGTCCACCTATTTGAGTCCGGTTTCATGCCCCACTATAATGTTTGGACCAAGCACGGAGAAAGAGGGGTTATGATGGAAGACAATGAAGAAGAAGAGGACGACGACGGCTATCCTGGCCATGGGTTCCCTGAATACGATGATACAACAATGGGGGAAGAAGCTGAGCCGGCAATGCGGGAAGAAGCTGAAGAAGAGGCATCAGATGAGCCCGCTGATGATCTAGGTCGGGCCATTGCCGATGCAAAGAGAAAATGCGCAAGTGATCTGGAGAGGACGAAGTTGCAGCACATGTTAGAGGATCACAAGAAATTATTGTACCCGAATTGGAAAGCTGACAAAAAAAAGTTGGGCACCACACTTGAATTGCTGCAATGGAAGGCAGAGAATGGTGTATCTGACAAGGGATTTGGAAAGTTGCTGGTAATGATAAAGAATATGCTTCCAAAGGACAACGAATTGCCCGAGAGTACATATGAAGCAAAGAAGGTTGTCTGCCCTCTAGGGTTAGAGGTGCAGAAGATACATGCATGCCCTAATGACTGCATCCTCTACCGCGGTGAGTACGAGGATTTGAACGCTTGCCCGGTATGTGGTGCATTGCGTTATAAGATCAGTCGCGATGACCCTGGTGATGTCGAGGGCCAGCGCCCGAGGAAGAAGATTCCTGCCAAGGTGATGTGGTATGCTCCTATAATACCACGGTTGAAACGTTTGTTCCAAAACAAAGAGCATGCGAAAGCGATGCGGTGGCACGCAGAAGAACGTAAGAAAGACAGAAAGTTGAGAGTACCCGCTGACGGTTCGCAGTGGAGAAAAATCGAGAGAAAGTACTGGGAGGAGTTTGCAGATGACCCAAGGAACGTATGGTTTGGTCTAAGCGCAGATGGCATTAATCCTTTTGGAGAGCAGAGCAGCAACCATAGCACGTGGCCTGTGACTCTATGTTTGTATAACCTTCCTCCTTGGTTGTGCATGAAGCGGAAGTTTATTATGATGCTCATCCAAGGCCCTAAGCAACCCGGCAACGACATTGATGCGTACCTAAGGCCATTAGTTGAAGAACTATTACACCTGTGGAATGGAACAGGTGTACGTGCGTGGGATGAGCACAGACAGGAAGAATTTGACCTAAAGGCGTTGCTGTTCGTGACTATCAATGATTGGCCTGCTCTCAGTAACCTTTCAGGATAGACAAACAAGGGATACCGCGGATGCACGCACTGTTTGGATGATACCGATAGTATATATTTGGATAGTTGTAGGAAGAATGTGTACCTGGGACATCATCGATTTCTTCCGACAAGGCATCCCGTAAGAAAGAAAGGCAAGCATTTTAAAGGTGAGGCAGATCACCGGACGAAGCCTCACCACCGTACTGGTGCTGATGTACATGATATGGTCAAGGATTTGAAGGTAATCTTTGGAAAGGGTCCTGGCGGACAACCTGTTCCGAAGGACGCTGACGGACGCGCACCCATGTAGAAGAAGAAATCTATATTTTGGGACCTACCATATTGGAAAGACCTAGAGGTCCGCTCCGCAATCGACGTGATGCACGTGACGAAGAATCTTTGCGTGACCCTGCTTGGCTTTTTAGGTGTGTATGGGAAGACAAAAGATACATCAGAGGCACGGGAGGACCAGCAACGTATGCACGGAAAAGACGGCATACATCAGGGTCAGGCCAGCTATGCTCTTACCAAAGAAGAGAAGGAAATCTTCTTCGAATGCCTTCTCAGCATGAAGGTACCGTCTGGCTTCTCGTCGAATATAAAGGGAATAATAAATATGGCAGAGAAAAAGTTCCAGAACCTAAAGTCTCATGACTGCCACGTGATTATGACACAACTCCTTCCGGTTGCATTGAGGGGGCTTCTACCGGAAAACGTTCGATTAGCCATTGTGAAGCTATGTGCATTCCTCAATGCAATCTCTCAGAAGGTAATCGATCCAGAAATCATACCAAGGTTACAGAATGATTTGGTGCAATGTCTTGTCAGTTTCGAGTTGGTGTTCCCACCATCCTTCTTCAACATCATGATGCACGTCCTAGTTCACCTTTGCGAAGAGATTAACATTTTGGGTCCTGTATTTCTACACAATATGTTCCCCTTTGAAAGGTTCATGGGAGTCTTGAAGAAATATGTTCATAACCGTGCTAGGCCAGAAGGAAGCATCTCGAAGGGCCATGAAAATGAGGAGGTCATTGAGTTTTGTATTGACTTTATTCCTGACCTTAAGTCAACTGGTGTTCCTGAATCGCGGCATAAGGGCAGACTGGATGGAAAAGGCACGCTAGGAGGGGATCAAATAATATGTATGGACGAGCATTCTCTCACTGAAGCATACTACACAGTTCTACAGAATTCCGCCTTGGTGGCTTCGTATATGGAGGAACACAAGAATTTTCTACAGTCCAAACACCCGGAGAAGTCTGACGACTGGATTACACGCGAACAAACGAGGACTTTCGCCAGTTGGTTGCAGAAACGTGCCCTGAATGATGGCGATATTCAAAATGACCTGTACTCGCTGTCCCAGTTACCATCTTCGAATATAATGACTTTCAAAAGGTACCAGATAAATGGGAATACATTTTACACGATCGCCCAAGATAAGAAGAGCACCAACCAAAACAGTGGTGTCCGCTTTGATGCAACAACCAACACGGGAAAGGAAACATATTATGGTTACATAGTGGACATATGGGAACTTAACTATGGAGGTGATTTGAAGGTCCCTTTGTTTCGGTGCAAATGGGTCAATATGACACGAGGCGAGGTAAAGGAAGACCCGCAGTACGGAATGACAACAGTGGATCTCAACAATCTTGCGTATGCAGATGAACCAATTTCCTAGCCAATGATGTGGCGCAGGTTTTTTATGTGAAAGACATGTCTACCAGGCCGAGAAAAAGAAAAGATAAGGAAGCGAATGGATCATACGAAGAGCCAAAGCGCCACATAGTTCTTTCAGGAAAAAGAAACATCGTGGGAGTGGATGACAAGACAGACATGTCAGAAGATTATGAAAAGTTTGATGAAATTCCTCCATTCACAGTGAATATTGACCCGAGCATCGAGTTAAATGATGAAGATTTTCCATGGCTACGGCGCAAAGGGACACACGCGAAGAAAAAGTTTCACACCCAAAGATCTGGGATGTGATCGGCTTCACTATCATCACTTTGTTCTGTGTTTCACACCCAGGAGGGAATCTCTGTAATAGTTAGGGTAGTTATGTGTTTTGGCATTTGAAACCCGAAGAAATTTTATGTGCAAACAAATTCTTTTCATGCATTTACTGATTTTTTTTCCAGCTAAATGACCCTGAAATTAAAAAGCATTTCAAATGAACTCAGAAAAGGTTGAAAGTTGGCATGGTATCATAATTTCATACAAATAGCATGTGCAAAAAAGTAGAGAGGGCTACGACAAAAACTGGATGCACTTCATGTACAAAATGAACAATCTCTTTCAAAGCATGAGGGTTTCCGACGAAAACTGAACTGTTACAAAGGCATTTCATTTTTTAAATAACCTAAGCATTACCAAATTGAATATAATGATAAAACACACTAATATTAAACATAAGAAAAAAGAATGACTGAAAAAACTTTTTTCAAAGTTAAGTTATTCACAAACTAGTGATTCACACAAATTTTAAATAATTCAAAATTTAAACTATTCAAATTTGAAAACTACCGGCACTAACAGAAAGTTTGTAATTTTTTGTACCTAAAGCAAAAATATTCACAAAGAAACTCTAAATACAGCAAAAAACAACTCAAAAATAAATAAAACAAAAATAAATAAAGCGAAAAAAATTAAGACAATAAAAAAGTCCGCCTACTGGGCCAAAGCGGCCTGCATACGACTAGGAACACAACCTTTTGTTGGGCCAGGATGCAGGCCCGCAAAGGCCCAGTAGGCCCACTAGGCAGAAGAGGACAGGTAGGCCCAGTAGGCCTGCTTAGGAGATGAGCTCGAGAGAGCTACAACACTGGGGCTTATAAACCAGTGCGGTAGCCCCTCGGCTAGCGAGGTGGGACTAAACTTGCGCACCGCCTGGAGCCAGCGCACCCCCTTTAGTACCGGGTCGTGTTTCCACCCGGTACTAAAGACCCCCCCCTTTAGTACCGATTGGAGCCACCACCCGGTACTAAAGGGGGTGCGCTTCCCGCCGCTTGGCCTGGCCAAAACAGACCTTTAGTACCGGTTGGTGGCTCCAACCGGTACTAAAGGTCCATCCTATATATACAACACTTAAAAAAATTCAGTTTCCCTCTGTTTCCTCCCTCCGTCGCGCCGCGCTGCCCCGATCGACGCCGTCCCCTTCGACGTCGCCGCCCCCGTCCCCGTCGTCCCCGTCGTCCCCGTCGCCGCGCCCCGCCCCGTCCCGTCGCCCCGGCCGCCCCGCCCCGTCGTCGCCGCCCCGTCCCCCCGGCCGCCCCGCCCCGTCGTCGCCGCCCCGTCCCGTCGCTCCATCGTCGTCGCCCCGTCCCGTCACCCCGTCCTCGCCTCGCCGGTGAGCTCGCCCCGGCCGCCATGTCCACACACACACAGACACTACACACACACACACACACACACACACACTACACACACACACACACACTACACACACACACATTACTTTGTTTGTTATAAATTTTTCTGTTTTTTAGTTATAGAAATGTTACAAATTATTCTGTTTTTTAGTTATATAAATATTAGAAATGTTAGTTATATAGAAATGTTATAAATGTTTTCTGTTTTTTAGTTATAGAAATATTTATAGAAATGTTAGCAATTTTTCTTTTTTTTAGTTATATAAATATTAGAATTGTTATAGAAATGTTAGTAATCAGGAAATTGTAGAATTAGTTTTAGTTAGATGAATTAGATTAATGTCAAATTGTTAGAATTTGCATATATATAGAATTTTAGTTATCACAATCCAATCATTTAAAAAATGTTACTTTTTGCGGGCATATAGTATTTGTTCTCGACGATATGCCCGACCCGCATCCTCGCCGTCGACCCGTTCGCGACGACGTCCTGCTTCAGGGGACCCATGTCCGGGACTGGACTCCGCCGGGCTGGCACTGGGAGGTGCTACCTGGAGGGTGTGCACCGCCCGCGCCCTAGGAACCGCGAGTGGCGCCCTAGATTCTTCTGTAGTACTCGATCTTTATTAGGTACCTAGCCAGTGATGTATTCGATATATAATATTCGAGACAATGTATTCGAGATTATATATATTAAGACGATGATGTATTCGAGATTACATATATTAAGACGATGTATTCAAGATTATATATATTAAGACGGTGTATTCGAGATTATATATACAGACAGCAGGACAAAGCGAGGCCCGGGCAGATTGTTGAAGGAAGGTGTAAAGTACAACATCGAATCCATCAAACCTAGTGGCGAACCCCTCACGCCTAAGAACATTGCGAACAAGTAGACTCGTCGGTGCGGAGTTCTTGTGAAGGACAAACTCCCGATCTCCATTCAAGAATGGAAAGAGCCAAAGACTAAACATCCAGGTGTTACTTGGGTCAACGACAGAGCCAAAAAAGTCCTTTGGAAATCTCTGATGGAACATTTCACCCTACTAGATCATTTCACTGAAGCAGATGTGGAGAAAGTCAAGGGCGCTGCTCTTAAGAAGATGGAAATTGCATTCAACACCCACAAGAAAACTGTACGGGCCAACTACCTCGCTAATGGAAGGAAGACTCCAGAATTCACGGGAACACTGGAGAAGCAAAGAGAGCACTGGGACGATTTCGTGACCTTCAAGGATTCAGAATTAGCTAAGGAACGGTCGATGAAAAACAAGGCAAATGCCGCAAAAAAGACGCAGTTCCATAGGCTGGGTCCAGGTGGCTACGCGGTGGGATTGCCTAAGTGGGATAAGTCTGAGCAAGAGATGGAGGATGCAGGGGTCACACCGGTTACTAGGAACTGGCCCCCCAGGTGCAGAACTTGGTTCTATGCGCATGGGGGGCGTTGGACCCGAAGACAGGCGCCGTTTCGAAGAAGGCAAGTCTAAAAGGAGCCAAACAAAAGATAATTGACGCAATAAAAGAAGCTCGAAAGGGGGTGTTCACGCCCAACAGAGAGAACGACGAGCTTACGCGCGCCCTGGGAAATCCTGAACACCCGGGAAGAACACGAGGCAAGGGCGTTATTCCCTGGTATGAGGGCTTTTCAGAATGGAACGAGGACTACAGGTCCCATGCAAGAAGGAAGATGGAGGAGGAGAAGAAAAGGAAGCTGGAGGAGGAGTAGAGGAAGCAGGACGCAGAACGCCTTCAAGGCCTAGAAGCTAGGCACGCGGACCTGGCACTCAAATTCCAGCAACAGCAGGAGCAGATCGACCCACTTAGCCAGGAAAGGGGGTCTCAGCAGCGGCAACAGCAAGCGGATGATCGTCCAGCATTGGATAGCACTGTCCCATCCATGCCGAGAAGCAGCGTTGGTTCTTCCCCGGGCGACGCACTGCTGGATACACCCTGTGGATGACATCATAGAGAACACTAACTGTGAGCTACACTCCAAAATGAAGAACATATCCATGAAGGTGGCGGACGGCGTTGCTTTTCCAGTTACCCCCGAAGCAACCTTCCATTGCATCCTGATTCCAGAGGGCTATACTCGTGTCATGGTTGATGAAGTGGTGGACCCATATTCGGGGCTACAACTTGACATTCCTGGAGGTGAAGACGAGCGCACACTAGGAGAGGCCATACATCGTATCATCCTATGGAGAAAGGATTACATCATCTTTCGAAGTCCACCGACACCGCGTCGTTTGCCGACTTCGCCACCGAGTCAGCAGACTCCCGCTCCTCCAAGTCCACGAACGCGTGAGAAGACTCCTCCTCGAAGTCCGCCACCTCCTCCAAGTCCCCGAACGCGTGAGCTGACTCCTCCGGTTTCAAGTCCGGCACAGCGTCATGCCACTTCTCCGGTTTCAAGTCCGGCACCGTGTTAGGCCACACCTCCTACTTCAAGTCCGGCACATCGTCAGGCCACTTCTCCTGGTCCAACTCAGCCACGTCAGCCGTCTCCGCCGTCTCAGCAACCGCAGAAGAGACATGCCGCAGCTATGGTGCGTAGCGGTACGAGTCGAGGTAGTTCAGGAAGTACAGGCGGAGACAAGCGATATAAATATGGTCCAAGCCTCGCTCCTCTTCCTCAGAGGCCTTACGACATGACCGAGGAGCAAAACGCAGCCATAGTGCAGGCCCAAGTGGACGCCCATTTTGGACCGAAACCGGCACCGCCGCCAAAGGAGAATGTGCCTGAGAAAGTAATTGACCACTTCATTCATATGGCTAGAGAACCAGCTCCCAAGCCTGTTGACTCGGACTATGAGCGCCAAATCAGGAAACTACATCGAGAACGGCTAAAGAAGGAAGCGAGCTCGAGCTCGAGCTCGAGCCAACAAGCAGCGGGCAATAAATGTGGAAAAACTGTTCCCCAGCTGGGAGAACAGGCGGCGCAATCGATCCCCCCGCTTGTTGTGCCAACAACACATAGGAGGAGGCCGCGCGCCCAATATTATTGTGGCAAACCGTTAAAGTTCCCCAGCTAGGCGATGTGGTAATAACGGAGGAGCATATAATGCAGGCTGAAATGCTCAAGATCTCTGTTGGACAACTCCTCGAAATTGAGCCCATGTCTCCTCTTAGAGAGGAGGAAGTAAAATGGAAATATGCCCGGGGCAAACCTTTGGTCAAGCCAGACAAGGTCAAGAACCTCCCAACGAGAATGTATGAATTGCATCAATGGTACATGAACGTTACCAAGATTTCCAATCGAGAGTCCCTCATGGTGAATGTCAAGAAGGAGCATTACTACCATGAGAAAGCTCTGTGCGTTGAGTATTCAAAACTATTTTAGTTATACAATCAAGACGCACTCGACAAATCTCTCGTCAGTTGCTATTGTTTGTAAGTGATTTCTTTCTGTAATTTTTGATCAATCATTACATGTAATTATCCTCACTATATATTATTTTCTGTGGTATTATATGCAGGATGAAGATGTATGAAATGAAAAAATCTGGACGCTATGGCATTGGGTTGATTGACCCAAATACCATTAATGAGTACACATGGAATCTTGCAACTTCTAAAGCAGGTGTAGAGGACAGCATGCTAGAGTTCTTGAAGCGCCTCAATACCAATGAAGATATACTACTTCCTTACAACTTCACGTGAGTTAATACAAATTCTGTTTTTGCTTACTAGCTAGCTAGATGTTAATAACTAAGTGTATACGGTTTACGATATATAGTTGATTAATTTTATGCACATGCCCGCTTAATTAAGACATGCAAACGTGTGCGCATGCAGTTTCCACTGGATCTTGTTAGTCATTAAAGTTGACAAAGGAACAGTTGAAGTACTCGACTCGCTACTTAAAGAAGATAAAGACCACACCATCATGAAGGGGATAGTCAACAGGTAATTTCAATCATTATTAACTATATCTCGGCCTATTATTAGTTCGTCATTTCCTGATATGAACTATTTAATAACCCCTTTATTGATTTTCTTTGCCGGCGGGCAGGGCTTAGGCAAAGTTCATCAAGGTGACTCCAGGCAGTTGGGCAAAAAAGTTGTTTTGGCATCGACCAAGGGTAAGTAATTAAGTAGTACTAGCTAGCTAGCCATCTCTTTAATTCTTGTTTCAATACCATTAATTAATTATCATGCTTGATTAATTATTATCCGATTCAATTCCATACTCGTAAAGGCCCTGAAGCAGGTGCCGGGGAATGATCTGTGTGCATTCTACGTTTGCGAGAACATTCACATGATGGCGTCCGAAAGGAGCAGATCTCAAAGACAGGAATGGGTACGTTGTCAGAACTCTATTCACACCATTATCGATATCTTATAACACAACTAATACACATGCATATTGATCTCCTTCTGAACAGTTCAGAGAGGTGCGGGATAAGCTCCTACCCGAGGAGTGCATACAAGCACTTCAAGAGAAAATAGCCGGATTTTTGCTCGAACGGGTCATAGATCCCAAAGGAGAATACTATTACCCGCTATCGCCCCCATGAACCACTTGTCATCGTGCATGCTCCGAAGGCACCAAGGCAACATGTAGGAGAAATTGTATATGTATATACATGTGTAGGTGTGAATAGTTAATGGTGTTGGCTGTGAGACATTCGATGATATTATATATATATATATATATATATATATATATACATACATACATATATATATATGCGGTTCTACGTACGAGAAAATCTATTTATATATATATATATGCATAACGTGTACAATTTGTAGTATCATGAAATACCAGCAAACAAAAAAGAATTAAATGGAAAATAAAGCCAAATTGAAAACACAAAATTAAAGCAAAAATCTAAAAAAAAATCACCCAAACATTTACCAAACGGTACTAAAGCCCTACACGCACACGGGCCTGGGTCGTGCCACGTGGTGGCTCTTTAGCGCCGGTTCGTGACGAACCGGTACTAAAGGGGGGGGGGGGACCTTTAGTCCTCACTCTTTAGTGCCGGTTGACGAACTGGCACTAAAGGCCGTCACGAACCGGCACTAAAGGCCGTTTCTGCACTAGTGGATGTCAATGAGTGTTTGTTGATATATACTTGCAATGGCACATGCAAAAATTATCCTGGAAGCTACAATTGTGAAAGCTGCACTCATGGAAAAGAGTTTGATCAAATAAAAGGGAGATGTGTGACATCAGCAAAAAGACGCAATCTTCTCTTAGGTAAGTCATATCGAAATTAATTATCTCAATAGAATTGCAACTTGCAAAGGACATGTTTTAACATCTACTACTAGATGTATAGGTATTGCAATTGGAATTAGTTGTGGCCTTGGTGCCATAATACTTGCGCTTGGTGCAACAATACTCATCAGCAAGTGGAAGATAGGCATACAAAAGAGAATACGAAGGGCATACTTCAAGAAGAATCAAGGCCTACTCTTGGAACAACTAATATTAGATGAAAGTGCAACAGATAAAACAAAGATATTCTCCTTGGAGGAATTAGATAAAGCAACCAACAACTTTGATGTCAGTCGTATTCTTGGTCGTGGAGGGCATGGCACCGTTTACAAAGGGATTCTATCCGATCAACGTGTAGTGGCCATAAAAAGGTCTAAGCTGGTGGAGCAAACTGAGATTGACCAGTTTATCAACGAGGCTGCCATCTTGTCACAAATCATTCATCGGAATGTGGTCAAGCTTTTTGGTTGTTGTCTCGAAACAGAAGTACCTTTGCTAGTTTATGAGTTCATATCCAATGGCACACTATATGATCTTGTTCACATTGATGTAAGTGTTAAATGCTTACTTTTATGGGGTGATCGCATTAGAATTGCTGTAGAAGCTGCAGGCGCTCTTGCTTATCTCCACTCAGCTGCTGCTATACCAATTTTCCATAGAGATGTCAAATCTTCCTATATACTCCTAGATGGCAATTTTACTACCAAGGTTTCTGACTTTGGTGCTTCGAGGTCTTTATCGCTTGATCAGACACATGTAGTGACAATTGTACAAGGAACTTTTGGTTACTTAGACCCCGAGTACTACCACACCGGGGAGCTAAGTGAGAAGAGTGATGTTTATAGCTTTGGAATTATACTGGTGGAGCTTCTGGTGAGAAAGAAGCCAATTTTTATTAATGGGCAAGGTATAAAACAAAGCTTGGCTCATTACTTTGTGGAAGGACTTCAGCAGGGAGTCCTCATGGAAATCATTGATCCCCAAGTTGCAGAAGAAGCGAACCAGAATGAAATTGATGGCATTGCCTCAGTTGCAGAAGCATGCTTGAAAACCAAAGGAAAAGAAAGACCTACCATGAAAGAGGTAGAAATGAAGTTGCAACTCCTGAAAGCTAGAAGATTAAGGAGTCAGCTTCCTCCCATAAATGATGGAGAGACCGAGTCATTTGGGTGCCTAAATGGTGCTAACTCTCATGCACAGAGCAACAATATTGTCAGTAATGTTGGCTTAACACCTACATGCAGCTCCGGGAAGTACAGTCTGGAGCAAGAGTTTTTGAACTCGGCCAGCTTTCCACGCTAGCGAAGCACACAATGGAATGATCGTCTGCTTACTAAGCTTCTCAGGTGCATGTCAGTTACCCTACGCATGCTTATATAGAAAAACTATGCAATGTACGTAGTTCCTTTTAGTGGGAGTATGGCATGTAAATTTCCGACTTGTTTTTGTAGCTTATCTTATGTGTATAATTTATTTCGGCGACAACTTATTGCAATTAAGCTACAGTGGTGAATAAAGTTATTTTATCGTTGTTTTTTTTTCTTTTTGAACAAATTTGTTTTTTGCCGTACACATTTCTCACTACTCATTAGCAATAATACTTGAAACTGTAATACATTAGTCATTGGTAATGAGTGGTGAATAAATGTTGGCTTAACACCTACTATTATATTATGGGACGGACTACAATTGATGTGAGTTATGTGTGTTTGTTAGATATAGAAGTTCTACTTCGCCAGAAAAGAGTGCGGAAAAATAATTATGGATTTGTAAAGCCTAAAGCCCAGTTACTATGGCTCCTTATTGTTTATTTTTATATTTTGGGGAAAAAGAATAGTCATTCCTTTTATCTGCGAAATATTTTTCCCCTCCCCTTCCGTGCCGCCGCGCGTGGTGGCCTCAGCCGCGAAGGGTGATTCTTCTCCTTGTCGCCAGCCGGCCGGTAGAGTGCTCTGCCTGGGTAGTTTCCCAGAGGAAGGCCGGAGAGCCCCGCCGTCGAGAAGCAGCATGCGGCTGGAAACGGGGGAGGCAGCTGCTCCGATCGTCATGCGTACTCGCCGCACCGAGGTGCCTGTCGCTGTGCTGGGGTTGCGGTTCCTCTCTGGCGGCGACGCCTAGGACCTCCAAGGTTCCACTTGTCCTCCCCACCATCTTCCCCTCCGACCAACTATCCACTGCTCTGCATACTGTCTGAAATACGCTTTGATAATACATACAGATTAACACCTTTTAACCCTATCATCGATGTACTCCCTCCGTTCGGAATTACTTGTCGCGAAAATGGATGTATCTAGACGTATTTTAGTTCTAAATACATCTATTTTCGAGACAAGTAATTCCGAACGGAGGGAGTAGAACCTACTCCCTCCGTTCCTAAATATAACTATTTTTGGTTATTTCATATGGACTACAACATACGGATGTATGTAGACATATTTTAGAGTGTATATTTACTTATTTTATTTCATATGTAGTCGTTTGTTGAAATCTCTAGAAAGACTTATATTTAGGAATGAAGCGAGTAGAAGTTAGTGACGAGCCACACTGTGAATTAAACTAATGCACGGCAAGTGTACGCCAAATCCTTGCCGAATGGTGCTGCTGGGTATGCCAAATTCGCCTTACGCAGCAGGTCCCAACAACCCACACTAATAGATCGATTAATGGTTAAACTTTGCGTTAGCCGCCCGGACAGCCATACGCATTGTCACTAAATTTCAATCCCCGATGCAGCCTTGGTTAAGGCAGCGGTTGTATATACATGTGGTTGCTGGTGAGTACAGCTACCGTCGATAGAAATACAAATTAGCAATATGTACTTTATATGAGTATGGCGAGACGTCGCTGTAAAGCGTAGCTAACGGTGTATCCCTAGTATAGATTAAAAGGCACTGATGATGAGTGTCACACTGCTAAATCAATATGAGATGCGCGATGGAGGCCTGGCAAGTCTTTATTAAAAACTAATCGAGTAGCTTCTGTCTATCTAAGCAGCAGGACCTAAGAGCCTGAGACATGCATCTCAAATCCACCTCAAGTAATTCCTTTAAATAGTTATTAAACTTTGTGTTAGAGTATAGGAGTTAATTAAAGAGAAAAGTATACTTTTCATCCCTCAATTCTTCGTGAAGTCTAGATTTGGTCCTTCAACTCCAAAACCGGACAACTTGCACCCTTAACTACTGAAACCGGACAAGATTCATCCCTGGTCATGGTTTTGACCGGTTTTGGTGCTGTCCCACCCCGGTTTTGACCGTGCTGACTCAAATTCGCGTACTTTTCCAATTCCGCTTAATGTTTTCAAATCCGGGTAGTTTTTTCAAATACGTGAACTTTTTAAAAATTTGTGTACTTTTTCCAAATCCGCGTACTCTTTTTAAGTTCACGTACTTTTTTTTTAAATCCGCGTACTTTTTAAAAGTTCATGTGTTTTTTTCAAATTCATGTAATTTTTTAAAATTGACGTACTTATTCATATTCGTGTACATTTTTTTCCTTTTGAAATTTTGTGTGAACTTAAAACATACGCGGATTTGAATTTCTTTAACCCAAATTAGAAAAAAAAATTGTGGAGTTGAAAAATTATGTCAATTTGAAACAAGTATCTGAATTTCAAACAAAGTTCATGGGTTGGAAAAGGAACACCGATTTGAAAAAAAAAATACACGAACTTTACAAATTATGCGGATTTGAAACAAGTTCGCGAATTTCAAAAACACTTCATGGATTTGAAAAAAAATACTTGGATTCGATAAAATTACATGAACTTGAAAAAAATAGACTGATTTGAAAAAAAGTACACAAATTTTAAAATAGTTCACGGATTTGAAAAATGTATGTTTATTTTTGAAAAAATTGCGCGAACTTGAAAAAACTATGTGGATTCGAAAAGAGTATGTGACCTTCAAAAAGTTCACGGATATGAAAAAATTACGCAAATTTGAGTCAGCACCGGTCAAAACCGGGGTCAGTTAGCACCAAAACCGGTCAAAATCAAGACCAGGGATGAATCTTGTCCGGTTTCGTTAGTTGAGGGTGCAAGTTGTCCGGTTTCGGAGTTGAGGGACCAAATTTAGACTTCATCGAAAGTTGAGGGATGAAAAGTATACTTTTCTCTTAATTAAATTCTATGTCAGCATATAGGAGTATATTCTGTTCAGTATCGCAGCTAGCAGACAGCTATGACTGTCAAACCCTTATGCATTTTCACTAAATTTTAAGCGATGGAGTGGGTTCTTGGAGGAAGATCGTCACACCCGGGCTCTGTAGAAATTGAAACCAACACTTGATCTTTATATGAGAGACTGAGTGTGCTGTTGAGGCATCGCTGTCTATCCTTGTAATAAGAGCCAGCCTGGGTGTGTTCATGCATCGCTGTCTATCCATGTAATCAGAGCGGAGCGGGCAGAATTAACTAGTGGCCCCGCTGTTAAAAACTAGTAATGGGCAATGACTTGGAGGCCGGCAAAGTTCTGATTAAAAGATACTAGAAGAACGCCCGCGCGTTGCAACGGAGCCATATTAATTTTAAAAGTTCAATATCAATTATGTTAATATCACATTTAATATTCCCATCCATATTAAATGACATTAACGACCTTTTTTACCATCAAATTCTCACACACACACCCTCTCCCTCCCTCTTCCTCACTCTCTCTCTCCCCCTCCCCCTCACTCCACTAGTAGAAAAAGGACCTAATATGAGACACATTAGTGCCGGTTTGATTTTGAGCCGCCACTAATGTGTCCAATAGTGCCGGTTCCAACGGCTAGCCGACCGTTCTCATTAGTACCGGTTCGTGGCGAACCTTTAGCACCGGTTCGTGCCACGAACCGGTACTAAAGAGAGTAGTGGCAGGGTGTTGTCAGTCTGGGGCCCCTCCAGCACCTTTAGTACCGGTTCGTGCCATGAACCGGTACTAAAGGTCGACCTACATAAACCCTTCGCCCACCCGAGCCACTCTGTTCTTCCCCTTTCCCCTCACTTTCTCTGTTCTTCCCCTCTCTTCCTCTAGCTCCTCACAAATTTTGCCCAAAATTTGTCAAGATTTGAAGGCCCCCATCCATTCAAATGGTCAGAAAGGTTAGCAACTTTGTCCTTTCAACTCTCATTGCTAGATTAGCTCTTGCAATGCTTTGTATAGTGATTAATTTAGGAGGAATTATATTTGCTAGTATTTGATTTATATGCAATTTGAGGTCAAAAATAACACTTAGTTTGCATATGTAGGTGTGGTTTACTTAGTGCCTTCTAAATCTCCGTCGTAACCACCGTCGATCGCCCGCACCGTCCCGTCGCCGGCACCACCTTGTGGTGAGGCTCTTGTTCATGAATGTTTTACATTACCAAATTGATGTTTGTGTGATTTGGATATATAGTTACTCGTATAATTATCTTACCCGTACGTTGTTTGTTATACATAGTGCCATGGTTTTGATATCCGTCCCCGTCGGCCCTCGTCCTTGTTATGATTCGGATGTGGTATATTCTCTTTTAAAACTAGTTGTTGCATTTCGTGTTTATGACAAATTATGCCCATCAAGTTGACATAGATATTTTTATCTAGGAGGTATGTGAACCGGAAATTCCAACCGACCCTATTGTCGAGAGGTTAAATTTAGTTGAAAGAGAAAACGAGTATTTGAAAGAAAAATTGAAAAGAATTGAGGGGGAGAAGATGGAATTGGAGTTGCATGTTGCCGATGTCATCGATGATCACAAGATCAAGATGGAGAAAATGAGGTTGAAGATTAGAAAGATTAGAAAATATGCCATTGATAGTGTGGCTTGGTATCATTATGCTGTTGGATCAATTGTTACCTTAGTTGCGATCTTCATCGCATTTGTTGTTGCATTTAAATTCTTTAGCTAGAGAGTTATTTGTATGTTGCATTTAATTAAGTGATGTATATGAACTTTATGTATGAACTTGTATTAATTTGGTCTATTCGGTGTTGTGTAATGAAGATGAGCCGACAATGGATGTATGATGACCGATGCTCTCCCGAGTTCATTAATGGCGTGCATACTTTTCTGCTTGCCGCTGAGGCAAACAAGCGGGCGGATGGTTTTATGCCTTGTCCATGTGCTGGCTGTAAGAATGGTCACAGTTACTCTACATCAAGAACCATTCACGTCCACCTATTTGAGTCCGGTTTCATGCCCCACTATAATGTTTGGACCAAGCACGGAGATATAGGGGTTATGATGGAAGACAATGAAGAAGAAGAGGACGACGACGGCTATCCTGGCCATGGGTTCCCTGAATACGATGATACAACAATGGGGGAAGAAGCTGAGCCGGCAATGCAGGAAGAAGCTGAAGAAGAGGCATCAGATGAGCCCGCTGATGATCTAGGTCGGGCCATTGCCGATGCAAAGAGAAACTGCGCAAGTGATCTGGAGAGGACGAAGTTGCAGCGCATGTTAGAGGATCACAAGAAATTGTTGTACCCGAATTGCGAAGCTGACAAAAAAAAGTTGGGCACCACACTTGAATTGCTGCAATGGAAGGCAGAGAATGGTGTATCTGACAAGGGATTTGGAAAGTTGCTGGTAATGATAAAGAATATGCTTCCAAAGGACAACGAATTGCCCGAGAGTACGTATGAAGCAAAGAAGGCTGTCTGCCCTCTAGGGTTAGAGGTGCAAAAGATACATGCATGCCCTAATGACTACATCCTCTACCGCGGTGAGTACGGGGATTTGAACGCTTGCCCGGTATGCGGTGCATTGCGTTATAAGATCAGTCGCGATGACCCTGGTGATGTCGAGGGTGAGCGCCCCAGGAAGAAGATTCCTGCCAAGGTGATGTGGTATGCTCCTATAATACCACGGTTGAAACGTTTGTTCCAAAACAAAGAGCATGCGAAGGCGATGCGGTGGCACGCAGAAGACCGTAAGAAAGATGGAAAGTTGAGAGTACCCGCTGACGGTTTGCAGCGAAGAAAAATCGAGAGAAAGTACTGGGAGGAGTTTGCAGGTGACCCAAGGAACGTATGGTTTGGTCTAAGCGCAGATGGCATTAATCCTTTTGGGGAGCAGAGGAGCAACCATAGCACGTGGCCTATGGCTCTATGTTTGTATAACCTTCCTCCTTGGTTGTGCATGAAGCGGAAGTTCATTATGATGCCAGTGCTCATCCAAGGCCCTAAGCAACCCGGCAACGACATTGATGTGTACCTAAGGCCATTAGTTGAAGAACTATTACAGCTGTGGAATGGAACAGGTGTATGTGCGTGGGATGAGCACGGACAGGAAAAATTTGACCTAAAGGCGTTGCTTTCCGTGACCATCAATGATTGGCCTGCTCTCAGTAACCTTTCAGGACAGACAAACAAGGGATAATGCGGATGCACGCACTGTTTGGATGATACCGACAGTATATATTTGGATAGTTGTAGGAAGAATGTGTACCTGGGACATCTCGATTTCTTCCGACAAGGCATCCCGTAAGAAAGAAAGGCAAGCATTTCAAAGGTGAGGCGGATCACTGGACGAAGCCTCGCCACCGTACTGGTGCTGATGTACATGATATGGTCAAGGATTTGAAGGTAATCTTTGGAAAGGGTCCTGGCGGACAACCTGTTCCGAAGGACGCTGACGGACACGCACCCATGTGGAAGAAGAAATCTATATTTTGGGACCTTCCATATTGAAAAGACCTAGAGGTCCGCTCCGCAATCAACGTGATGCACGTGACGAAGAATCTTTGCGTGACCCTGCTTGGCTTTTTGGGCATGTATGGGAAGACAAAAGATACACCAGAGGCACGGGAGGACCAGCAACGTATGCACGGAAACGACGGCATACATCATGGTCAGGCCAGCTACGCTCTTACCAAAGAAGAGAAGGAAATCTTCTTCGAATGCCTGCTCAGCATGAAGGTACCGTCTGGCTTCTCGTCGAATATAAAGGAAATAATAAATATGGCAGAGAAAAAGTTCCAGAACCTAAAGTCTCATGACTGCCACGTGATTATGACGCAACTCCTTCCGGTTGCATTGAGGGGGCTTCTACCGAAAACGTTCGATTAGCCATTGTGAAGCTATGTGCATTCCTCAATGCAATCTCTCAGAAGGTAATCGATCCAGAAATCATACCAAGGTTACAGAATGATTTGGTGCAATGTCTTGTCAGTTTCGAGTTGGTGTTCCCACCATCCTTCTTCAACATCATGACGCACGTCCTAGTTCACCTTTGCGAAGAGATTAACGTTTTGGGTCCTGTATTTCTACACAATATGTTCCCCTTTGAAAGGTTCATGGGAGTCTTGAAGAAATATGTTCATAACCGTGCTAGGCCAGAAGGAAGCATCTCGAAGGGCCATGAAAATGAGGAGGTCATTGAGTTTTGTATTGACTTTATTCCTGACCTTAAGCCGATTGGTGTTCCTGAATCGCGGCATAAGGGCAGACTGGAAGGAAAAGGCACGCTAGGAGGGCATCAAATAATATGTATGGACGGGCATTCTCTCACTGAAGCACACTACACAGTTCTACAGAATTCCGCCTTGGTGGCTCCGTATATGGAGGAACACAAGAATTTTCTACAGTCCAAACACCCGGAGAAGTCTGACGACTGGATTACACGCGAACAAACGAGGACTTTCGCCGGTTGGTTGCAGAAACGTGCCCTGAATGATGGCGATATTCAAAATGACCTGTACTCGCTGTCCCAGTTACCATCTTCGAATATAATGACTTTCAAAGGGTACCAGATAAATGGGAATACATTTTACACGATCGCCCAAGATAAGAAGAGCACCAACCAAAACAGTGGTGTCCGCTTTGATGCAACAACCAACACGGGAAAGGAAACATATTATGGTTACATAGAGGACATATGGGAACTTAACTATGGATCAGGTGATTTGAAGGTCCCTTTGTTTCGGTGCAAATGGGTCAATATGACACGAGGCGGGGTAACGGAAGACCCGCAGTACGGAATGACAACAGTGGATCTCAACAATCTTGCGTATGCAGACGAACCATTCGTCCTAGCCAATGATGTGGCGCAGGTTTTTTATGTGAAAGACATGTCTACCAGGCCGAGAAAAAGAAAAGATAAGGAAGCGAATGGATCATACGACGAGCCAAAGCGCCACATAGTTCTTTCAGGAAAAAGAAACATCGTGGGAGTGGATGACAAGACAGACATGTCAGAAGATTATGAAAAGTTTGATGAAATTGCTCCATTCACAGTGAATATTGACCCGAGCATCCAGTTAAATGTTGAAGATTTTCCATGGCTACGGCGCAAAGGGACACGCGCGAAGAAAAAGTATCACACCCAAAGATCTGGGATGTGATCGGCTTCACTATCATCACTTTCTTCTGTGTTTCACACCCAGGAGGGAATGTCTGTAATAGTTAGGGTAGTTATTATGTGTTTTGGCATTTGAAACGCGAAGAAATTTTATGTGCAAACAAATTCTTTTCATGCATTTACTGATTTTTCCAGCTAAATGACCCTGAAATTGAAAATCATTCCAAATGAACTCAGAAAAGGTTGAAAGTTGGCATGGTATCATAATTTTATACAAATAGCGTGTGCAAAAAAGTAGAGAGGGTTACGGCAAAAACTGGATACACTTCGTGTACAAAATGGACAATCTCTTTCGAAGTATCAGGGTTTCCGACGAAAACTGAACTGTTACAAAGGCATTTCATTTTTTAAATAACCTAAGCACTACCCAATTGAATATAATGATAAAACACACTAATATTAAACATAAGAAAAAAGAATCACTGAAAAAACTTTTTTCAAAGTTAAGTTATTCACATAAATTTCAAATAATTCAAAATTTAAACTATTCAAATTTGAAAACTACCGGCACTAGCAGAAAGTTTGTAAATTTTTGTACCTAAAGCAAAAATATTCACAAAAAATCTGTAAATACAGCAAAAAAACAACTCAAAAATATATAAAGCAAAAAAATTAAGAAAATAAAAAAGTCCGCCTACTGGGCCAAAGCGGCCTGCATACGACTAGGAACACAACCTTTAGTTGGGCCAGGATGCAGGCCTGCAAAGGCCCAGTAGGCCCACAGGGCAGAAGAGGACAGGTAGGCCCAGTAGGCCTGCTTAGGAGAGGAGCTCGAGAGAGCTACCGCACTGGGGCTTATAAACCAGTGCGGTAGCCCTTCGGGTAGCAAGGTGGGACTAAACTTGCGCACCGCGTGGAGCCAGCGCACCCCCTTTAGTACCGGGTCGTGGCTCCAACCGGTACTAAAGACCCCCCCTTTAGTACCGGTTGGAGCCACCACCCGGTATTAAAGGGGGTGCGCTTCCCGCCGCTTGGCCTGGCTAAAACAGACCTTTAGTACCGGTTGGTGGCTCCAACCGGTACTAAAGGTCCATCCTATATATACAACACTTAAAAAAAATTCAGTTTCCCTCTGTTTCTTCCCTCTGTTTCCTCCCTCCGTCGCGCCGCCCTGCCTCGATCGACACCGTCCCCGTCGACGTCGCCGTCCCTGCCCCTCGTCGCCGACCCCGGCCGTCCCCGCCCCTCGTCGCCGCCCCCGTCGACGTCGCCGCCCCAGCCGTCCCCGTCCCCGTCGTCCCCGTCATCCCCGTCGCCGCGCCGCGCCCCGCCCCGTCGTCGCCGCCCCGTCCCATCGCCCCGGCCGCCCCGCCCCGTCGTCGTCGCCGCCCCGTCCCGTCACCCCGTCGTCGCCGCCCCGTCGTCGCCTCGCCGGTGAGCTCGCCCCGGCCGCCATGTCCACACACACACGCACACTACACACACACACACACACTACACACACATTATTAGTTTGTTTGTTATAAATTTTTCTGTTTTTAGTTATAGAAATGTTAGAAATTATTCTGTTTTTTAGTTATATAAATATTAGAAATGTTAGTTATATAGAAATGTTATAAATGTTTTCTGTTTTTTATAGAATTTATAGAAATGTTAGCAATTTTTCTGTTTTTTAGTTATATAAATATTAGAATTGTTATAGAAATGTTAGTTATATAATCAGGAAATTTTAGAATTAGTTTTAGTTAGATGAATTAGATTAATGTCAAATTGTTAGAATTTGCATATATATAGAATTTTAGTTATCACAATCCAATCATTTAAAAAATGTTACTTTTTGCGGGCATATAGTATTTGTTCTCGACGATATGCCCGGCCCGCATCCTCGCCGTCGACCCGTTCGCGACGACGTCCTGCTTCAGAGGACCCATGTCCGGGACTGGGCTCCGCCGGGCTGGCACTGGGAGGTGCTACCTGGAGGGGCGCGCCGCTTGGTGAGGAACCCGACCTCGGGTCCCGTCGTCGACCCTGATCTTCTTTGGTGGCGTTCGCGTGGGCCACATTCGGTGCAGAGGCAGCCGGCCCCGCCGGAGGTGGTGCGTCGCCGTGTCAGGGAGGAAGATGAGCACGTCCATCGCTACATGGCTGCTATGGACGACGTCAGGTTCTCCACTACTTGGCGGGTTCTTTGGGCAGATGACCGGAGATATGATCCTGTGATGGTTCCTTCTCTTTGGGTGTGCACCGCCCGCGCCCCAGGAACCGCGAGTGGCGCCCTAGATTCTTCTGTAGTACTCAATCTTTATTAGGTACCTAGCCAGTGATGTATTCGATATATAATATTCGACACGATGTATTCGAGATTATATATATTAAGACGATGATGTATTCGAGATTATATATTCGAGACGATGTATTCGAGATTCAATTTTTCCTTATTGATTAATTGCATCCATGCATTGTAATTTGAATACTAAATTGTTTTATATTTCTTCTGTATTAATTAGTAAAGTAAAAGCTATGGCGGACAATACCGGCAGAGAGAGAGAAGAGGAATTGTTCGACATCATACGCAACCCTCATAGGCTAGATGATCTGAATGAAGATGACGGCTCCCAATATCTGAACAATACCGGAGAGGGTGATGAAAAGATATTCGATCTCGACGACCGAGCTGATGAAGTCATGAACTATGATTATGATGACACAGACAATGTTAGTGATGACAGAGACAATGCTGATCTTCAAATAACAAAGACTTCCGGCGAGGTATATATTTATATAAGCATGCATCCTGGTGATCATCACATGTTTTTTCATTAAAGATATATTAATGAATCGATCTTTCTTCTTTCAACCCTCCGGATCGAGCAAATCTGCTTCTACAGACAGCAAGACAAAGCGAGGCCCGGGCAGATTGTTGAAGGATGGTGTAAAGTACCACATCGAATCCACCAAACTTAGTAGCGAACCCCTCACGCCTAAGAACGTTGCGGACAAGTGGACTCGTCAGTGCGGAGTTCTTGTGAACGACAAACTCCTGATCTCCATTCAAGAATGGAAAGAGCCAAAGACTAAACGTCCAGGTGTTACTTCGGTCGATGACAGAGCGAAAAAAGACCTGGTGAAATCTCTGATGGAACATTTCACCCTAACAGATCATTTCACTAAAGCAGATGTGGAGAAAGTCAAGGCCGCTGCTCTTAAGAAGATGGCAATTGCATTCAACACCCACAAGAAAACTGTATGGGCCAACTACCTCGCTAATGAAAGGAAGACTCCAGATTTCAAGGGAACACTGGAGAAGCAAAGAGAACACTGGGACGATTTCGTGAGCTTCAAGGATTCAGAATTATCTAAGGAACGGTCGATGAAAAACAAGGCAAATGCCGCAAGAAAGACGCAGTTCCATAGGCTGGGTCCAGGTGGCTACGTGGTGGGATTGCCTAAGTGGGATAAGTCTGAGCAAGAGATGGAGGGTGCAGGGGTCACTCCGATTACTAGGAGCTGGCCCCCCAGGTGCAAAACTTGGTTCCATGCGCATGGGGGGGCGTTGGACCCGAAGACAGGCCTGGTTTCGAAGAAGGCAAGTCTAAAAGGAGCCGAACAAAAGATACTTGACGTAATAGAAGAAGCTCGAGCGGGGGTGTTCACGCCCAACAGAGAGAACGACGAGCTTACGCGTGCCCTGGGAAATCCTGAACACCCGGGAAGAACATGAGGCATGGGCGTTATTCCCTGGTATGAGGGCTTTTCGGACTGGAATGACAACTACAGGTCCCGTGCAAGAAAGAAGATGGGGGAGGAGAAGAAGAGGAAGCTGCAGGAGGAGTAGAGGAAGCAGGACGCAGAACGCCTTCAAGGCCTAGAAGCAAGGCACGCGGACCTGGCACTCAAATTCCAGTAGCAGCAGCAGCAGATCGACTCACTTAGCCAGGAAAGGGGGTCTCAGCAGCGGCAGCAGCAAGCGGATGATCGCCAACATTGGATAGCACCATCCCATCCATGCCGAGAAGCAGCGTTGGTTCTGCCCCGGGCGACACACTGCTGGATACATACCCTGTGGATGACATCATAGAGAACACTAACTGTGAGCTACACTCCAAAATGAAGAACATATCCATGAAAGTGGCGGACGGCGTTGCTTTTCCAGTGACCCCCGAAGCAACCTACCATTGCATCCCGATTACAGAGGGCTATTCTCGTGTCATGGTTGATGAAGTGGTGGACCCATATTCGGGGCTAACGCTTGACATTCCTGGAGGTGAAGATGAGCGCACACTGGGAGAGGCCATACATCGTATCATCCTATGGAGAAAGGATTGCGTCATGTTTCAAAGTCCACCGACACCGCGTCGTCTGCCGACTCCTCGAAGTCTGCCACTGAGTCAGGAGACTCCCGCTCCTCCAAGTCCACGAACGCGTGAGATGACTCCTCCTCGAAGTCCGCCACCTCCTCCACCGGTTTCCAGTACGGCACCGTGTCAGGCCACACCTCCTGCTTCAAGTCCGGCACATTGTCAGGACACTTCTCCTGGTCCAACTCCACGTCAGCCGTCTCCGCCGTCTCAGCAATCGCAGAAGAGACATGTCGCAGCTTTGGTGCATAGCGGTACGAGTCGAGGTAGTTCAGGAAGTACAGGCGGAGACAAGCGATATAAATATGGTCCAAGCCTCGCTCCTCTTCCTCAGAGGCCTTACGACATGACCGTGGAGCAAAACGCAGCCATAGTGCAGGCCCAAGTGGACGCCCATTTTGGACCAAAACCGGCACCGCCGCCAAAGGAGAAAGTGCCTGAGAAAACGATTCACCACTTCATTCATATGGCTAGAGCACCAGCTCCCAAGCCTGTTGACTCAGACTATGAGCGTCAAATCAGGAAGCTACATCGAGCACGGCTACAGAAGGAAGCGAGCTCGAGCTCGAGCCAACAAGCAGCTGGCAAAAAATGCGGGAAAACCGTTCCCCAACTGGGAGAACAGGCGGCGCAAGCGACCCCCCCCCCCCCCGCTTGTTGTGCCAACAACACATGAGAGGAGTACGCATGCCAAATATTATTGTGGGCAAACCGTTAGCGTTCCCCAGCAGGGCAATGTGGTAATAACGGAGGAGCATATCGTGCAGGCTGAAATGCTCAAGATCTCTGTTGGACAACTCCTCGAAATCGAGCCCATGTCTCCGCTTAAAGAATCAGAAATAAAATGGAAATATGCCTGGGGCCAACCTTTGGTCCATCCAGACAAGGTCAAGGACCTCCCAACGAGAATGTATGAATTGCATCAATGGTACATGAACATGACCAAGATTTTCAATCGAGTGTCCCTCATGGTGAATGTCAAGAAGGAGCATTATTACCATGAGAAATCTCTGTCCATTGAGTATACAGAACTTTTTCAGTTATACAATCAAGACGCACTCGACAAGTCTATCGTCAGTTGCTATTGTCTGTAAGTGATTTCTTTCTGTAATTTAAGTCTCAAGCTAATTATGTAGTGATAATTTTGATCAATCATTACATGTAATTATCCTCACTATATTCTTTTCTGTGGTATTATATGCAGGATGAAGATGTATGAAATGAAAAAATCTGGACGCTATGGCATTGGGTTCATTGACCCAAATAACATTAATGAGGACATATGGAAGTTTCCATTTTATTAAGCAGGTGTAGAGGAAAACATGGTAGAGTTCTTGAAGCGCCTCAATAGCAATGAAAATATACTACTTCCTTACAACTTCCTGTGAGTCACACTGTCTTGTACTACAAATTCTGTTTTTGCTTACTAGCTAGGTAGATGTTAATAATTAAGTGTATACGGTTTACGGTAGTTGATTAATTTTATGCACATGCCTGCTTATTTAAGATATGCAAACGTGTGCGCATGCAGTTGGCACTGGGTCTTGATAGACATTAAAGTTGAGGAAGGAAAAGTTGAAATACTGGACTCACTAACTAAAGAAGAAAGTGATTTCACCATCGTGAAGGGGATAGTCAACAGGTAATTTCAATCATTATTAACTATATATATCTCGGCCTATTATTAGTTCATTATTTCCTGATATGAACTATTTAATAACCCCTTTATTAATTTTCTTTGCCGGCGGGCAGGGCATGGGCAAAGTTCATCGCGGTGACTCCAGGCGAATGGAAACAAAAGTTGTTTTGGCATCGACCAAAGGTAAGTAATTAAGTAGTATTAGCTAGCTACCATCTCTTTAATTCTTGTTTCAATATCATTAATTAATTATCATGCTTGATTAATCATTAACTGATTCAATTCCATTCTCGTAAAGGCCCTAAAGCAGGCGTCGGGGAATAATCTGTGTGCATCTACATTTGCGAGAACATTCGCATGATGACGTCTGAAAGGAGCAGATCTGATAGACAGGACTGGGTACGTTTGTTAGAACACTATTCACACCATTATCGATATCTAGTCACACAACTAACACACATGCATATTGATCTCCTTCTTAACAGTTCAGAGAGGTGCGGGATAAGCTCCTACCATCGGACCGCATACTAGCACTTCAAGAGGAAATAGCCGGATTTTTGCTCGACCAGGTCATAGATCCCAAAGGAGAATACTATTACCCGCTACCGCCCCATGAACCACTTGTCATCGTGCTCCGGAGGCACCAACATATGTAGGAGAAATTGTATATGTATATACATGTGTATGTGTGAATAATGGTGTTGGTTGTGAGACATTCGATGATATATATATATATATATATAGGACGACAGTTTGAGACACCTAGGTGCCCATCCTCCTTGACTTTGCACCACCCGATTGCATTTAGATGTGTGTTGTTGTGATGACAAATTTGGAAATAATTATGATAGAATCGCTAATTGGAAACGTAATTAAGGCAGTGAGAGAAACATGCATGGTAACAATTATGTAGTGGTATTAAATAGGAAAGAGAATGCCACGCATGGCAATGGTGCATATTTGAGATATATTAATAGAAATAGGAGAGAGACAAATCAAAATTAATGTGTCATGATTTGTATAGGTATACAGAGATATTTTATTCATACGTATGTTAATAAAAGGTATGGTGTACTCTTATGTGGGACGTAGTTTTTTTTAAATTAGGTAATACAATACATTGGGTATATGATAGTAGGGGTATGATACAAATCATGAGTATATCATATTTATTTTTGGTACGTCCTATTTATTATCATCTTGGGGTATATCATATTCTTTTTGAGTATACAAGTACCGAGTATGATACCTAGGACAAATTCTTGCGACATGCATGGCAAATTTATTATGAGGTATCTCCATACTCATGATATTTTTGGGTATATACATTGCGTCTCATTGGTAGGTATTTGATACCTCGGGCATGTGCCAATGATTTCGAGTAGGTAGACCATTGGTATATACATACCGGATATACATACGTACCCATAATATTTCTAGGTATCCACATACTCATGATGTTTGTGGGTATATTCATTACGTCTTGTTAGTAGGTATTTGAGATACTCGAGGTATATCCATAACTTTTATTTGGTATAATACCTCGGGTATGTGTATATATTCTTATACACGTAATACCATTAGTATATGTATATTTTTCATTAAGTATAATACTTATGGTATGTTTATAATTTATAAGATATAATAGCCCTCTTATGTGTATATTTTCAATAGGTATAATGCATTGATATAATATTTAGAAAGGAAATATTGCTAGGAAATCAACATAATGATGTTTTTTTGGAAAGCAATCATTGATCGTTGAGGATATAGTGCATGCAAACGAAAAATGGAAAGCTAGTATTTAATGAATTGCATGACATGCACTAGTAAAAATGACCTGCCATAACGGGCCTAGGTGCCCAGGCACCTAGGTGCCTCAAACAATTTACCTATATAAATATATATATATATATATATATATATATATATATATATATATATATATATATATGCGGTCTATATGTACGAGAAAATCTATTTATATATATGCATAACGTGTACAATTTGTAGTATCGTGAAATATCAGCAAACAAAAAAATTGTAATGGAAAATAAAAAACACACCCAAACATTTAGTACCGGTTGGTGTTACCAACCGGTACTAAAGCCCTACGCGCACCCGGGCCTGGCCCGTGCCACGTGTTCGCACTTTAGCGCCGGTTCATGACGAACCGGTACTAAAGGGGGGGACCTTTAGTCCCCACTCTTTAGTGCCGGTTGTAGAACCGGCACTAAAGGCCGGTTCTGCACAAGTGCTCGGAAGGTGGGATGAAATAAACCCGGAACGGAGACTACCAACTGAGACATTAGGGGTAGAGATCATTTAGTTGATAAGAATAAATAGAAAACGGTGTTAAAAAGGAGAAACAGATTAGAATACATTGAAGAACCAAAAGGACGATGTAAAAGGGGATTCGCCCTGCCCCCCGGGCCTTGCCATCGAATCGACTCAGTGGTCCAGTCCCCGCGCGGTCGTCTTCTCCTGTTCCCCGAGCCGCGTCGCTAGAGAGCCGGGCTCCCGCCCGACTACCTCGCTGGCATCGAAGGGGAATGGATAAGGGTGACACCCTTCCTTCCCTGCCCCCATGGCCTCACTCCTCCTCGACGTCCCCTTCCAAATCCACCTCTCCTCCTCGCTCGCTCGATCCCGTCGACCTGGACGAAGTCAGACGCCACGACCACCATAACCGACCCCGTCCACATGGCCACTGCCCTCCCTGCGGGCTAGGAGCTTATCGAGCAGCTCCGAACGCCTTCGCTACTTCGTCTACGCCAACGAGATCAAGTCCAGCACCCCCGCATCGACGTCGCTGCCGTCTTCCTCAACCTTGGGCCACCACGACATTGTCGTTCGATCCGCGCCGCCCCGAGCTCCCATGTCTTTCCCTAGGGCGCCATTGACACCGCCATGATCTCCTCTTGCCTTTCCCCTATTTCCCCTTTCGTTTGCTCTCGTTAGGTATTTCGCCATGGCCGAGAACCACCGTCCGCCATGGCCATTGCAGGGGTAGCCACCGAGCTCCTCGGAGTGACCCCGTGGCACATGCCCGCTCCTATGCACGCCTGTGCCCGAGCCTGCCGCTCTTCTTTTGCGCCCGCGGGGCCACTCCCTCTCCATGCCCACGCCCATACTACACTGCGTCGGTCGCACTCGCCGCTGCCGTCGCGCTCGCCGCAGCCACCGCACCATTGTGTCCCCGCGCGACACACACCCTGGCTGCGCGCCACACTCTCGCTGGCTACGCTCGCCCCGTCTGCTGCCGCCTATCCTTAGCTCGCCCCGCTGTCGCGCCCCTGCCTCGCGCCGCCTCCAGTCGTAGCCATCTTCTGCCGACCGCCCCCTCAGCCACGCCGGCCGCATCTCTGCCCTCCACCGTCGGCCACTCGCCTCGCCTGCTGCGTGTTGCTTCCTGCTACTATGCACTGCTCTACCGCTGGTACGCTACTGCGCCATGCCCTCGACACCGTCTTGGACAAATGTGGCGGAGGGATTGTTAATGGAGTACGAGAAGGAGGTGGCGGAGAAGGTGTAGAGAGGCAGGAGGTCTGGGGCGGTGTCACCTGGCTGTGGTGGAGTTGTTTATGCGAGAAGGAGCGGGAGTGGAAGAAGAGGTCACAATTGGAAAGAATCGCAAAAAAAATCATAACCCGGAGATCTCAGTTCAAAAAATGCTGATATCGATGGAGGGGTGATTTCTTTCCATAGGTGGAAAACATAGGAAATATTGGTTGTTATCAAGGAAAGGTAAAAATTTAGGAAAGTTAGGATTTTTGAACTGATTTCTATGCAAATGGGGTTTTATTGTTTGGTAACGTGATATCAGTACCTGCCCGTTTGTGACGTGTCTGATTAGGAAAGTTTGCAAATGTTAAGAAACTATTTATTAGGAGGAAAGTTGTGACGTGTCTGTTATTTGTTTCCTAAAACAAATTTCACTAATATGAGAAATCGATTGATTTAGATAAGTTAGGAAAGTTAGATTAAAATGTATTATTTGTTTCCTGAAAATCTGTTATATCTTTCCTAAGAAAAATTGAACCAATAAAAGGAATTGATTGATTTGCATAATTTAAGGAAGTTAGATTAAAATGTATTATTTGTTTCCTGAAAATCTGTTATTTGTTTCCTAAGACAAATTGAACCAATAAAAGGAATCGATTGATTTGCATAATTTAAGGAAGTTAGATCCGTGATTTGTTATACGTTAGGAAAGTTCTAGTTGTAGTAAAGAGTGGAGAGAAAAATAGACCGATGGACCAGGGTGGGAGGGGGTGGTGGGAGGAGAGACGAAAAAAAAACCAGCGAAAAAATCATAACCAGGAGATCTCAGTTAAAAAAAATGCTAATATCGATGGAGGGGTGATTTCTTTCAATGGGTGGAAAACATAGGAAATATTGGTTGTTATCAAGGCAAGATAAAAATTTAGGTAAGTTGAGATTTTTGAACTGATTTCTATGCAAATGGGATTTTACTGTTTGGTAACGTGATATCAGTAACTGCCCGTTTGTGACGTGTCTGATTAGGAAATTTTGCAAATGTTAAGAAACTATTTATTGGGAGGAAAGTTGTGACGTGTCTGTTATTTGTTTCCTAAAACAAATTTCATTAATAAGAGAAATCGATTGATTTAGATAAGTTAGGAAAGTTAGATTAAAATGTATTATTTATTTCCTGAAGATCTGTTATTTGTTTCCTAAGACAAATTGAACCAATAAAGAGAATCGATTGATTTGCATAATTTAAGGAAGTTAGATCCGTGATTTGTTATACTTTAGGAAAGTTCTGGTTGTAATAAAGAGTGGAGAGAAAAATAAACCGATGAACCAGGGTGGGAGGGGGTGGTGGGAGGAGAGACAGAAAAAAACCAACGAAAATAAACCGCGGACCAGGGTAGGAGGGGTGGTGGGAGGAGAGACGAAAAAAAACCAGCGAAAATAAACCGCGGAGACGATTCACCAACTCGTCCATTAGAAATAGAGACTATGTAGTCGTGAGTGGGCAGCGCGTGAATCAGCAGTTCAGCATCAATTGAGGGAGGCCATTAACAGTTAACAATTAAACAAATATGCTGATCAATTAGCACAACATTAACAATAAACAACTGTTAATCCTAACATCGAAACAAAACCCGCGCAGTGATGAGTCACACTGTCAATTAAACTAATACACGATGAGTAGACGCCAAATCCTTGCTGGATGGAGCCGCCGGGTATGCCAAATGCCCCATTGCTCTTCGTCGATCCTGCATATATATGACCCGACAACAATAGATCAATGAGTAGTTAAACTTTGCGTTAGCCGGCGGACAGCCATACATTAGGATCAAAGCCGTATGCCTTTTCACTAAATGCCAATCCCTGATGCAGGCTTTGGTTCAGGCAGCTGAATTAGATGGTGAAGTTATTCTTCGCCATTATGTATACATACATGTGGTTGGTGACGAGTGTAGCTACCGTCTATAGAAATATTAGAAATGAACAATGTATACTTCTATGAGTGTGGTGAGGTGTCGCTGTAATGCCTAACTAATGATGAGTCCCTTGATTAGAAAGGGTTAATGATGGGTGTCACACTGTTAAACTAATATGGGATGCGATGGAGACCGGGCAAGTCTTGATTGGAAAAGAGTGACTTCCATTATCTGCATCTCAAATCCATCTTAATTGATACTTATCAATGGTTAAACTTTTTGTTAGTATATAGGAGTATATTCTGTTCAGATCGACAACTATTAGCATCAAAGCTGTATGTGTTTTCACTAAATTTTAAGCCGTGTTGTGGGTTGTTAATGTTGGATGGAGGACATTCACATGCAGGCTTAGTTCATTATCAGTGAGTGAGTGCAGCAAGCTCCTGTAGAAATACTAGAAATTAACAATATGAGAGTGTGTTGAGGCATCGCTGTCTATATGTCCTTGTAATGAGAGCCGGCCTTATGCAGAGTTAACTAATGAGTCCGCTGTTAAAAACTAATGTGCTAGGACTTAAGGGCAGCAAATTCGTGATTAAAAGATCTAGTTGTGAGCGAGCAGGCCACTAATCGCCATCAATCAGCAAGGTCATTACCTAACCATGACCTGAGAGCCTGAGCCCTGCATCTCAGATCCATCCACACGCAAACACTCACGGGAAGCGAGAGAGGGAAGCTTGATCGGTACCGATGGAGGCAACTGCGCTGAGCATCGGCAAGTCCGCGCTGAGCGGAGCGCTCAGCTACGCCAAATCCGCAGTTGCGGAGGAGGTGGCCCTGCAGCTCGGAGTACAGCGCGACAAGGCCTTCGTCACCGACGAGCTGGAGATGATGCAGTCTTTCTTGATGGTGGCGCATGATGAGCAAGGCGAGCACAACAAGGTGGTCAGGACCTGGGTGAAGCAGGTCCGTGACGTCGCCTACGACGTCGAAGATGGCCTCCAGGACTTCTTTGTCCGTGTTCATCGGAAATCCTGGTGGCGCATCCCTCGCACGCTCCTTAATCGGCGCCATGTCGCCAAGCAGATGAAGGAGCTGCGTGCCAAGGTGGAGGACGTGAGCCAGAGGAACGTGCGGTACCGCCTCATCGACCGTGGATCAAAACCCGCTAATTCTTCTGACCTCACAACAACCGCTGCTGCCATGTTCGGAGTTGATGAAGCAACAAGGCATGGTACAGATCAGCACCAATCAGGATCAAGGTTGGATCTTGCCCAGCTGATCCTCAGCGACAAGAAAGACTTGGGATCAGACCAAATTGGAGTGATCGGAGTGTGGGGAACGAGTGGCATAGTTGGGCATTCCTCCATCATCTTGGGTGCCTACGAGAATCCAAGCGTCAAACTCAACTTCCCATGCCGAGCGTGGCTTAGGGTGACGCGCCCTTTCCACCGGAAAGAATTTGTCCAGAGTATAGTGGAACAGTTTCGCGTGAGCACCATAGGGGTGGTCGATTTTCTGCTGGAGCCAGAGGGGGAGAAGACGAGCCATGAGTTGTCACGTGAGTACAATGGATATGTCAGCAAGAAGAGGTACCTGATTGTGCTTACTGAACTATCGACCCTTGAAGAATGGCACCAGATCAAAACCTGCTTCCCAGAAAACAAACTGGGGAGTCGGATCATAGTATCCTCGGAGCATGTTGAAGTTGCAAGCCTATGCTCAGGCCAAGAAAGTATTGCATCTGAGCTCAAGCAGTTGTCTTCTTCACAAACCATCTATGCTTTCTACCAGCAGGTACTACGTACTTAAATTTGAACAACCTTTTGTTATTCATCTAGTTCAAAGTATGGTGGTTTTATTTTCAAAACCGCCACCCAATGTGAAACATTAAATCCGCTTGATGTAGTATATAGCGTCCAAGGGTAATGCTTGTTATAAATAATCTTAAGTTTAATTTGTGTTAGCAAAAGAGTCATGTTTGGAGTCAGCTTTTGTGTCATGTTAGCAACGTTTGCTAGTGTAGTTAGCCTGCAGCTTGTTTGAGTCCAGTATTAGTAAGGTTAGGATTTGCATACCGTGTTAGTACTTGTGTCTAATTAGGAATTGATGAGTTAGAGTCTGTTAGGAGCTAGGGTTTTGCCCTGCCTAGGGCGTAGACTATACGGAAAGGAGGGAGGTGGGCGAGGGCTGGAGCGCGGCGGCCGGCGGCGAGGCGCCGTCCTTGCGGTTGGGGCGGCGGCGCAAGGAGGAGGCAGCTAGGGTTTAGGGTTCTGGCTCCTCTGGGAGCCGGGCAATAGAATAGTCTTATTGCTTGCTTTCAAAAAGAGTCTTACAACCTATATTTATAACCTAGATAACTTGCATAAGAATTAACCTAAGATAACTTGCATAAGAATTAACCTAAGATAACTTGTGGGCTAAGATTGCCCGGTGGGCCTACGGCGGCCATAGACCTGGCCGGTCATAACATCTCTCCCCGCCTGCGCAAACAGCTCGTCCTCGAGCTGAAAGTCGGGGTAGTGCTGGTGGAACTCCTCGCGCTGCTCCCAAGTAGCGTCCTCCTCTGGTAGTCCAGCCCACCGAATCAACACGTACCAGGAGCCTCGGCGCAGCTGGGCCGTGAGCGCCTTCTCCAGTGCAGGAAGGAGACGTCCGTCCGAGGCCGGCGGAAGGGCCGGCGGTGCCGCGGGTGGATCACCGCGGAATGGCTTGAGCAGCCCGACATGGAAGACATCATGAATGCGCGCACCGGCCGGAAGCTGAAGACGGTACGCCACTTTCCCAATGCGTTCCAGGATAGCAAAGGGACCGGCATAACGAGGACCGAGCTTCTTCCGCGCGCTTGGGTCCAACGACTGCGTAGAGCGGTGAAGTAGACGCAGCCAGACCCAATCGCCCACCGCGAACTCCGCCTCGCGATGGTGGCCATCATAGTATCGTTTGGCCAACTGCTGGGCCTGGAGAAGTCGTTGCTGGACCTCCGCGAGCATCTCATCACGGCTCCTCAGAAGAGCCCCGGCCGCCTCGGTCCGTGCCGAGGCCGCATCCACCGGCAGGATCGGCGGGGGCGGCCGACCATAAACCACCTCAAAGGGCGTAGTACGAAGGGCGGAGTGAAAAGAGGTGTTGTAGCAGTACTCCGCCTACGAGAGCCAGTCCACCCATGCGCGAGGGCGATCACCTGTAACACAACGCAAATACATGGCAATCACCTTGTTAACGATCTCAGACTGGCCGTCCGTCTGAGGATGGAAGGCAGTGCTCAGGCGGAGCTTCACGCCCGCCAGCCGGAAAAGGTCGCGCCATACATGGCCGGTGAACACAGGATCCCGATCACTGACGATCGAAGAAGGAAACCCGTGGAGACGGACAATGCTATCGAAGAAGGCCTGTGCGATAGATGCCGCTGAATATGGGTGGCCAAGGGCGATGAAATGAGCATACTTGGAGAAGCGGTCGACCACTGTGAGAATGACGGATTTGCCGCCCACCTTGGGAAGGCCCTCGATAAAATCCATGGAGATGTCTGCCCAAACCTGAGATGGAACCTCCAAGGGCTGAAGCATGCCAGCGGGTCGCAGCGTCTCCGTTTTATTGCGCTGGCACGTCACACAAGACCGTACCCAATCACGGACCAGGGCACGATCGCCTGGAATGTAGAAGTCGGCGCGGAGGCGATGGAGCGTCTTCTGCACGCCCTCATGGCCTGCCGCATGGGCGAGACGCAGCACCTGCTGACGAAGATCGTCGTGCGCCGGAACGAAGATGCGGCACCCATGGAGAAGCAGGCCGTCGGTTAGTCGCCACGGCTCCTCCAGCTCGCCCGCCGCCAGCTGCTGCTGCAAGAGGAGGGCGTCGGCCGCGGTCGCGGTCGCGCGGCGGATGTCGGCGTAGAGGGCGAAAGAGGGCCCGGTGATGATGCAGAAGGCCGTCCCCTCTGCCGCACCGTCGTCCACATCGGCGTCACGCCGGAACAGGGCGTCGGCGACGGTGTTAAGGCGACCCGGCCGGTACTCGACGGTGAAATCAAAGCCAAAGAGTTTACTGATCCACTGGTGCTGAGGGACCGTCGAGAGCCTCTGATCCAGCATGAACTTGAGGCTGTAGTGGTCCGTGCGGATCCAGAAGGAACGACCCCAAAGATAGGGCCGCCAGTGGCGTACTGCCTGCACCAACCCAATGAGTTCACGCTCATATGCCGCCAACTTAAGATGGCGTGTAGCAAAGGGACGGCTGAAGAAGGCGAGGGGTCCATCGCCCTGATGCAGAACCGCACCAAACCCCGCACCGGAGGCGTCGCAGTCGACGGTGAAGGGGAGGTCGAAATCCGGCATCTGTAGTACGGGTCCCGTCGTAAGGGCCCCCTTGAGGGCCTCAAATGCTGACGTGGCCTCCTCATCCCAAGAGAAGGCGTCGCGACGGAGTAGGCGCGTGAGTGGGGCCGCGATGAGCCCAAATTCCCGGATGAACTTTCGGTAGTACCCCGCAAGGCCAAGAAACCCACGAAGAGCCCGCGGAGACTGCGGAATCGGCCAAGCGGCGACGGCCGCCACCTTGTCGGCGTCCATGGCCACACCCTCGGCCGAGATGACGTGGCCAAGGTAAGCGACCGAAGGTGTCCCGAACGAGCACTTCGAGCGCTTAAGATGAAGATGATGCGCCCGAAGCTCGTTGAAGACGATGGCCACATGCTGGAGGTGCTCTGCCAAAGAGGCGCTGTAGATAAGAATGTCATCAAAGAAAACGAGCACAAACCAACGTAAGTAGGGCCGGAGGACATCATTCATCAAGGCCTGGAATGTCGCCGGGGCGTTGGAGAGGCCAAAGGGCATCACCAAGAACTCGAAGTGGCCGTGATGAGTCCGGAACGCCGTCTTGGCGATATCGTCGGAGTGCATGCGCACCTGATGATACCCCGACCGGAGGTCCAGCTTGGTGAAGAAGCGCGCCCCGTGTAGCTCATCCAGGAGTTCATCGACCACCGGGATAGGAAACTTATCCTTAAGTGTGAGAGCATTAAGGGCACGGTAGTCGATGCAGAAGCGCCAAGTGTCGTCCGACTTGTGAACGAGGAGGACCGGTGCCGTAAAGGGTGATGTCGATATCCGGATAATACCTGCGGCAAGCATGAGTGCGCACTGCCGCTCCAACTCGTCCTTCTGCAACTGAGGGTACCGATAGGGCCGTACTGCCACCGGAGCCGAGCCCGGCAGGAGATGAATACGGTGGTCGTAGACCCAGGCCGGTGGAAGGCCCCGGGGTTCCTCAAAAAGATCACCGTGCTGCTGCAGGAGGTGATCCAGCAGCGGATGCTCTGCCTCCGTGGTCGCCGCGGCTAGCTGGAGTGGGGGCGACGCCGGGGTGCCTCCAACGCCCGCCCACCGGATACGGCGGCCCATGCACCAGAAGGTCATCGTCAGGGCGTCGAAGTCCCAAAGGATGGGACCGAGAGTCCGCAAAAAGTCGACGCCGAGGATGAAGTCGAAACAGCCCAAATCGATGCCGTCACAAGTGATGGTGAAGTGCTCGTCACCGATAGTAATGGGAACGTCCCGAGCGAGCCCATGGCAGCGGAGGCGGTCACAATTAGCGACGGTGACACGCAGCTGCTCCCCGCCCGCGGGCTGTAGTGCAAGTCGCCGCATAGTAGACTCTGGGAGGAAGTTATGTGTAGAACCCGTATCCAAAAGAGCCACCAGAGTCTCGCCGTGGATCGTGACCGGGATAAGCATAGTCTGCTCATTGCGGATGCCGGCCAACGCGTGAAGGGAGATGACAAGGGCCGTAGCCGGCGCGGGCGCGGGTGCCGGCGCGACCTTGGCGGCGGCTGGGTCGCCGAGTCCCTCCTTGGTGACAACGTCCTCCGTCTCATCGGCGGTCTCCAAGTAGAAGAGGCGCGGGCAGACATGGCCCGGGGCATAGGGCGCATCACAGTTAAAGCACAGCCCCAGGCGGCGGCGCTCGAGCTGCTCGGCCTGCGAAAGGCGCCGGAAGGGCCGCGTTGCGGCCGGTGTGGTCGTCGGTGAGACGGCTGAAGAAGCGGGCACGGCTGGCGACGGTCGTGGAGGCACGCGGCTCCCCCGAGGTACCGCGGGCCGTGTCAAGGCCTGGGCGCGCTGCTCGAACGCCCAAGCGTAGTACATGGCCGTCTGTAGGTCCTGGGGGCCCTTCATCTCGACATCCACGCGGATGTGGTCGGGAAGGCCGCCGACGAAGAGCTCCGCCCGCTGTAGTGCCGTCACCCCCGGAGCGTGACATGCCAGAGCCTGGAAGCAGTCGGCGAAATCCTGGACCGTGGAGGTGAAGGGTAGGCGGCCCAGCTCAGACAAGCGGCTGCCGCACCGTGGAGGTCCGAAGCGAAGGAGACACAGCTCGCGTAAACGATCCCAGGGGGCATGCCGCCCTCATCCTGCTCGAGAGCGTAGTACCATGTCTGGGCGGCACCCCGAAGGTGGTAGGACGCGAGCCAAGTGCGCTCGGACGCCGGTGTGCGCTGGCCCCGGAAGAACTGATCACACTGGTTTAACCAGTTACGGGGGTCCTCCGAGCCGTCATAGGTGGCGAAGTCGATCCTGGCGAAGCGCGGTGGTGTCGGGGTCGACGCGCCAGTGGCCACCGGTTCGTCGATGCGGAGAGCCGAGGGCGGCGCACCGTGCTGCAGCATGGGTACCGACGGGTCTCCGGCCTCCGTGTAGACCGGCGGTGAGGACGTGCCGGTGAGCCAAGCAGGAATCGGAGAATGCGACGAGGGAAACCGCACGTGCTGAATCGGGAGCCCCCCGGTAGGGACCTGACTCGGGCCGGTGCTAGGCGGCGGTGGCGTGGGAGCCGGGGCGGCCGGCGCGGAGGGGACCGGGGCAGGCCAGGCCGGCCACGGTGCCGGGGCGGCCGCTGCCGATGCCGCGGCTGCTGGGGCGGGCCAGTGGGGCCAGGCCGGCGCTGGGGGCGCGGCCGATGCCGCGGTTGTTGGGCCGGCCCAGTGCGGCCAAGCCGGCGCTGGGGCGGCGGACTGCTGGGGTACCGGGAAGCCGCCGGCGAGGGCGGCGGGCACCGAGTACCACGGAAGCGCCGGTGGGGAGGGCGCGGGTGGCTGGGGTGGCGGTGGCGGCCCGTACGGGCTGGCGAGGAAGAGCCGGATGCCCTGGACCGCGAGCACCAGATCGTTGAGGACCCCTGCCATGGCCTCCGGGGTGTAGTTGGCCGGCAGCGTTGATGTAGACGGCGGCGGTTCGGTGGTGGTGCCCGGCGGCAGGCCGGTGGATGCGCCGGGGAGGAGATCCAGCGGTCCCGTGGCGAGAGGTGATGACGCGGCGGCGGTGGTGGTGGCCAGCGGCAGCGACGGCGATGGTGGTGGTGATGACATAGTCGAACCTGAGCTTGATGATACCAAGGTGTTAGGAGCTAGGGTTTTGCCCTGCCTAGGGCGTAGACTATACGGAAAGGAGGGAGGTGGGCGAGGGCTGGAGCGCGGCGGCCGGCGGCGAGGCGCCGTCCTTGCGGTTGGGGCGGCGGCGCAAGGAGGAGGAGGCGGCTAGGGTTTAGGGTTCCGGCTCCTCTGGGAGCCGGGCAATAGAATAGTCTTATTGCTTGCTTTCAAAAAGAGTCTTACAACCTATATTTATAACCTAGATAACTTGCATAAGAATTAACCTAAGTTAACTTGCATAAAAATTAACCTAAGATAACTTGTGGGCTAAGATTGCCCGGTGGGCCTACGGCGGCCATAGACCTGGCCGGTCATAACAGAGTCTGATTAGTGTTAGAGTTAGTACATGCATGTCGAGCACTAGCAGTATATAAGCGCAGCCCAGGTCATGAGATTGTAAAGGCGATTTTCTGAACAGAAATATAGAGAAAAAAGAGTACACGTCCTCGGCGACAAGTTTTGTATGTGCATGTATTCATAATATTTTTTATGTGATTAATTGGACCGTGGGTCAGATCCAACAATGCTTTGATAAAAGTGATATTGCAAATTTGCAATGCTTTGATTAAGCAATTGTCCATGATGTTCATAGTGTTGTAGGTGGTCATGCAATGTTGTGTGCTAAGGTTTTCAGTAAGTTAATGTTCTTGTGTAGTACTAGTCAACTTTTTATGTGACTCGTGAATAATTTGTGTTTGTGCATTCATTATTTCTGCCAAAGTGCAGCCTCCCCATGCCATCTCTGCAAAATTGACTTGAATACATGCCATTCGAACTTGATTTACTATTTTTGGCTCATTGTAACTATAAAAATGGTGTGTACCAATAGGAATTGCGCCCAGCTGACTAGTCATTATTGTCTCGACTGAGTTATCAGTAAATATATATCTTACTATTGTTTGCTTGTGCTTAGAATTCTCAAGACGATACATATTCATCGAAGCCAACGTCTAGCTCAAAGCTACACTATATTGATGAAAACGAGATACAAGAAGTCCAATGTAATGTTGATGTTGATAGAAAGATGGTAGTGCAAGAGAGACTTGCACGCACCAACACGATGGCGGGTGTTCTCGAGGAATTTCAGCTTATTGGGCGTGAGAAAGAAAAATTAGATATTATTAAGCTAATTGGAGAACAAGCTAGCACCCAACAATTTCAGGTGATTGGTGTGTGGGGGATGGGTGGTCTTGGAAAAACCACTCTGATCAAAGATATTTACCAGAATCATGGGGTCACTGGCATGTTTGAGAGACATGCTTTTGTCACAGTCTTGCGGCCTTTTAAGCTTCACAGCTTAATATATCAACTAGTTGCAACGAAGAGTATCCAAGACTTTGCAGGGGATACCAAAAAAGATATTGCTTCCATGGGAGTTGAAGAGTTGAATGGAGTTTTGGGTATGCTTTCGGAAGGAAAGAAATGCTTGATTGTTCTTGATGACTTCTCTTCTACCACAGAATGGGATAAAATGGTGCCTAGTTTACTTTCCATGAATGTCATTGTGATCACAACAAGGCGTGAGGATATTGCTAAACATTGTTGTAAGAAACTAGAGTGCATGCAGAGGCCAGCACAATCACCATCTTTTTCGGAGAGTAAACAAAAGGAGTGCATATACTTGCCTAGTGGTCTACGAGATGAGGATGCATGTGACGTCTTCATTAAAAAGGTATTGAGGAGTATTACCTTTTTCTATGGAACCATCTAGAGTTGTATACTTGTATTCACTTTATCTCATTTCAGTTTTGTTTTGTTAAAAGGGTCATTTCAAAATTAGTATACAGCTTGAGCACCCTCAATTTGGAGGGGATACTTCACAGTGGGTTGCAAATACATAAGATTTAGCCACCATTGTGACCGATATTATAGGGTTATCGTGCATGAATAATGCACTTCCAATCATTTCAGCAAGTAGTAAGAAGACCCAACAATAATGCATGACCTCATCGCTTCTTCTCATATGGGGTTATATATATCGGATTTAGGTTTAAAAATTCATGTAGTTACGGTGAGTGTCATTTCTATGAATTTGTTTCCAAATTTTTGAAAAGTACACGGTATGTAACATGGGACTAGACTAGAATTTCTATATATTTGCTTTTTATTTTATTTTTTAGAAAAAACACTTACTTGAAGTTCTAAAATTTGCAAAAATCTCATGCATGCAAAGAATGGTAGAAACATGATCATGTGACTTTTCAGCTAGGTTGTGCTTCGCTGGTGTACATGATTGGCAGGGGGGAGGGTATTTGTTTAGTCTTGCATTATTTTTTGAGTGATTCTGTGTACCATTTACTATTGTGTGTGCTTTGCGTTGCGCACCAGGCCATGCACCATGGCTATAGCAAGCTGGGCTAGCAAGAATCCAGTTGGCCCATTTTATCTTCCCCTAGGGCTACCCGCATCTAGACTTCTGCTCCTTCAATGTGCTTTCCCGGCACAGAAATGGTGATCTGTTAAGTTACTGGATGCTAGAAGCAACTCACGACGGGAACCGATCTATTGCTCCGCATGCGCTTTGCCGCCTTTCCTCTTTTCTAGTAAAGTAGCCAGTTGCCTGCATTAATTGATCCCTAGATAAGATCGGGCATAGGTCATAACCATGCCTCAAGGTGCCATCAATCCTATTGTACACTCACCACCGAAACTGGCACATGCTAGTTAATAAATAAACTAGGAAGACTTGTTTGCTTCATCACTAATTATAGCATATAAAAGAACTGATTATATCTTGCACAATCACAGGTATTTAAGGATAAAACCACAAATTTGGCTAAGCATTATCCAGAGTTGGTTGAACCAGCGAATATGATCCTTAAGAAGTGTAATGGACTTCCTCTTGCGATAGTAAGCATAGGTGGCTTCTTGGCAGACCAACCAACAAAAACTGTTGTGGAGTGGAGGAAACTGAATGAGCGTATGAGCGCTGAGCTGGAGATGAATCCAAAGTTTGAGACCATTTACACTGTGCTCATGCAAAGTTATGATGGTCTCCCATATTACCTCAAGTCTTGTTTTCTGTACATCTCCATCTTTCCTGAAGATCACAATGTTAGCCGGAGACGTTTGGTGGAACGATGGATTGCGGAGGGCTACTCGAAGGACATATCCGTAGCGGACAAATACTTCGTGGAACTCATAGAGAGAAGCATGATATTACCAACTCAGCAATCAGTTTGTAGCATACAAGGATTTGACTCCTGCCAGCTACATGATCTCATCCGTGATATCAGCATTGCAAAGTCAATGGAGGAAAATCTCGTGTTCAGGTTGGAGGAAGGGTGTAGTTCTAACACTCATGGTGCATTTCGTCACCTTGCGATAAGCAGCAATTGGGAGGGAGATGAGCGTGAGTTGGAGAGCACAGTGGAGCTGTCCCGTATAAGGTCAGTGACAGTGTTTGGCAAGTGGATGCCATTTTACATTTCTGAAAAGATGAGGTTTCTTCGGGTGCTAGACCTAGAAGATACTGAAGGTCTAGCTGATCGTCACCTTGAGCACATCGGGAAGCATCTTCATCTGAGATACCTTTCTCTAAGAGGGTGTCACAACATCTCTTACCTCCCGGATTCAATGGGTAACCTGAGACAGCTCGAGACACTAGACATCAGAGGTACACGTATATTGATACTTCCGAAAACTATCACCAATCTTAGCAAGCTGCATTTTCTGCATGCCTCGAACATTTCACAAGATCCAGTCGATTGGCCAGCACTACCATGTGTACCTTACCGAATGCATGTCAATTGTCATCGTGGTGCATGTGCTCCTTTCTCTTGCTACGTCATTGACGAGGTACATTCTTTTGCTGTGAATGTGCCAAGAGGGATCGGGAAATTGAAAACCCTGCACACGCTGGATCGTGTGCACCTTGCATGGGGAAATGAGATAAAAGGTCTCACTAGCCTGCGCAAGTTAGGAGTAGTGCTTGGCATCAACACAAAAATTGGGCTGGATGTTTGTTCAGCCATTTCTGCTCTCAGCCGCCTTGAGTCCTTGTCAGTAGAGTCACAAGAAGGAAATTTATATGACCACTTGCATGGCATGTCATCCCCTCTGGAAAACCTCCAGAGCCTCAAGTTGTCCGGCTACCTGAAAAAAATGCCGGAATGGATCCAGAGGCTCCAGAATCTCACGAAGCTTGATCTAACACTTACCAAGTTATCGGGAGACGGTGAAACCATACAAGTCCTTGGGAACCTACCAAACCTATCTATTCTGCATATCATGGAGGAATCGTGTCAAACCAATGGACCTATCACTTTCCATGGTGGACTTTTCAGAAGCCTCGAGGTCCTTGAGCTTTCTTATCTGATCATGGAAATCTCACTGGAGTTTGAGGCAACATCAATGCCAAAACTTGAGGTGCTGAGTCTGTATCTTCTAGAATCTACAGCTGACTTATCTGGGCTGAAATTTCTCCCAAGCATCAAGGAAGTGCGGCTCTCTGTGAATGTTCTTTTTTATGAAAATATGACGAAAGAAGAGGTAGAAAAGGAAGCAAAACGCAGAGAAGACAAAGCCAAGGAAGACATTACGAAGCAGCTTGCTGCCAATCAAAATGGAAACAGACCAATTTTGAAGGTGGACTGATGAGCTAGGTGGAAGAACTACTTGCTTTCCTTTATCTTTTTTAAACAAACCTACAGGAGGATGAGCTTGAGGAAGTATGAGCATAGAGTCTCAAGGTTAGCGATTGTTGCCCGGGCACTTATGTCCTGATATGGGTGTGGGCATGCAGTCGGCTCTGTAATTCTTTGTTTTCAGTTCCTACTATGTACTAGCTTGTTAACTTTCAGTCGTTTTCGCCTTCGGGCAGTAACATTGCACTCCCTAGCAATAAACAGTACTGCTTTTGTTTGCATTGATCTGTCCGGCTTGCCATTAGGTAGAATCAACTGTGGAAGAGAAGGATCTGCCTCTGTAATGTAGTATGAGCAAAAGAATATAATCATCCATGATCTGTGGGAAACATTGCCTACTCTGCTCTCTGAAGAAGTGTCTTCCTGAAGGTTATTTGTAATCAGCAGTTCTCAGCTCGTCGGTTGTGTCGGGGCGTAGAACACCTGATGTTTTTGGTCTTCTGAAGCTACAGACGGGAGAGCCTGAAAGGCAAAGCTATTCCAGGTGACATTTGTGCATCAAGCCATATGTATATAACACTGATAAAAGCATGGTAATCTGTACAATATTTTCTAACTTCTTTTTTCAATTCAACTTTGTCAAAAAAAATGGAGAACTCATTATGTATATTTGTTGCTTTTACAGCTTAGTGCTATCCTGGAGAGTGAGAATAACCTTCCTAGTTGACATGAGTGGTGGACCTTACTTCTTCCTTCTACTTAGAAGGGCCTATGATCTCTACAGCATTTGATTCTGGTAATTTGAGTTCAGAAAAGCCCGGAGCAAAGGCTCTGCAGTTTACTTATATACTGTTCTAGGCTTCTAGCTGCTAGCTGAGATGGGTTACCCTGGGATATTGTATGAGTACATAATCCAGTTTTATTAATATTTGGTTGGCAGGTTGCGGCATATGGATCGCCTTGTGTGAGGATGGCAATGTGGAAGCGATTTTTCCATTTGGTTAACGAGTAAAATCGCAATGCATATCATCCCATTGATAACCTGTAATTTCAGTATTTCAGCTTGACTTGTAAATCATAATGCTGAAGTAACGCCTATCTGTCGTGTTGTTTATTTTTTAGTCAGACTCGTTACGTTTGGTTGTGTGCATCTTGGATATGCAGAGGCCCGATGTCGCTCATGATGTGTTATATCTGCTTGGTGCTACATATTAAAACGCCCTTTATCGGGGGGGGGGGGGGGGGGGGGGAACCTGTAACACTAGTTCTGCAGATCCGACGGCTCACAGGGCTCCTTCGTCCGAGACTCATCCCAACCATGTAATCAACTTTACCGTTGTTACACTCATTTCCCTTCTTTACTGTTGGCTGTAAAACATCTGCCCACATAACTAACGGGCTGTGGTTGTGATCCACATCTTTATGGCTTACACTTGAGACACTATATATAGTTCCTCATGCTCGGAAATTCAAAGGCGAGGACGAGTGCGCTTGCTCACGGAATCGGTAGCCAGTACTTTGCCTCGGGACGTGGGCTGCAGTTGGTATTGTTTGTTGTACAGGCGCACCAAAATCACTAGTCGATGGACGGTGACGATTCGACACAGATATGACAATTCGACACAGCTAGACAGCGGACCATCGCTTGCGCACGGATGGACGGTGTACCTGTACCAGTCTATACCGTCATCGCGTGGAAGCGTCCCGTAATGTGACACGTCTAAAGGGAGGCACCTACTAGTCGATGCGGTAGGGCGGTGGTGGGTCCACACAACCATACACACTAAGCAATTGGCAGCCGGTTCATCCCAACAAATAAAAGATCACGTCATCATGAGGGAAATGTTGGAAATATGCCCTAGAGGCAATAATAAATTAGTTATTATTATATTTCATTGTTCATGATAATCGTTTATTATCCATGCTATAATTGTATTGATAGAAAACTCAGATACATGTGTGGATACATAGACAACACCAAGTCCCTAGTAAGCCTCTAGTTGACTAGCTCGTTGATCAACAGATGGTTACGAAATCCTGAGCATGGACATTGGATGTCGTTGATAACGGGATCACATCATTAGAAGAATGATGTGATGGACAAGACCCAATCCTAAGCCTAGCACAAAGATCGTAGTTCGTATGCTAAAGCTTTTCTAATGTCAAGTATCATTTCCTTAGACCATGAGATTGTGCAACTCCCGGATACCGTAGGAATGCTTTGGGTGTACCAAACGTCACAACGTAACTGGGTGGCTATAAAGGTGCATTACAGGTATCTCCGAAAGTGTCTGTTGGGTTGGCATGAATCGAGACTGGGATTTGTCACTCCGTGTGACGGAGAGGTATCTCTGGGCCCACTCGGTAGGACATCATCATAATGTGCACAATGTGACCAAGGGGTTGATCACGGGATGATGTGTTACGGAACGAGTAAAGAGACTTGCCGGTAACGAGATTGAACAAGGTATCGGTATACCGACGATCGAATCTCGGGCAAGTACAATACCGCTAGACAAAGGGAATTGTATACGGGATCGATTAAGTCCTTGACATCGTGGTTCATCCGATGAGATCATCGTGAAATATGTGGGAACCAACATGGGTATCCAGATCCCGTTGTTGGTTATTGACCGAAGAACGTCTCGGTCATGTCTGCATGGTTCCCGAACCCGTAGGGTCTACACACTTAAGGTTCGATGACACTAGGGTTATAAAGGAAGTTTGTATGTGGTTACCGAATGTTGTTCGGAGTCCCGGATGAGATCCCGACGTCACGAGGAGTTCCGGAATGGTCCGGAGGTAAAGATTTATATATGGAAAGTTGTTGTTCGGGTTCCGAAAAAAGTTCGGGTTTTTTCGGTATTGTACCGGGAAGCTTCCAGAAGGTTCCTGAGGATTCTGGAGGGGTCCGGAGGTCCGAAAATTGTTCCACCACGTCCAATACAGTAGCATGGGCTGTAGGGGGGGCGCCCTAGCCTTAAGGGGCCAGGGGCACCAGCCCCCCTAAAGGCCCATGCGCAAGGGAGGGGAAAACCCTAAAGGGGGAGGCCTCCACTTGACTTGGGAGGCACTCCTCCCCCCTTGGCCGCCCCCCTTGGATGGGATCTAGGGCTGGCCGCACCCCTTGGGGGTGGGAAAACCTAAAGGGGGCGCAGCCCCCTTCCCCCCTATATATACTTGAGGTTTTGGGGCTGCCAACACATGAGTTTCTTCCCCTCTTGGTGCAGCCCTGCCTCTCCTCCTCCTCCTCTCCCTTGGTGCTTGGCGAAGCCCTGCAGGATTGCCACGCTCCTCCACCACCACCACGCCATTGTGCTGCTGCTGGACGGAGTCTTCCTCAACCTCTCCCTCTCTCCTTGCTGGATCAAGGCGAGGGAGACGTCACCGGGCTGTACGTGTGTTGAACGCGGAGGTGCCGTCCGTTCGGCACTAGGATCTCCGGTGATTTGGATCACGACGAGTACGACTCCTTCAACCCCGTTCTCTTGAACGCTTCCGCTTAGCGATCTACAAGGGTATGTAGATGCACTCTCTTCCCCTCGTTGCTGGTTTCTCCATAGATAGATCTTGGTGACACGTAGGAAAAATTTTCTGCTACATTCCCCAACAGTGGCATCATGAGCTAGGTCTATTGCGTAGATTCTTTGCACGAGTAGAACACAAAGTAGTTGTGGGCGTTGATGTTGTTCAATATGCTTACCGTTACTAGTCCAATCTTGTTTCGACGGTATTGTGGGATGAAGCGGCCCGGACCGACCTTACACGTACTCTTACGTGAGACAGGTTCCACCGACTGACATGCACTTGGTGCATAAGGTGGCTAGCGGGTGCCAGTCTCTCCCACTTTAGTCGGAACGGATTCGATGAAAAGGGTCCTTATGAAGGGTAAATAGCAATTGGCATATCACGTTGTGGTTTTGCATAGGTAAGAAACGTTCTTGCTAGAAACCCATAGCAGCCACGTAAAACATGCAAACAACAATTAGAGGACGTCTAACTTGTTTTTGCAGGGTATGCTATGTGATGTGATATGGCCAAGAAGAATGTGATGAATGATATGTGATGTATGAGATTGATCATGTTCTTGTAATAGGATTCACGACTTGCATGTCGATGAGTATGACAACCGGCAGGAGCCATAGGAGTTGTCTTTATTTATTGTATGACCTGCGTGTCATTAAACAACGCCATGCAATTACTTTACTTTATTGCTAACCGGTAGCCATAGTAGTAGAAGTAATAATTGGCGAGACAACATCATGAAGACACGATGATGGAGATCATGATGATGGAGATCATGGTGTCATGCCGGTGACGATGATGATCATGGAGCCCCGAAGATGGAGATCAATGGAGCTATATGATATTGGCCATATCATGTCACTACTATATAATTGCATGTGATGTTTATTATGTTTATGCATCTTGTTTACTTAGAATGACGGTAGTAAATAAGATGATCCCTTACAACAATTTCAAGAAGTGTTCTCCCCTAACTGTGCACCGTTGCTAAAGTTCGTCGCTTCTAAGCACCACGTGATGATCGGGTGTGATGGATTCTTACGTTCACATACAACGGGTGTAAGACAGATTTACACACGCGAAACACTTAGGGTTAACTTGACGAGCCTAGCATGTACAGACATGGCCTCGGAACACAGAGACCAAAAGGTCGAGCATGAATCGTATAGTAGATACGATCAACATGAAGATGTTCACCGCTGATGACTAGTCCGTCTCACGTGATGATCGGACACGGCCTAGTTGACTCGGATCATGTAATCACTTAGATGACTAGAGGGATGTCTATCTGAGTGGGAGTTCATAAGATGAACTTAATTATCCTGAACATAGTCAAAAGATCTTTGCAAGTTATGTCATAAGCACACGCTTTAGTTCCATTGTTTAGATATGTTCCTAGAGAAAATATAGTTGAAAGTTGACAGTAGCGATTATGCGGACAGTAGAAAGCTGATGTCCTTAATGCACCGCTCAGAGTGTTGAACCCCAAACGTCATTTGTGGATGTTACGATAATCGGACATACACGTTTTCATAACTACGTGATAGTTCAGCTAAATGGTTTAGAGTAGAGGCACCAAAGACATTTTCGAAACGTCGCGGAACATATGAGATGTTTCTAGGGCTGAAATTGGGATTTCTGGCTCGTGCCCACGTCAAGAGGTATGAGACCTCTGACGATTTTCTTAGCCTACAAACTAAGGGAGAAAAGCTCAATCGTTGAGCTTGTGCTCAGATTGTCTGAGGACAACAATCACTTGAATCGAGTGGGAGTTGATCTTCCAGATGAGATAGTGATGTTTCTCCAAAGTCATTGCCACCAAGCTGCTAGAGCTTCGTGATGAACTATAACATATCAGGGATAGATATGATGATCCTTGAGGTATTCACGATGTTTGACACCGCGAAAGTAGAAATCAAGAAGGAGCATCAATTGTTGATGGTTGGTGAAACCACTAGTTTCAAGAAGGGCAAGGGCAAGAAGGGATACTTCATGAAACGGCAAATCAGCTGCTGCTCTAGTGAAGAAACCCAAGGTTGAACCCAAACCCGAGACTAAGTGCTTCTGGAATAAGGGGAACTGCCACTGGAGCAGCATTACCCTAGATACTTGGTAGATGAGAAGGCTGACAAGGTCGATAGAAGTATATTGGATATACATTATGTTAATGTGTACTTTACTAGTACTCCTAATAGCACCAGGGTATTAGATACCGGTTCGGTTGCTAAGTGTTAGTAACTCGAAATAAAAGCTACGGAATAAACGGAGACTAGCTAAAGGTGAGCTGACGATATGTGTTGGAAGTGTTTCCAAGGTTGATGTGATCAAGCATCGCACGCTCCCTCTACCATCGAGGTTGGAGTTAAACCTAAAATTATCATTTGGTGTTTGCGTTGAGCATAGACATGATTGGATTATGTCTATCGCAATACGGTTATTCATTTAAGGAGAATAATGGTTACTCTATTTATTTGAATAACACCTTCAATGGTCTTGCACCTAAAGGAATGGTTTATTGAATCTCGATCGTAGTGATACACATTTTCATGCCAAAAATATAAGATAGTAATGATAGTACCACTTACTTGTGGCACTGCCATGTAAGTCATATTGGTATAAAACGCATGAAGAAGCTCCATGTTGATGGATCTTTGGACTCACTCATTTTTGAAAAGTTTGAGACATGCGAACCATGTCTATTGGTGTATACGCATGAAGAAACTCCATGCAGATGGATCGTTTGAACTCACTTGATTTTGAATCACTTGAGATATGCAAATCATACCACATGGGCAAGATGACTAAAAGCCTCGTTTTTCAGTAAAATGGAACAAGATAGCAACTTTTTGGAAGTAACACATTTTGATGTGTGTAGTCCAATGAGTGCTGTTGCATGCAGTGAATATCGTTATACTTCACAGATGATTCGAGTAGATGTTGAGTATATTTACTTGATGAACACAAGTCTGAATTATTGAATGGTTCAAATAATTTCAGAGTGAAGTTCAAGATCATCGTGACAAGAGGATAAAATGTCTATGATATGATCATAGAGATGAGTATCTAAGTTACGAGCTTTGGCACGCTATTAAGACATTGTGGAAATTGTTTCACAATTAATACCGACTGGAACACCATAGTGTGATGGTGTGTCCGAACATCATAGTTGCACCCTATTAGATATGGTGCGTACCATGATGTCTCTTATCGAATTACCACTATCGTTCATGTGTTAGGCATTAGAGACAACCGCACTCACTTAAATAGGGCACCACGTCATTCTGTTGAGATGACACTGTATGAACTATGGTTTAGAGAAACCTAAGCTGTCATTTCTTAAAGGTTTGGGGCTATGACGCTTATGTGAAAAAGTTTCAGGTTGATAAGATCGAACCCAAAGCGGATAAAATGCATCTTCATAGGACACCCAAAACAGTTGGGTATACCTCCTATCTCAGATCCGGAAGCAAAAGTAATTGTTTCTAGAAACGGGTCCTTTCTCGAGGAAAAGTTTCTCTCGAAAGAATTGAGTGGGAGGATGGTGGAGACTTGATGAGGTTATTCAACCGTCACTTCAACTAGTGTGTAGCAGGGCACAGGAAGTTGTTCCGGTGGCACCTACACCAATTGAAGTAGAAGCTTATGATAGTGATCATGAAGTTTCAGATCAAGTCACTACCGAACCTCGTAGGACGACAAGGACGCGTACTGCTTCGGAGTGGTACGGTGATCCTGTCTTGAATGTCATGTTGCTAGACAACAATGAACCTACGAGCTATGGAGAAGCGATGGTGGGCCCAAATTCCGACAAATGGTTAGGAGCCATGAAATCCGAGATAGGATCCATGTATCAGAACAAAGCATGGACTTTGGTGGACTTGCCCAATGATCGGCAAGCCATTGAGATAAATGGATCTTTAAGAAGAAGACGGACGTGGACGGTAATGTCACCGTCTATGAAGCTCGACTTGTGGCGAAGAGTTTTTCACAAGTTCAAGGAGTTGACTACGATGAGATTTTCTCATCTGTAGCGATGCTTAAGTCCATCGGAATCATGTTAGCATTAGCTGCATTTATGAAATTTGGCAGATGGATGTCAAAATGAGTTTCCTTACCAGTTTTCGTAAGGAAAGGTTGTATGTGATGCAATCAGAAAGTTTTGTCGATCCTAAGGATGCTAAAAGGTATGCTGGCTCCAGCGATCCTTTCTAAGGACTGGAGTAAGCATCTCGGAGTTGGAATGTGCGCTTTGATGTGATGATCAAAGATTTTGGGTTTATACAAAGTTTATGAGAAACTTGTATTTCCAAAGAAGTGAGTGGGAGCACTATAGAATTTCTGATGAGTATATGTTGTTGACATATTGTTGATCAGAAATGATGTAGAATTTCTGGAAAGCATACAGGGTTATTTGAAAAGTGTTTTTCAAGTGAAAAACCTGGATTAAGCTACTTAAACATTGAGCATCAAGATCTATGAGGATAGATCAAAACCGCTTAATGGTACTTTCAAATGAGCATATACCTTGACATGATCTTGAAGGTGTTCAAGATGGATCAGTCAAAGAAGGAGTTCTTGCCTGAGATGTAAGTTATGAAGTTAAGACTTAAAGCTCGACCACGGCAGAACAGAGAGAAAGGACGAAGGTCGTCCCCTATGCCTTAGACGTAGGCTCTACAGTATGCTATGCTGTGTACCGCACCGGAAGTGTGCCTTGCCATGAGTCAGTCAAGGGGTACAAGAATGATCCAGGAATGGATCATTGGACAGCGGTCAAAATTGTCCTTGTAGTAAATAAGGACATGTTTCTCGATTATGGAGGTCGGCGTAAAGGGTTACGTCGATGCAAGCTTTAACACCTATCCGAGTAGCTCTGAGTAGAGATACCGGATACGTATAGTGGAGCAACCATTTGGAATAGCTCCAAGTGGAGCGTGGAAGCAGCATTTACAATATGACCTAGAAATTTGCAAAGCACACACGGATCTGAAAGGTTCAGACCCGTTGACTAAAACCTCTCTCACAAGCAAAACATGATCAAACCTCAGAACTCATTGAGTCTAAATCACATGATGATGTGAACTAGTTTACAGACACTAGTAAACTCTTTGGGTGTTGGTCACATGGCGATGTGACCTATCAGTGTTAATCACATGACGATGTGAACTAGATTATTGACTCTAGTGCAAGTGGGAGACTGTTGGAAATATGCCCTAGAGGCAATAATAAATTAGTTATTATTATATTTCCTTGTTCATGATAATCGTTTATTATCCATGCTATAATTGTATTGATAGGAAACTCAGATACATGTGTGGATACATAGACAACACCAAGTCCCTAGTAAGCCTCTAGTTGACTAGCTCGTTGATCAACAGATGGTTACGGTTTCCTGACCATGGACATTGGATGTCGTTGATTACGGGATCACATCATTAGAAGAATGATGTGATGGACAAGACCCAATCCTAAGCCTAGCACAAAGATCGTAGTTCGTATGCTAAAGCTTTTCTAATGTCAAGTATCATTTCCTTAGACCATGAGATTGTGCAACTCCCGGATACCGTAGGAATGCTTTGGGTGTACCAAACGTCACAACGTAACCGGGTGGCTATAAAGGTGCATTACAGGTATCTCCGAAAGTGTCTGTTGGGTTGGCACGAATCGAGACTGGGATTTGTCACTCCGTGTGACGGAGAGGTATCTCTGGGCCCACTCGGTAGGACATCATCATAATGTGCACAATGTGACCAAGGGGTTGATCACGGGATGATGTGTTACGGAACGAGTAAAGAGACTTGCCGGTAACGAGATTGAACAAGGTATCGGTATACCGACGATCGAATCTCGGGCAAGTACAATACCGCTAGACAAAGGGAATTGTATACGGGATCGATTAAGTCCTTGACATCGTGGTTCATCCGATGAGATCATCGTGGAATATGTGGGAACCAACATGGGTATCCAGATCCCGCTGTTGGTTATTGACCGGAGAACGTCTCGGTCATATCTGCATGGTTCCCGAACCCGTAGGGTCTACACACTTAAGGTTCGATGACGCTAGGGTTATAAAGGAAGTTTGTATGTGGTTACCGAATGTTGTTCGGAGTCCCGGATGAGATCCCGGACGTCAGGAGGAGTTCCGAAATGGTCCGGAGGTAAAGATTTATATATGGAAAGTTGTTGTTCGGGTTCCGAAAAAAGTTCGGGTTTTTTCGGTATTGTACCGGGAAGCTTCCAGAAGGTTCCTGAGGATTCCGGAGGGGTCCGGAGGTTCGGAAATTGTTCCACCATGTTCAATACAGTAGCATGGGCTGTAGGGGGGCGCCCTAGCCTTAATGGGCCAGGGGCAGCAGCCCCCCCAAAGGCCCATGCGCAAGGGAGGGGAAAACCCTAAAGGGGGAGGCCTCCACTTGACTTGGGAGGCACTCCTCCCCCCTTGGCCGCCCCCCTTGGATGGGATCTAGGGCTGGCCGCACCCCTTGGGGGTGGGAAACCCTAAAGGGGGCGCAGCCCCCTTCCCCCCTATATATACTTGAGGTTTTGGGGCTGCCAACACATGAGTTTCTTCCCCTCTTGGTGCAGCCCTGCCTCTCCTCCTCCTCCTCTCCCTTGGTGCTTGGCGAAGCCCTGCAGGATTGCCACGCTCCTCCACCACCACCACGCCATTGTGCTGCTGCTGGACGGAGTCTTCCTCAACCTCTCCCTCTCTCCTTGCTGGATCAAGGCGTGGGAGACGTCACCGGGCTGTACGTGTGTTGAACGCGGAGGTGCCGTCCGTTCGGCACTAGGATCTCCGGTGATTTGGATCACGACGAGTACGACTCCTTCAACCCCGTTCTCTTAAACGCTTCCGCTTAGCGATCTACAAGGGTATGTAGATGCACTCTCCTTCCCCTCGTTGCTGGTTTCTCCATAGATAGATCTTGGTGACCCGTAGGAAAATTTTTCTGCTACGTTCCCCAACAGGAAATTCCATCTGCCGAATCTCTAATCGGTTTTTGAATCATTGGCAGCCGGTTGCTCGCGGATTTCTTCAGGTGGCCGGAATCGTCCTGGATGACCAACGGCAACAATATTGGTACGACGAACCTCGAGCATTGCTTGTAGTGCCAAGACACCGCCATGGGCTAGAGCAGCGGCAGCACATGATCTTCGGAGCCCACCACTTGAACAGACAAGCTCTAACCTCAGGAGCCATGGCGAACAGAGCTCCCACCGGAAGCAAGCGCAGACATCTCTACTAGCTTGACCTCTCGCATGGACATCGTGGTAGGAGAGCTTGTACTTTTCTGATGGGCGATCCAATACAGAGTACCATTGCTTCCCCCTCAAGACCTCAACCCGTTCAGAATTCAAACTAGACTCTAGTGAGCCCAAGGTCTACACCAAGATCGTGTCGACACGACACCTGTTAGTTGGCATCCGGACTTGTAGCTGGCAGCTACTTCCTTCGTCTGAAAAAGCTCATTTGAGGGACAAGCTTTTTTCGGACGGAGTTGTAAAACATATGATTTGGGAAACTGCACGACACCCGGGTGTGGTTATCTCATATATATAGAGGTACCAAGAGGTACAATACAAGGTGTATACAGAATCTACGTATACATAGTCTAACACCCTCCCTCAATCTTAACTATGGCCTGAAGTACAAAGTAAGTTAAGATTGCACCTACAACCTACAAACTGTGGTTGTGGAAGAGGCTTCGTGAAGATGTCAGCAAGTTAATCTTTGGAGGAGATAAACTTGATACGGAGTAGCTTGTGTGCAACGCGTTCCCGGACAAAGTGATAGTCAACTTCAATGTGTTTCGTTCGAGCATGAAATACCGGATTAGATGAAAGGTATGTAGAACCGATGTTGTCACACCAAAGGACTGAAGGCTGACTGGGAGAGACTCTCAAGTCTCGCAATAAGGACTGTATCCATACGATCTCAGCTGTGGCATCAGCAGCTGCCTTGTACTCAACTTCAGTACTGCTGCGGGATGCTGTAACTTGCTTTCGAGCATTCCAGGCGATCAAGTTAGGATCAAAGAATATTTCATATCCCCCCGTGGATCGCCTGTCATCAGGATTACCAGCCCAATCCGCATCTGAGAAAGCCGAGAGCTCACAAGATGGTGTAGGCTGAAGAAGCAAACAATAAGAGGTAGTGAGACAGATATAACGCAGAATACGCTTCACAGCTGACCAATGAGATGTCCTGGGTGCATGAAGATACCGACACACATGGTTGACTGCATAAGAGACATCTCGTCTGGTGACACACAGTTGAGTTCAAGACCCTGCCAACGCAGTATTAAATAAAACGATTCTGAGGCCTACATCGATCCCACGTCTAAGGACTACATCTGGTCTGGTGACACACAGTTGAGTTCAAGACCCTGCCAACGCAGTATTAAATAACACGATCCTGAGGCCTACATCGATCCCACGGCTAAGGACTAAAATAGCCTACATGTGAGGGGGAGTGTTGAAATATATTGCCCACCTTCCTCCATCAATTCGGACTTTTAGATGAGTTGACTGGAGCATTAATTCAATAGGAGTGAGTACCTAGCGGTAAAAATAAATCACAGCCTCATAAATTTTCACTGGACTCCGCAGAACCACCCAAAGCACATGTGTGTAAGAAGAAAACCTAACACTCAACATGCCTTCTAGCAAAATATCACGGATTTTTTTTCTCCTGGGCATACATCGAAGCAGTAATAGTCCAGGAAAAACGATCCTGAACCTAGCAGGGAGTAAATGGAAAATACATCTCTGGTCTATGTTCCACAACATGCAAATTAATGTCTGAAGACAAATCAAAATGAATGGAAACATGAAAACAGTGCGACCGAAGGTGGGTACATTAGAAGTACATTTGCATAACTATTATTTAGAAAACACATAATTCAGTTCTATCCATGGCTACCGAGCCCTCAACATAAAGGAAAGAAAATTCAGACAGCAATGAAACAGTTTATAAAGCTTGTCACTCGCACGGATGGAGCCTGTTGATGGTTTCCATTGTCCACAACATGTAGCACAGCCTTAGGGTTGTTGCAAGTGTTTTTGCGATGACCCCCCAACTTCGCAGATTGAGCATTTCGTTTCATTGCCTTTTGAGGAAGGTCGCCCCTTTGTGGACACGTGGTGCCCTGGTTGTCCTGGTTGTCAACATATACTATAGAAACATGTACGCTTGCTGCTGCTGCATTCCCCACCAGCACTTGCTTTTGTAATTGGCTTCAACTTTCTGCTCTTTGCGCCATGGTCGTCATATGGAGGCTTGTCTCTGCTGCTGGTCAGCTGACCAGCTTTTCTCTTCCGGTCTGGAGCCACCAGCTCCCTGAAATTGCCAACTACATTACCTTCAGTGCCGTTTCCACATGCACTGTGTGGTTCATGTGTACTATCAAGCTCTTTACCCTTCGGCTCGTTTGCCTGCATCCTGTCTTCCAACCTTATCACTTCATGCGTAGCAGCTATAGATCTCAATTTCTGCATTGCTTCCATGAGCAGTTCCATTGCACAGTAGTATGCACTCATGTTTGCGTTATCAAGTCTTACAACCTCCATGGCATGGGTGAACAGGTTTGAAACTCTACATGTTATGGAGTAAATTGAAATCTGGTCCCTGTTGTAGGTGCGCCTTGCATCTTTTGTCCACCGCTTGAGAATGTGCTTTGCTGCTATCTGATCTATGGTCGGAAAATCGAGAACCCGCCGGCGGAAGATGTTATTAGTCATCCCTGTTTGTTAACAGTGCCACAGCTAACACCCTACTCATGACAATCCGTATTTACCTTAACAGCGTGACAACAGAGTAACCCTATTTTTTCTTTTTCTTTTTTCTTTTCGAAAAGGGAGGACTCCCTGTGTGCTCAAAATTACCACTCAGTAACCCTGTGTGCTCAAAATTACCACTCACACTAAGCTCCTCGCCTTGGTTCAAAATTTCTACCTGGTACACCACCCTGCACCATTTGTCATGCTTTTCTGGATGGCACCATCACACAAAGTATTTTTCCACCTGTCTCGACTTCTTCTACTTGGTCTTGCCCCTCACTAGTAGAAAAGGGAGCAATGGCCCAGGCAGGTTCAGCCCATTAGTCCCGGTTCTGCCACGAACCGGGACCAACGGAGGTATTTGTCCCGGTTCGTCAGCCCAGGGGGCCGGCCGGGCCACGTGGGCCATTGGTCCCGGTTCGTCCGGACCTTTTGGTCCCGGTTGGTGGGACGAACCAAGACCAATGGGCCTGGCTCCTGGCCCACCACTATTGGTCCCGGTTGGTGGCATGAACCGGGACCAAAGGCTTCCCTTTAGCCCCGGTTCATGCCACCAACTGGGACCAATGGTGGTGCCTATATATACCCCCTCGCGCAAGAGCAGAGCACACTGCTCTGTTTTTTCTGGCCGAGGGGGAGAGGGCTTGATGGTGCTCTAGCTCACCTCCTATGCACACAAGGTGTTCGATGGAATGCCCTAGCCACACTACTTAAGGTTTCTCCTCTCCAAGCTTGACCGCCAAGCTCCATTTTCCTCAATATTTATCTAGGTTTAGCGGTCTGTCACGCCCCGTCCCCATCTTCACCGCCGTCGATCACCCGCGCCTATCTCATCGCCGGCACCACCGTGGTGAGCCTCTTGTTCTTATCTTCTTTCTGAAAGGAAAAATATTCTTACTTGTATGTTTAGATAGATACTTGTATTATTTTCTTACTTTTATTATTGCATCTTATATAGTGCGATGGTTTTGGTATCCGCCCCCGTCGGCCCTCGTCCTGTCAATGATTCAGATGTGGTATATATTATCTTTTAACTATTGGTTCATTTATTGTTTATGAAAATTATGCCAACCAACGTGACATAGATTTTATTTATCTAGGAGGTTGTTGAACCAGAAATTCCAACCGACCCTATTGTCGAGAGGTTAAATGTAGTTGAAGAAGAAAATAATTTCTTGAAGGAAAAAATAAAAAAACTTGAGGAGGAGAAGATGATATTGGAGTTGCATGTTGCGGATGTCGCCGATGATCACAAGATCAAGATGGATGCAATGCGCTTGAAGATGAAAAAGATTAGAAAATATGCCATTCATACCGAGGCTTGGTATCATTATGCCTTTGGATCAGTTGTTACCTTGGTTGCGATTATGATCGCATTTGTTTTCGCATTGAAATGTTTTACATAGTTTCAATGTATGGTTTAATTAATTTAGTTGCTCTGCAGAGCTTTATGTTGTTAGATGAGAACTATGTATGTACTTTGGTTTTTATGTGATGATGAACTTCTATTAATTTGGTCACTTAATTATCTATTCATGATGTTCTGTAATGATTTTTGACACACTTAATTATATATAATGCACGCAGATGAACCGGCAATGGATGTACGGTGACAGACACACCTCCGAGTACATTAAGGGCGTGCATGATTTTCTCGAAGTGGCTGAGGCAAACAAGCAGAATGGTTTTATGTGTTGTCCATGCCCTATATGTGGGAATACGAAGTCTTACTCTGACCGGAAAATCCTTCACACCCACCTGCTTTACAAGGGTTTCATGCCACACTATAATGTTTGGACGAGGCATGGAGAAATAGGGGTTATGATGGAAGACGGCGAGGAAGAAGAGTACGATGACAACTATGTGCCCCCTGAATACGGTGATGCTACTGAACATCAAGATGCACCAGACGATGTGCACGATGGTGCTGCAACGGGCGAAGCTGCTGAAGATCAAGAGGAACCAGACGATGTGCCCGATGATGATGATCTTCGCCGGGTCATTGTCGATGCAAGGACGCAATGCGAAAGTCAAAAGGAGAAGCTCAAGTTCGATCGCATGTTAGAGGATCACAAAAAAGGGTTGTACCCCAATTGCGAAGATGGCAACACAAAGCTCGGTACCGTACTCGAATTGCTGCGGTGGAAGGCAGAGAATGTTGTGCCTGATAAAGGATTTGAGAAGCTACTGAAAATAATAAAGAAGAAGCTTCCAAAGGATAACGAATTGCTCGACAGTACATACGCAGCAAAGAAGGTCGTATGCCCTCTAGGATTGGAAGTGGAGAAGATACATGCATGCCCTAATGATTGCATCCTCTACCGCGGTGCCTACAAGGATCTGAACGCATGCCCGGTATGCGGTGCATTGCGGTATAAGATCAGACGAGATGACCCTGGTGATGTTGACGGCGAGCCTCCCAGGAAGAGGGTTCCTGCGAAGGTGATGTGGTATGCTCCTATAATACCACGGTTGAAACATCTGTTCAAAAACGGAGAGCATGCCAAGTTGATGCGATGGCACAGTGAGGACCGTAAGAAAGACGGGAAGTTGAGAGCACCCGCTGACGGGTCGCAGTGGAGAAAAATCGAGAGAAAGTACTGGGATGAGTTTGCAAAAACCCAAGGAACGTATGGTTTGCTTTAAGCGCGGATGTCATTAATCCTTTCGGGGAGCAGAGCAGCAATCACAGCACCTGGCCCGTGACTCTATGTATGTATAACCTTCCTCTTTGGATGTGCATGAAGCGGAAGTTCATTATGATGCCAGTTCTCATCCAAGGCCCTAAGCAACCCGGCAACGACATTGATGTGTACCTAAGGCCATTAGTTGAAGAACTTTTACAGTTGTGGAATGGAAACGGTGTACGTACGTGGGATGAGCACAAAAAGGAGGAATTTGACCTAAAGGTGTTGCTGTTCGTGACCATCAACGATTGGTCCGCTCTCAGTAACCTTTCAGGACAAACAAACAAGGGATATCACGCATGCACGCACTGTTTACTTGACACCGATAGTATATACCTGGGAAGCTGCAGGAAGAATGTGTACCTGGGCCATCGTCGATTTATTCCGACCGACCATCAATGTCGAAAGAAAGGCAAGCATTTCAAAGGCGAGGCAGATCACCGGAAGAAGCCCGCCATGCGTACCGGTGATCACGTACTTGCTATGGTCAATGATTTACACGTAATCTTTGGAAAGGGTCCCGGCGGACTAGCTGTTCCAAATGACGCTGAGAATCACGCACCCATGTGGAAGAAGAAATCTATATTTTGGGACCTACCCTACTGGAAAGAGCTAGAGGTCCGCTCTTCGATCAACGTGATGCACGTGACGAAGAACCTTTGCGTGAATCTGCTAGGCTTCTTGGGCGTGTATGGGAAGACAAAAGATACACTTGAGGCACGGGAGGACCTGCAACGCTTGCACGAAAAAGAGGGCATGCCTCCGAAGCAGTACGAAGGTCCTGCCAGCTACGCTCGTACGAAAGAAGAGAAAGAAATCTTCTTTCAATGCCTGCTCAGTATGAAGGTCCCGACTGGCTTCTCGTCGAATATAAAGGAAATAATAAATATGCCAGAAAAAAAGTTTCAGAACCTAAAGTCTCATGACTGCCACGTGATTATGACGCAACTGCTTCCGGTTGCATTGAGGGGGCTTCTACCGGAAAACGTCCGATTAACCATTGTGAAGCTATGTGCATTCCTCAATGCAATATCTCAGAAGGTGATCGATCCAGAAATCGTACCAACGCTAAGGAGTGATGTGGCGCAATGTCTTGTCAGTTTCGAGCTGGTGTTCCCACCATCCTTCTTCAATATCATGACGCACGTCCTACTTCATCTAGTCGACGAGATTGTCATTCTGGGGCCCGTATTTCTACACAATATGTACCCCTTTGAGAGGTTCATGGGAGTCCTAAAGAAATATGTTCGTAACCGCGCTAGGCCAGAAGGAAGCATCTCCATGGGCCATCCAACAGAGGATGTCATCGATTTTGTGTTGACTTCATTCCTGGCCTTAATAAGATAGGTCTCCCTAAATCGCGGTATGAGGGGAGACTGACTGGAAAAGGCACGCTTGGAAGGGACTCAATAATATGCAAGGACGGATATTCTTGGTCTCAAGCACACTACACAGTTCTACAGAACTCTACCTTGGTGACCCCGTATGTCGATGAACACAAGAACAGTCTGCGCTCCAAACACCCGGAGCAGTGCGACGACTGGATTACATGTGAACACATCAGGACTTTCAGCAGTTGGTTGGAAACACGTCTCAGAGTTGACAACACTGTTTGTGATGAGCTATACTTCTTTTCCAGGGGACCATCTTCGACTGTAATGATTTGGAAAGGATACGAGATAAATGGGAATACATTTTACACGATTGACCAAGATGAAAACACTACAAGAAATACGTTAATCCATGACGGATTTCTGGTGACGTTCTCAAGATCCGTCACTATCGATGACGGATTTGTCTAGCTCGTCACGAAAACCGTCACGGATCAGTGAGATGAGAACAAGCCGAATGGCAATGGCGCCCTTAGGACAGACCGTCATGGATACCGTCACGAATCAACCAGCTGTACATCACCCAGACCGTCATGGATGACTTGTGCTGATGTGTCATGCGTGCGACCCACACTGATCAGGCTTAGCTTTTTCTTTTTAAGTTGTTCAAACCGTCACGGCCTTCTGGTGCTTTTTTTTTCAGGGAAACGGAATGCTGCTGTTGTTGTGTCGTCCCAATGCTGCTTCTTTTTTTAAGGAAAAAATGGACGGACTGCTGCTGGTGTTGTGTCGTTGGGCCGCTGTAAGGTCTTTTTTACAGAAAGCTATTTGGTTTTTTAATTAAAAGAATGAGAAGCTGCGACCTCCCGCTTATATGCCTTAGTCGCTACCGGTGGGCAATGTCTAAGTCTGCGTTAAACGTCTTTCTCAGTTCTTACATATGACCAGCCGAGATTTTTAGTTAAAAAAATGAGATCGAACTGACAATCAAACCATGTAGCACTAACCCCTATGTTATTTTGCCAGGTCGGCTAAAGTCACAGACCGACCATACCTGAACGTAATTGTTTTAAAAATTTGCATGCGTAGGCAACAATAATTTTTTTTTGCGAAAAAAATAACAATAGTTATGTACGTCACTGTATAGCAAACATTCGCGAAATCACCTAACAAATTTTTGCCAATCTTATGAATCAATAATATTGTTCCATGCCCAATTATAAGAATTTTCTTCCATATTTTGATATTATTATCATTTTTTCCAATAGATACATCAAAATGGAATTACGTCCAATAAGAACACATAAATTCATTTAAACTATAGAAAATATTAAATCATCTCTATAATTACTGAAACTCGTACAAAACAAAATATATGTATTATATTACATGTAACACTTCTATAAGGGTATGCCGCGTGTTTTAATTGAAAAAAGAACCGCACATGAATGGAACTCGAACCCGAGACATGAATTTTAAACGACTAGCTCCTTCCCACTGGGCAACTATATTGTTGCTATATGAGTGAGAACTTTTTTAATTAGTAAAGTATATACAATCACAATTTTAAGGCAGCGGATCAAACCAGGGACCTTTAGCTTTGAAAAATCATATTTGTGATAAAGAATGTTTTGTACGATTAAAAAAAAGTCAAACTTGTACTTAAAAAATGTTTAACATTTGTTCAAAAAATGTTCAAACATGTTTTGAAAAAATGTTCATCGTGTATTTGAAAAATGTTAAACGTTTATCATAAAATGTTACATGTGTATACTAGAAATGTAGAATATCCATTGTATAAAGTTGACATGTATTTAAAAAAGGAAATGAAAAATAAAAAATAAAAAGAAAAAACAAACAGGAAAAAAACCAAAAAGTCGATGAAAACCTATAGAAATACACATAAAACCAATAAAATAAATAAAATAAAACCGTGAGCTTGGACCTGGGGATTTCAGCCCGATTGAATGGGAAATCCATTTTTTTCAATAAATAAAAGTGTATAAATTGATTTAAAGCAAAACGGAACAAATGACATCCACGAAACTTTATAGCTAGAAATTGATTATAGCTAGAAAATCATTTATTACCAAAACATTAACAAATGATTTCAGAAAAATAGGAAAATATAATTTAATTTTGAACTGCAAGTGCATGAAAAAGTTCACAAAATTGGTTTGAAAAATCATATTTGTGTTAGCAAGTTTTTGTTTAGGCCTTATCCAAGAGAAGGAAAGGAATTATAAACATGAGGGTGCCAAGACATGACCCCGACCATGAAATTTACCCCTTTTAAAATTCTGAAAAATGCAAACGGAGTTTGAAAAACATGAAATTTGGCATGATGCCCTCATATGACATCCAAAGGCTGTGGTAGAAGTTTGAGATGCTTTGGCAAATGTTGTGACAAACGCTGCTTAGAAATGTTAGTGATTTCAAAACTTGTTCGTAAATTTAGAAAATATTTGCCATTACAAAAAATATTCACGATTTCAAAAAATATGACACCCGGAGGCCGTGGTAAATTTTTAGAAGGTTTCGCAAAAGTTGTGACATATGCTATTTAGAAACCGGATGATCTTCGAAGAAGAATCTTGGTTTAGGACGTGGGTCTCTTCACTTCTATATGTAATAAGTTGTACTCCTACTGTTTGTACGGTACAAAATTTATAACATATAGTATATTGTAATTAAAAAGGAAAACGTTTGCAGCCGGAGCGCCGGTCACCCCAGCTCGCTCGCATTTTTTCAAACACTTCTTCAACATTTTGATACACGTGATCGTTTTTTTTCAAATGCTTGTTCAACATTTTTCAAATATTTTTTGAAGATTGTTTTTGTAATATATATATATATATATATATATTTATAATATTCAACAGTATAAGCAAAAGTAAACAAAAAAGGAAAAAATGTAAGCAAAAAACGAAAGAGAAAACAGCCTGGTGTTTCCCGCGCGCGTGGGCCAGCCCAACTAGCGTTCCCATCAGCGAGGGGCCGGCCCAATATTAATGCGAGAAATAGGCTAGCCCACGAACATGAGAGTACAGGAGTTAACTTTTCTTTTGAGAGAGAGCATAGCTCGCCTGAAACAGCACTTGGGCCGGCCCAGTGGTGTAGCAACCTTTTATTTAATCTTCAAGCTATTTTCCTGATGCGTATTCTACTGTTTTTATTTTATTTTATTTTACCAACTTTGTGTTTATTTCTAACTTGGTGTTTATTTCCAAATTTCACTTTTCATACAAAAATGAGTTTGTTTCGTTTCTATTTTCATCATTTTGTACCTTGAAGAGGTAAGCATGAACATTTTATAAAATTTATATGATTTAAATAAAAAAATATAAGGAATTTTTTTTGTATCTTCATTAGGGACCAGAAGCACGCAATACTATTTTTTAAGTCGCCGTTTTTTTTTATTTTTAGATTTTACTACTAAAAATTAAATTTAAGAAAAAATAAGAATGGTTATTAATACACAATTATTGTGTATTTTAAATCTTCATTGTATTTGCATTAATTATAAATTCTTGAAATGCATTAAAATAGCTTAACTAGTATAAAATGTCAACATGTTTCTTGAAATGCAAGTGTGATTTTACTCGCAAAAAGTTGTGATGTACATTGTTTGGAAGCCAAAAGATCTCTGAGAAAGAATTGTGATTTTGGGAAGGAACGGGTCTGGTTTGAAGGCGAGGTGTTGGTTGATTGATCATTTGACCTTGAATTCGTTCCACGCTCAACATACATCATCACGTGTTCCATTTCAAAATTTGGCATTTTTGGGGTTCATCTGTTTTATTTAATTCATCAAGTGTACGTATTTTCAATAATGTTCAACGCTCTTTTAGAAAATAAGAGGTAAACATGAACATTTAAGAACAATACGTACATTCATTGAAGATCACACACACACACACACACACACACACACACACAACACACACACACACACACACACACAGACACACACACACACACACACACCACACACACACACACACACAGACCACACACAAACATACACACACACACACACACACACACACACCTATTGTGTATATTCACTGTATTTTTCTAAAAATACAATTATGGAACAATTGACAATCTGTATGAAAAATATTGTGTACTAATAAATAATTCTAGAAATGTATTTTTCAAATGCATTCCAAACATATTTTCAAATGCACAAACACTTTCCTAACACTTCATGGCAAATATATTTGTTCTTACATTTATTATTCAAATGGGATTTTTTTAACAGAAAATAAATATGAACCTTGAAACCTGCTTCATTAAATGGCCTTGAAACTTGTTCTATGCTCGACATACAACACTAAATTTGATGGAAACAATTGAAATTTAAGTTGAAAACACATGAAATAGTTTTCAGTATTGGGTTGAAAGATCTTATTGGTGGTATTTACTATAGGATTATGCCAGGATTCGAGCAGCAACATGGAACATGATAACAAGAAAAGTAGTTTAAATTTAGGAAAAAATGCGAACAAAGTGTGTAAAACATGGAATCTCGCATGGTGTAATGATATGACATCTAGATTCTTTGGTAAAATAATCAAAAATATTTCACACAAAAAATCATGCAAACTCCTTTGAAGTCGAAGAATCTGCAAGGAGGAATCACGATCTCCAGAGAGAATCCGTCAGGTTTGAAGGAGAAATGATACTTGTTCAATCCTTTATCCTTGAATCTTTTTGGACACCTTACATACACCATCACATATCATATGTCAATTTTCGATATTTTTCAAGTTTTGTTTGCTATTTCAAAGTCATTTACAACATTTCTAGGCATTTGATAGATAAATCCTATTTACAATCACTTTAAAATATGAACAAAGGGGTTAAAAAACATATTTGCCTTCCTCACTCTATGTTTATATTAGGCCCTATGAAATGAATGAAAAGAAATTCCAAGGATCGACATGGCAAGAATCGAGCACAAACTTGGGGTTCTTGGTTTATTTTTTAAATAATAATTTTTATATCGCATGTAATTCTTTATTGGGATATATTTATAATATAATTGTTGCAAGTTACTTGACCAAGGTTATTTTTGAGACAAAGGTGGCTTTATTAGTTTTTTTTAGGGGAAGGCTTTATTAATTATTTGAAAAATGTTGCTAAAAAAGTTATTTGAAAAATAGAAAAAGTTTTAAATCTGGGCAGCCTCACTCACGCGGGGCTGGAATCAGCAAAAACCCATATGGTTCTTAGCCGAGGGGGCGATCCTGCGTGAGACAAACCGTGCGTTTTGATTGGCTGAGCCTACCCGCACATGGATCAAGCGTCTCTACCGTTCGATTTTTCCGAGATCCAATGGTTGGCACACAATCCCTAATTCCCGATCCATCTCTTCTTTCTCCCCCACCACACAGTCGCCGGCTTCCAGTGCCTTCCTTTCTCCAGTCGCCGCCTTCCATCCCCTCCTAGCTTGTTCTCCCGGCTCCGAGTCCACACTAGGGCAAGCACCGAGGGCGCGACGTCCAGGCCGACCCACACCGTGCGGTGGTGTGCGCTTGGATTTTGGGGGGCCGCGTCGCCGTGGACGTTGACACAGAACGCGAAGGGAAGCGACGAATCCATTGCCCGAGCGGCGGCGGACGACAGGATATGGCGCTAGCGCGATGGCTCGTCGAGCCGCGGCAGAGGAAACTGTCCCTGGTAAGCGTTGTTCTCCGTGTGTGCTCGATATGTGCATACTCTATGCCCCCAACGCAATTGGTACATGAGCGGCAACCCTCCCAGACGCATGCTCCTAACCACCGGTTTCTTTCTCTAATCTCACCTCACGTCGTGTGCAGGTGGAGTCAGCAGCAACTCAGCCATCTCTGTCTGATGCGCTGAACCACCGAGGAAGCCGCATCGAGTTAGCACATGCGCCTGGCGGATGCGACTCTACTGTGCTGGGATGCTGCAGTCCCTTCAATGCCATGTGTCTGCGTCCGTGGCAGACGGCGTCCTCACCCCCGGCTTCTCCCTTGACCTCGTGGGATGTCAGTGGCTTTCCCCACCATCACGAATTCACTGTCTTTTATTTCTCAATTTTTGAGACAGTATTTGGTTGTCCATGCGCAGGCAACGACTATTCCATGTTGTTATCATCGCTGGAGATCGACTACTCAGGAGCATGGGTAGAGGCGATATGGTGGTGTCCTCGCAAAAAAGAGAGGCAATATGGTGGTGGATATGGCGTCGCTGCTCTTCCGCTGAAGAATATCTCGGACATGTTGTAGATTGAATATGTGGGATATGCTACAATATTGTTGAGAGTTATCTCGTAAATTGTTGTTGTCTTTCTTCCATTTGTATAAAGTGTTCTTGTCTTTTTTCCATTTGTATAAAGTGTTGTTTTGTAGTATGTTTATCATTTATTTAATGACATACTGTAGCATATATTTTTGAATAAAAATATTGGCTAACTTTATTTGTTTTTATTATGAGATGAGCTAATCTCTCGGCTTGAAATTAGTGGGCCTTGGACCGACCTTGAAATTTAATGGACTAAAATTTCAATTTGGTTGATTACGACACATGGGTTGTGTGTCCTAAACAGAGCTGAAATATAGTGGGCTGAAATTCTAATTGGGCCACTGAGTCTTAGATGGAGCTGAAATTTAGTAGGCTGAAATTCTAATTGGGCCATTGATTCTTAGATGTAGTTGAAATTTGGTGGGCTGCAATTCTAATTGGGCCACTAAGTTAATGGGCTACCACGTAATATCCATGTCAGCGGATGATGTGGCAGACAAGTTAACGTTGTTATGAGCACTTCGGTTAAGTGCAATTTATGACGGTCAAAATCCGTCATGAAGTGTACAATCATTAATTATGACGCGATATACATGGCGGATTTCGAATCCGTCATGGATGCCCTTTTGTGATAGTTTTGCGCACGTCTGTGACAGATTGTATCCATCATGGATTGACATGATTCTTGTAGTGAAAGAGCACCAACCAAAATAACGGTGTCCGCTTTGATGCAGCAACCGACAAGGGAAAGGACACATATTATGGTTACATAGTAGACATATGGGAACTTGACTACGGAGTAGATTTTAAGGTCCCTTTGTTTAAGTGCAAGTGGGTCAATCTGTTAGGAGGCGGGGTACAGGTAGACCCACAGTACGGAATGACAACAGTGGATCTGAAAAATCTTGGGTACACTGACGAACCGTTCGTCCTAGCCAATGATGTGGCACAGGTTATCTATGTGAAGGACATGTCTACCAGACCGAGGAAAAGAAAAGATAAGGAAGCGAATACATCATACGATGAGCCAAAGCGCCACATAGTTCTTTCAGGAAAAAGGGACATCCTGGGAGTGGAGGGCAAGACAGACATGTCTGAAGAGTATGAAAAGTTTCATGAAATTCCCCCCTTCAAAGTCAAGGCTGACCCAAGCATCCTGATAAACGATGAAGATTATCCATGGTTACGGTGTAATAAGCAAATGACACAAGCGAAGAAAAAGTGAAGACTTTCTCCCGCAATTATTATGATGATACCATGCCAACTTTGTAACAGACGAGTATGATACCATTGTCCGTTTTGTACATGCACATGCTATGCCAACTTTTTCAGAGTTCATTTGAAAACTATGAATTTGAAAACCTTGCCAACCGAAGGGCGCTCACAGCGGTTTATAAGCCCGTCCCTCTACGCCTTGTTGAGCTCAAAAACTTGTGATTCACACAAATTTCAAAGAATTCAAATTTTAACTATTCAAATTTGAAAACTAACGGCATAAACAGAAAGTTTATAATTGTTCTAAAACTAATGGCACTAACAGAAAGTTTATAATTTTGCTGACCTAAAAGCAAAAAGAATTAAAAAATAAAGCAAAAAACCAAAAGAAAATAAATAATGCAGAAAACAAAACAAAAAACTTGAAAAAAATAAAAATAGCAACAATAAGTATTTTCTTGTAAGTAGAAACAAAATAAAATAAGTAAAACAACAAAGAAAACAAAAAAAGTGTTTTCAAATTTGAAAACTAATGGCACTAACAGAAAGTTTATATTTTTTCTAAAACTAAAAGCACTAACAGAAAGTTTATAATTTTGCTGACCTAAAAGCAAAAAGAATTAAAAAATAAAGAAAAAAACCAAAAGAAAATAAATAATGCAGAAAACAAATCAAAAAAACTGGAAAAAAATAAAAATAGCAACAATAAGTATTTTGTTGTAAGTAGAAACAAAATAAGATGAATAAGGCAACAAAGAAAACAAAAAAAGTGTTTTCAAATTTGAAAACTAATGGCACTAACAGAAAGTTTATAATTTTTCTAAAACTAAAAGCAAAAGGAAATAAAAAATAAAGCAAAAAACAAAAAAAGTGCCACCTACTGGCCCCCACGGCCTGAATACGACTAGAAACCCTACCATGGGCCAGGATTCAGGCCCGCGGAAGGCCCAGTAGGCCCACAGGCACAGATTCACAATTAGGCCCGAAAGCCTGCTTTAGAGAGCAGCTCGAGAGGGAAGGCGCACCGCACCTCATAAACAGGTGCGGCTCCCTCTCAACTAGCGAGGTGGGACTAAACTTTGGGAGCGGGGCAGCACAAGGCCTTTGGTCCCGGTTGGTGGCACCAATCGGGACTAAAGGGGGCATTGGTCCCGGTTCGTGGCACCAACCGGGACCAATGCCCCCCTTTAGTCCCGGTTGGTGCCACCAACCGGGACCAAAGGCTGCCGCTTCCCGCCCTTTGGGCTGCTGAAATTGGTCTTTGGTCCTGGTTGGTGGCATCAACCGGGACTAAAGGGGAGCATTAGTCCCGGTTTGTGCCAAGAACCGGGACCAAAGCCTTTTCTATATAAGCAAACACTTAGCATTTTTTCAGATTTCATCGCTAGTTGCCGCCCGACAACGCCGACCTCCTCGACGCCGCCAGGCTGCCCCGCCGCCGTCGCCGTCGCCCGTGCCCCCGAGCCCACGCCGACGCCATCCGCCGCCCTCGAGCCCACGCTGTCGGCGGCCGCGCCCCTGCGCCACGCCCTGACACCGTCCCGCCCCGCCCCGACGCCGTCGCCGCCCTCGACGCCATCTGCCCCGACGCCGGCGCCGCTCCCCGCGCCCCGACGCCGCCCGCCGTGCCCCGCCGCCCCCCTGTGAGCACCTTGCATCGCTCCCGCGCCCCTGCCCTGCCCTGCCCTGCCGGCGCCACCGCTGTCGCCACGCCCCTATTTTTTTAGTTTAATTTTTTTTCATATATATATATAATGTATGTGTATGTATGTGGCTATATGTTTTTGTTCATATGTTGCAATATGTTTTTTTTATTTTTATTAGTTTATTTTTTTGTTCGTATGTGATGTATATGTGTATGTGGCTATAATGTATATGTGTATGTGATGTATGTGGCTAGAATTTGCTAAATATATATGTTAAAAATGTTTTTTTGGTTCATAGAAAGTTTTTTGTTCATATATAGAAAATTACAATTTTAGAAAAGTTTTATATATGCAAAAGTTACAATTTTAGAAAAAGAAGGATAGGAAAGAAGAAAATAAGAAGAGGAAAGAAAGAAGAAGAGGAGAGGAAAAGAAGAGGAGAAATAAGTAAGAAGAAGAAAAAAGAAAAAAAGAGAGGAGAAGAAGAAAGGAATAGTGGAGAGGAAGAGAAAATAGAATAGATATTCTATTTTCTCTTCCTCTCCACTATTCGATATTCTATTTTCTCTTCCTCTCCACTATTCCTTTCTTCTTCTCCTCTTTTTTTTCTTCTTTTTTTTTCTTCGATCTTCTCCTCTAGCTATTCCTTTCTTCTTCTCCTCTTTCTTCTTCTTCTTCTTCTTCTTCTTAATTTTTATCAGGAACGAGGGTGTCGAGGATCGCCGAGGGGTCGAGGGTCGGGAACTAGGGTAGAGGGTCGAGGGTCGTTAAGGGGTCAAGGGTCGAGGGTTTCAGGGTCGAGGGTTCGAGGGTTCTATAGGGTCGAGGGATCGAGGGTCGAGGGTTCCAGGGTCATCTAGGGGTCGAGGGTTCCAGGGTCGTCGAGGGTTCGAGGGGTCGAGAGAGGTTTCCTAGTGTCAAAGTATTGAAGAAATCCATGGCTTCATCATTAGCCGGAAGTAACCAGGGCATGATGGTACGAAGTCCTCCAAATTTATTCTGGAATAGAGTCCCGGATAGGATAATTTGCCTTTTTGTACGAATTTCAGCAAAGACCTTCCAAATAATGATATTCGGAAGGTTCTTGCTAAACTTTGTACCAAAAAGTGAATTATCCTATCTGGGACTCCGTTCCAAAATAACTTTGGAGAACTTCGTACCATCATGCACCTGTTACTTTCGCTTAATGATGAAGACATGGTTTTGTTGAATCCTTTGACACTAGGCAACCTCCCCACCCCTCGGCGATCCTCGACCCCTTGACCCTCGACCGCTCGGCGATCCTCGACCCCCTGACCCTCGACCCCTCGGCGATCCTCGACCCCTTGATAGAAAAAAGAAGAGGAAGAAGAAAAAAAAGGAGAAGAAAGAATAGAGGAGAAGAACTCCTCTATTCTTTCTTCTCCTCTTTTTTTTCTTCTTCTTCCTCTTTTTTTTATCGGGAACGAGGGTCGTCGAGGGTCGCCGAGCAGTAGAGGAAACCCTAATTAAATAGCAAGTATCGTCGGTGTGAGATACATGTGGCCGTCGGTGTCGGACACTACATCCACGTCCCACAAGTGACGCGGGCGTCGATGCCCACGTCACTTGTGGGACATAGATGTAGTGTCGTCATCGTTGTTGTCGATATACCCCCTCCCGATAGCTTCAACACGTGGGGGGGGTCGATATTACCCCCTCCTTGAAGCGTTGTCGAGGCCACCCCTAACCCTTGAAGCGTTGTCGAGGCCACCCGAAACCCTAGAGAAGCAGCGTCGAGGCCACTAATTAATATGATTCCTTATTGTGATTAGCTAGCTAGTTCTACGTTTGCCACTAATATATCCTTATCTGTCATGTTTGAATAATAATTGCCATGTTGTAAATATTGTAGAAACTATGGACACCCCGCCCCGAGACGAAGCACAAGAAGCGTTGTTGAGGGACATAATCGCAAAAGGAAGTGATGCCGTCTGCTCGTTGATGTTTCTCAACGACAACAATGGTCTGGAAGGAGAGGGTGAAGAAGAAGCTGGCTATGATTTACATGGCTCCGTTGACCCAATGCCGGTGCAAGAAGGAGAGGGTGAAGAAGTAGACCGTGAGGACGGCTCCGGTGATCACCGAACCGAGTCCGGCCAGGTATATATATTAGTTAAGCCTGTGCTGACTAGCTAATTGATGCATTCATTGTTTTGGTATGTACACATATTAATTAACTCTCATCTTTGTTCTTTTTTCTAGCCCTCCGTATCGAACACAACTTCGGTAAAGAGACGAGGCCCGAAGAAAAAGTTGAGCTCGGATGAAAAGTTTGAGATCATAGAAATCGCGCGCGACGGCCAACCGATTGAACCCTACCGGACAAAGAAGGCATTTGTTGCTCAGTGCGGGGTTCTGGTTAGGGACAAGATCCTGATCAGCATCCACCAATGGTATAAGCCTAAGAACGAAGACCCTGAGGTGTCTTATGTCAATGATATGCAGAAAAATGATCCTTGGACTGAAGTGAAGTCAAATTTCACCCTACCGCCAGAGGATGATCCAGAAAAGCCAGTTATAGAGCCATTAATCAAGTCCTTTGCTCTTAAGAAGATGGCAGACCTATTCAGGAATTGGAAGAAAGACCTGAATAGGTATGTCGATAAAAATGAGACACCAGAATTCAAGGTCAAATATGAGAAGATCAGAAATGACTGCCTGCATTTGTGGCCCACAAGACATCGGAAAAGAGTAAAAAGATGTCGGCGACAAACAAGCAAAATGCTGCGAAGAAGAAGCTTCACCATCGCACGGGGTCAGGTGGCTACCTCGTAGCCCGGCCTAAGTGGGCCAAGGCTGAGAATGATCTGCTTGATAAAGGGATCGAACCAGAGACAGTGAACTGGCCAGACCGTTGCCGGACTTGGTTCTTCGAGGCTGGCGGAACCTTGGACCCTGTAACAGGGAAGTGCATTTGGACGGACGAACAATTGGACATACCAGTCAAGAGGCTTCAGCAATATATCGAAGCAGCGCAGCAAGGGACGTTCGTTCTAGACAGGGAGAAGGACGAGCTCACAATGGCCCTCGGGAATCCAGAGCACCCTGGACGGACACGAGGCACGTCAGGCTCCATTTCATGGAAGGCTGGATTTCTGGACGCAGGGGGTTACAAAACCCAGGAGAGGAGGAAGAAACTGGAGCAGAGCGAACTGCAGGCGCTGCACGAAAGGGTAATGGGGCTAGAGGAACGAGAAGCAGATCGCAGCAAACGACCTGCCGAAGCTTCCCCCGAAGCTACCCCGCCATCTCAGCGAAGAAGCAGCGTGGCTTCCACCAAGCTGCTACAGCCGGAGCATGCCTTGACGGCTCCTGCCAGCTATCCCGTGGATGCTACCACAGAGTCTCAAAATTGCCACCTTATGGCGGAAGGTAGATTCGGTGAAAGCGAAGCGCACTCTGGCTGCCCTGACAAAACCACCCAAGTCTCCGCGGAAAGGCAACTATGAGCGCATTATTGGAAAGGCATTTGCCGAAGCAGAGAGGTCGGGAAGTACTAAAAGTGATCAAAGGATGAAAGAACGACGAGCTGGGAAACAAATTGCCCAGCTCGGTGAACAAGCGAAGCAATCGTGCCCCCCGCTCAAGGTGCCTGCTAGTGACATCGTCGATCCGAGGATGGTGCCCGGTTATGGCAATCCTGCAGATTACCTGCCCGACGATGTACATTATGATTTCTTGGAGGTGCAGATACAAAGATACGAGTACGGGAAGCCTCTCGTCAAAGATGAAAGTTCTCTATCAACGATGATGCGAAGATTGCATGATTGGTACATGAAAACCTGCAGAGAGTCTGAGGGGAGGAGTACTTTGTATCTGAGAGTTAAAAAGGAGCATGACCTCCTTGGAATTGAACTGTTGCCTATTCCATTTGAGGAGTTCTATCAGTTTTTCAATCAATTGGCCCTCGATAAAGCAACGGTCACCTGCTACTGTCTGTAAGTACTACTACTTCTGTCATTAAGTCTCTCTATATAACTCAGCTCTTTCATTGCATGTACTTATAATTATCCTCACTATATTATGCAGATTGAAGATTGCCGAATTGAAGAAAAGACAAGTGGATGATATTGGGTTCATTAACACATATCTCATAGATGCAACTGAGGTTAAATATCATGCCGAAAATACCGAGGCCAACTTGCTACAATCGTTGGTAATAAATGAACACAAAGATATAATACTCTTTCCTTACAACTTCAAGTGAGTGTTACTGTCTTGTGGCATATTCGGTTTCCCTTATTAGTCCAGGTTATAGTAATGTAATATTGATGAGTTATGCATGCGTGCGCAGGTACCACTATATTCTCCTAGAGATTAAGCTTGAGCAGGGAGTAGTAACTGTCTTAGACTCCAAACGAAAAGATCCCAAGGAGTATGCGGACATGACTGAAATGCTCGAGAAGTAATTTAAATCAATCATTATCCACCATATCAGCAACTTTTTTCATTTCTGATATCAAGTAATTGTTTTCTTTGTATGGCGGGGCTTGGAGAAAATTCACTAAAAAGCTCCGGGACTGCCGAAGAAGCTGCAATTTAGACACCCGAAAGTAAGTACTATAGTAGCATATTCCACGCATCTTCTAGTGATTCAAGCGCTAATTTCATCAATACCATTTAGCATGCTTGCTAATTATCAGTTTGATTGACCTCTATTTCTTGTAAAGTGGTTGTGGCAGGAACAAGGGAATGATTTCTGTGGATACTACATTTGCGAGTCCATCCGCCACACGACCTGTGAGCGGGGCTACTCTGACAAACAATATGAAGTGCGTAAATAACAATATTCACAATTTTATTTTATTACCATCATTTGTGTTGAGTTTCATTCATTCATATATATATATATATATATATGTATTGACCCCCTTTTTAAAATTAGATGTTTCAGATGCGGGATGAACTCCTAGCACCAGATCGCATGCGAGCAATTCAAGAGGAATTGGCGGCATTCTTTCTTGACCACGTGATCGCTGAAGACGGAGAATACTATGTGGACCACGCGTCCGTATGTTAGGAGATTATATTTGTAAAAGATAATTATTATATATATATGTAGCCGGTAGTGTCTGATAGATATATGAGAACTTGTTGTTCGACCAATCTCTCGGAGAAGGAGAGGTGGTCGATATCACTTCACTCTGTATGCATATATGTTCATGACGATCTTCTGTTTCCCTCGTTTGCTTACTAGTTAGCTAGCGTGTCTAGCTAGTCCTCTCTACACGTATGTATAGTACGTAGCGTCGACCAAGCATGGACAAAAGAGAGGACACTTCTCTCTATTAATTAGCTAGCTAACACAATATATGAAACACCTAAATTAACCCCCCAAAACCCTCAACCCCCCTTTTCAAAAAAAAAACAAAAACCCCAGCCACAGAAATGCTGACGCGTGGATGCCTATTGGTCCCGGTTGGTGTCACCAACCGGGACCAAAGGCCCTCCTACCTGGGCTCAGCGGACAGGCCACGTGGAGGCCCATCTGTCCCGGTTCTGGATTGAACCGGGACTAAAGGGCCAGGGCATTAGTACTGACCCTTTAGTCCCGGTTCATGAACCGGGACTAAAGGCCTTCATCAACCGGGACAATATGCCCTTTTTCTACAAGTGCCTCCTCATATAGTACCTCACCAAATTTCTCAAACATGGCGCGAGTGTAGATCTTGCTAGCATGCAACTCCAAAGGTGTGTTCATTTTTCCTCACCAGGGATGACTGTGTACATGTTACATTCATTAGTCCACTATCACGGCAGAGAATTCAAAACATGCAACCAGCTTAGTAAAGTGAAATAACTATTATTATTATTATGGATCGGAGAGAGTACTATTTTTGTACGCCTTTCTTCACTTGCCTCCGGGTGTATATATTGATATGTCTGTGTGAAGGCTAGTATACCTTTTCGCCACACTTATCAGTCAGGGAGTGGTTGTGGAATGGCCTGCGCTCGCTTATGTGCCGGTCATTGTGCATGGACCTGAGCAGCCGTATTACCGCAGGGCACTCGCAACGGCAGGATCCTATATTTGTCTTTTTCGGCTTTGCCCTGAAATGAGCATCACACAAGCAACATAATCAGCTGTTTTTCCAACTGAGATACATTAGCAGATTAGGTAATGCAAGGGCGACGTAAGTCCCCTCGAATCAAAGCTGCTCTTAACATTAGGCACTACCGCTGTGTCAGTCTTCTCCGCATATCCCCTGTGTTTTCTCTAGGGCGCATACTCTACCAACACAAGGTGGTGGTTCAGTAGGCAAACGGCCAACACGAACCCTGCAGCAACGCCAACATTTTCAGTAATACGCATCAAAGTTGTTTTTCTACCGACAAGCACAAAGTTCAAGCTGAAAGTATGCATAAGTCTCAGAAGTTTCTACAAATTAGGTTATTGAGAAAACAAAATGTATTGAGCTTGACAATATCACTCCAATGTTGTGTCAATTCTACAGCGCGAACAACTTATGATTTGAGTTACCTCTTTGTCCATCCCGGCGCTTGTGGGTCGTCTTTGCCCGTCGACAGTTCCGAGTCGGGCGCTGCCGACAAGCTTAAGCGATCACAGGCGCTGTTCACGTCCACATGGCGAGTCGGCGCAGTGTCGCCCACATCACCAATGGTGGATTCGGCGGCCGCGTACAGCAGATTTGGCTTCGGCGTGCACACACCGTCTCCGATATCTGGCAACGGGAACCTGTCCAGATCAGATCCGGCTAAGAAGGACTATACAAAAATAACCAACATCACGCCAGATCAACCGAGCCTGCGGGCGTACCTGTCGACCGGATCCATCGCCGTCTCCGTCGTCGCCATGGTTCAAATCCCTTCCGCAAGCGGCCTCACACCGTAGAGTAAGAGATATTTTGTTCGCACCCTTATTATGGTGGACCCTACATCTATTTTTTCCGTCACGGTCATGCTGTTTCTGTGCCGATTACCGTCACGGCGCCGTTCTACCGGTTGCCAGGTCATGCGCTTACACACACCTTACGCGAACTGCTTCACCTGATATCTTCGGCCGTATTTCCATCAGCACTAAATGCGACCACCCACGCCTCGCTGTTCCATTGGACCACGAAGCGGGAGCGCGCGAGCTCGTCCGCGCTATCGCTGCTCTCCTCCCTTAGAGCAAGTATAATAGAGATGAGTCAGCAGGCTATATGGAATAAATTAGTATATTTTTGCTTAGTTGGAGGAAAGAGAAGAGGAGAGAGAAGGTAAGCGGGCTCTTCGTGAAGAGCCAGCTCTAGCACATGCTCCTAGGCACTTTGTGAGAATGAAAGATGGGCCACATAATGAAAAAGTAGTACACTCTTTTGATTTACTATTATACATGTTGGCTATAAGATGGGTGGTAGATGACATGGCACTGGCTTATAGCCAGCAGCTGGCTATACTATTAACCATGCTCTTATATAGAACATATAGAATTACTCCGAGCTGTTTATGATCTCATACAATTCTTCTTCGAATCACGGACCATGGCTACTAGATCAACATGGACCTGACAATCTGCACCACCGCCAGCCGGTCGGCCAGATGGACGGGACCGACGGCGACGACAACCGCATGTGGTTCCCCTATGACGTCCTATTTGACATCCTCCGCCATCTTCCTTGCCACATGCTCACCAAGTCCCGGGGCATATGCCTGGCGAGGGGTAACCTTGTGGACGCCCATAGGCACCTCCTCCCATACCCCTTCCCCGGCGTCTTCACCAACAACTTCGGGCTCTATAACAGGTCCTCCTTCTTCGCCCCTTCGGCGACGCTGCGCTCCGCGTCCTCTCTTCGAGCACGGCTGCTGCAACGGCCTTCTCCTCCTCCTCGAGGACAAGTTGTTCAATCGCTATGTATGGAACCTGGCGACGGTACGGTGCACTCACCTGCCATGGCTGTCGGGGTAGCTGCAGCTATTCGGCGAGGACATGTTCCTTGGGCTTGACTTCGACCCAGCTGTGTCACTGCACCACGAGGTGTTCCTCCTTCCAAGAGGAAATATCCAACAAGAAAAGATCCAACCCGACATTGATCCAAGAGCAATCATCTGAAGAAGACCAAGAGGAGATAGACATCAAAGAGCATTTTGATCATGTGAGCGAGTTTTACATATTGCCGCAATTGGATGTGTTGGCTGCTGATTTGCCAGTGTCGTCACAACGAAGCGAAGTTTCGCCGCTGGAGTAAAAAAGAAGCATCCCGCATGTGCCAGGGGCTGAGAGCAACTCTAGTAGACCCCGCATCCCGACCCGATCTGGAAAATAACCGCCAAAATGCGGGTCGGGGCGGAAAAAACAGCCCGACCAGACCCCGCATTCCGCCACGGTCCGCAAAAAAATTTAGGGGGCGCGGCAAAATCTCGGTCCCGACCCGCGCATTCGCAGGTTCCCCCTCGCTGCTGCGATGCCCTGCACAAAAGCGGAAGCGGTTGGTGGGGCACATTTCAGCCCACGCTTTCCCCCACCAACCACCTCCCCTCTCCCACCTCGCGCCGCCGCCACCCCGTTGCCCAAGATTCCGGCGAGAACAACCGACAGTAGCTCGCCGAAAGGCCGCTGCACGCACGACGTCTCCCCCTCTCCCCCTGCGCCGGTGGGTCGCCGGATTTACGGATCTGCGGACCTTCATCGCATGGCCGCCGGATTTGGCTTTGCCGGCCGCCGGTGGCTGGTGCCAAGCGATGGAGTGGTCCGGGAGCATCTCCCGCAGCCCCGGCAAGGGCGCATCACCGCATGCAGGGGCGGGTTCGCCCTCCCAGTGCCGCCGCCGATTTGCGGCCGTGGATTCGTCCGGCCGTCCACCGGGCTCGGAGCTCGCGCAACGGCTTTGTGGCTCGCCATTGCCGCTCATACAGTGCGACGACTGCACGCAGACAGTGCTGCGGCTTACTTCGGCCACGTCGAAGCACCCTGGATGGGTGTTCTTCAAATGCGAAAACGACGGGGTACGTGCACTTGCGGTAGCTCGTTTTGATAGCTCATTCTTTGGTTCAATTGCGGATCCTCATCCCAAACATGGTCATTCTTTTGTTAGGAAGATGGATGCTCATTTTGGTTTTGGGAAGGCAAATATATTGATTTATTAATAGAAAGAAAGTTAATAGATGTTGATGCACTCCTTAGTAGAGTAGAAATCAATGATGAGGCTGCATTTGCAACTAGAGTGGAAGCAACGTCTACTTCTTCCGAACCAAAGATGAAGAATGAAGAATGCAAGATCAAAAATCCGCAAATCAACAATGAGTGCATGGAGAAGATTTTGCTTCAACAAGTGAGAGTAGTAATGGAAGTTGGAAATCTTCTAAAATGCATACTTGTGATTCTTGTTTTCTTTGGTCTTGCTATTCTAGCAAAGATTTGGTGTTGTTTTATGTATCCAATGTTATTGAAAAAGCAAAGAAATACATTATGTTGGATCAAATCAAAGTGCAAATTTAAATTTTTCGGGCCGAAAGAAGCTGCGCCAGATCAGACCCCGCAAAGCCAACCCGTAAAAAAGCATATTCGTGGCTTTGCGGGGTCTACATTCACGGCCGTGCGCACCGGCCCGCAAAGGTGTTTTTTCGCGAACTGCAAACACGTTTTGCGGGCCGGACGGATGCGGGGTCTGATAGAGTTGCTATGAGGAGACAAAGGACAAGGTGATCTCAATACTCGTGTTCTCTTCGAAGACGAGTGAATGGGCAAGCTTGGAGTTTGTGCCAAGGCGTTGCACCCCCGGGCACCTCTACGACATTGTGACTGTACCCCATTGATATAATAATATGGAAAATCAGCTGATTACTGGCGGAGGTCACTATACTACATTGCTATAGTAGAATAACATCATTATGATACGCATCACGGAGGGGGGCATAATAAGACATGACCCAGCTACCAGGTAAACCTTACGTCGATAAAAAGAACTATATGGACGCCCATGTGATCTGCCCAAACAGACTTCTATTAGTGAGCAACGACAAAGGGGTTCACTATGTGGCACTTGGAAATTAAAACTACAGATATGGGCACTGACAGAATCAGTTAATATATATACCTCGCCGGACTTTGCAACAGCTGATCCCGACTCTGTTCGGTCACCGGAGCCGTCATCATGTGGTCTCCTTCTTGCACCGGCATTCGGTCACCGGAGCCATCATAATCATGTCCTTCCTCCTCCGTTGTTCGATAACCGTAGCCTGCTTTACCCTCTCCTTCTAGACCATCGCTTTCGTTCAGATACGACATGACATCACCTCCGTTTGCGATTATGTCCCCCAACACCTGTTATGCTTCCTCGTCTTGGCCGTGCTCCATAGTTTCTGCAAATATTACTACATGTCAATTATTATACAAACATGACAGATGGATATATTAGTGGCAAACGACCCTCGAAACCTCGACGAACCTCGACCCTCGAACCCTCGACAACCCTCGAACCCTCGACCCTCGACCCGCGAACCCTGGACCCCTCAACCCCCTCCCCCCTCCTCATGTCGAAGTTATCGGGGAGGGGGTATATCGACCCCCCCCCTCATGTCGAAGTTATCAGGGAGGTGGTATATCGACAACGACATACCCGATAAAAAATAAGAAGAGGAAGAAGAAGAAGAAGAAAAAAGGATAATAAGAAAGGAATAGAGGAGAAGATCGAAAAAAAGAAGAAAAAAAAAGGAGAAGAAAAAAGGAATAGAGGTGAAGAAAAAAATAAATAGAAATTACTCTATTTTTCTTCTTCTTCTCTTCTATTCCTTTCTTCGTCTCCTCTTTTTTTCTTTTTTTTCTCTTCTTATTTATTTCTCCTCTTCTTCTCCTTCTTCCTCTTTTTATTTTCCTTTTTCACTCCTTCTTTTTCTTCTTCTTCCTCTTCTTCTTCCTTTTCCTTATTTTACTTTTTCCTCTACACTAACCTATGCACTAACCTAAAATCGATGTCTACCAATTAACAACCTAAATAAAAAAATTAATACATATATGGAAAGAAACATCATATGATCATATGAACATCATATGAACAAAAAAACATCAAAGAAAGGCCGCCGGACCGTAGCGCGGGGCGGCGCGGCGACGGCGTCGATCGGGGCAGGGGCGGCGCGGGGCGGTGATGGCGTCGGGGCGGCGCGGTGAGGTGACGGCGTCGGGGTGGCGCGGGGCGGACGGCGTTAAACTTTTATTATCAAAGCGCTGAACCTCAGAGTAACTTCCATTATCTGCCAACATATACTTCTATGAGTGTGGTGAGGTGTCGCTATAATGCCTAACTAATGACGAGTCCCTTGATTAGAAAGCGTTAATGATGGGTTCACACTGTTAAACTAATATGTAATGCGATGGAGACCGGGCAAGTCTTGATTGCAAAAGAGTAACTTCCATTATCTGTCTAAGCAGAACCTAAGAGCCTTGAACCTGCATCTCAATTCTCAAATCCATCTCAACTGATACTTATAAATGGTTAAACTTTTTGTTAGTACATAGGAGTATATTCTGTTCAGTTCGACAACTATTAGCATCAAAGCGCTGTATGTATTTTCACTAAATTTTTAGCTGTGATGTGGGTTGTTAATGTTGGATGGAGGACGGCTTAGTTCATTATCAATGCTCCAAATAGAAATTAACAATATGAGAGTGCGTTGAGGCATCGCTTTCTATATGTCCTTGTAATGAGAGCCGGCCTTGTAATGAGTCCGCTGTCAAAAACTAATGTGCAAGGAATTAAGGGCAGCAAAGTCCTGATTAAAAGATCTAGTTGTGAGTGAGCAGGCCACTAATCGCCATCAATCAGCAAGGTGATTACCTAACCATGTCCTGAGAGTCCGAGGCCTGCATCTCAGATCCATCCACGGGAAAGCGAGAGAGGGAAGCTTGATCGGTACCGATGGAGGCAACTGCGTTGAGCATTGGCAAGTCCGCGCTGAGCGGAGCGCTCAGCTACACCAAATCCGCCGTTGCGGAGGAGGTGGCCCTGCAACTGGGAGTACCGCGGGACAAGGCCTTCGTCACGGACGAGCTGGAGATGATGCAGTCTCTCTTGCTTATCTACACTCAGCTGCTGCAATACCAATTTTCCACAGAGATGCCAAATCTTCCAATATACTCCTAGATAGCAACTTTACTACCAAGGTTTCTGACTTTGGTGCTTCGAGGTCTTTATCACTTGATCAGACACATGTGGTGACAATTGTACAAGGAACTTTTGGGTACTTAGACCCCGAGTACTACCACACCGGGGAGCTAAGTGAGAAGGGTGATGTTTATAGCTTTGGAATTATATTGGTGGAGCTTCTGGTGAGAAAGAAGCCAATTTTTATTAATGAGAAAGGTATAAAACAAAGCTTGGCTCATTACTTTGTGGAAGGACTTCAGCAGGGAGTCCTCATGGAAATCATTGATCCCCAAGTTGCAGAAGAAGCGAACCAGAATGAAATTGATGATATTGCCTCAGTTGCGGAAGCATGCTTGAAAACCAAAGGAAGAGAAAGACCTACCATGAAAGAGGTAGAAATGAAGTTGCAATTCCTAAGAACTAGAAGATTAAGAAGTCAACTTCCTCCCATAAATGATGGAGAGATCAAATCACTTGGGTACCTAAATGGTGCTAGCTCTCATGCACAGAGCAACAACATTGTCAGAAATGTTGGCTTAACACCTACATGCAGCTCCGGAAAGTACAGTCTGGAGCAAGAGTTTTTGAAATCGGCCAGCTTTCCACGCTAGCGAAGCACCCAGTGGGATGATCATCTGCTTACTAAGCTCGTCAGGTGCATGTCAGTTACCCTACGCTTGCTTATATAGAAGAACTAGGCAATGTACGTAGTTCCTTTTAGTGGGAGTATGGCATGTAAATTTCTGAATTGTGTTTGTAGCTTATCTTATGTGTGTAATTTCTTTCGACGACAACTTATTGCAATTAAGCTACAGTGGTGAATAAAGTTATTTTATCGTTGTTTTTCCTTTTTGAACAAATTTCTTTTTTGCCTTACACATTTCTCACTCCTCATTAGCAATAATACTCGAACCTGTAATACATTAGTCATTGGTAACGAGTGGTGAATAAATGTTGGCTTAACACCTACTATTATATTATGGGACCGACTACAATTGATCTGAGTTATGTGTGTTTGTTAGATATAGAAGTTCTGCTTCGCCAGAAAAGAGTGCGGAAAAATAATTATGGATTTATAAAGCCTAAAGCTCAGTTACTATGGCTCCTTATTGTTTATTTTTATGTTTTGTGGGAAAAGAGTAGTCATTCCTTTTAGGCCAGTGATAGGCGCCGGTCCGCCAGCTGAAATTTTGACCGGTCGGCCCGCAGCCGTTCGATTAGGCCACTTCCTGCCATTGATTTCCCCACATCAGGCATCCCCTTCGCGTCTCATCTCGCTTCCCCCCGCTTTGTATTGCAAAGCAACCATGTGATACAACCAACGATAGGTGCTGGGGCGGAAGCAGCACAATCACGCCCAAAAGGAAAGAAAAAGAAAAAAAAAGAAAAGAAACAAATGCCGATAACTGCAAATCGACAAAAACGACGAAGCTTCGCGACCGCTGCGTCCACCGGAAATCGCCCCCCAAGCTCCGAGACTCCGAAGCGCCGGTACCCATCAACACCTCCAAGAAGGGACGCGACGATGACGACGCTGCTGCCAAGGGTTTCCCCCGGTACGCGGTGAGGAGAGAGGAAGGGTAGCCCCGACGCCCTCCAGGAAGGTCCGGTGGTACCCTCAGGCGCCACCGCGTCGGTGTCGGCCAAGCCAACAGGGATTTATCCCTATCCCATCCTCCACCTCAGGCACTCCGGAGCTCGCCACCAAACCGACCACCACCCTGTGCCAACACGGACACGAAGCATCCCACGCTGTCTCACCACGGCACTGCGAAGATGGCTGCACAACGAGGAAGGGAAGCCGGGACTAGGGCAGCAGCACCGTCAGCATACTGGAGGGCCCGACCTCCACCGTCCACGACGGTAGCCGACCAGACGTCAAAGCAGGAGCCTACCGGGCCCGTGGCCCCACAGGCCCGGACAACTCCCACCTCTGCGCCGCAGTTGGCAAGCCGTCGGCGTTGCTGCACCCCGTCCGAGCTGCTCCTCCTCCTCACCACATAGACGACGACGAAGCCACGCCGGGGGCTGGCCCGCAAGGACCCAGATGGGCCCCGCGGGCCCCGATCTGGGCCGGGGGCGCGCCACCGGCCAACCTGCGCTACCCCGCCGTCACGCCGCCAAGGAGCCGCACCACCACCGCGCGTGCCGCCGGTCACCGCAGCAGGGACGCCGGGCCGTCATCAAGTCGAGGAGCACCGCCGCCGCCCCCATGCCCCGGGCAGGGAGCCGCACACGCGGGGACAGGCAGGCCCCGCCGCCGCCAACACCACCGGGCCAGCGCCGGGGGCGCCCGTCGACGGTGGTAGGAAGGGGAGGAGAAACGAGGCGGCCGAAGGAGGGGGCGGGGCTCGCGCCGCCCCGGCCACCTCCCGGGGAGGCGGCGCTGAGCGGATCCAGGGGAAGGGAGAGGGGGGGGGGAAGGGGGGCGGGTATGGCCGGCGGCCGGCAGTGGTGGCGGGGCCTAGGAAGGCCGGCGGTGGTGGGGGGAGGGAGGGAGGAACCCTAGAGCGGGGGAGCAGGGGGTTGTCAAATGGAGGAACCCAAGGCCACGTCTCATCTCGCGTTGACCAAAATCTTGGAAACATGGCTGACTCCTTCTCGCGGCCGCCCGCGCTCGTCCTTTGCAGCCTACGGCCTACGCTTGCCGGCCAATGGCGCCTCCCACGCTCGTCGCTCCCGCCACCGGCGGTCAGGCCCCGTCCGCTCTCGCCCTTCAACATGTCTCCGTCGTTACTAGCATCCCCTGCTGCATCCAATGCAATACAAAAAACATCGCCGTCCCCGAGCATCGCCTGACGTCGTAGTGCCGCCGGTGTGGTCATCACAACCTAGGTCGCCGGTTGCAGCATCCGAGATGCCCGTGGAAGCAAGTCTGGTGGCGTCGTGTGGCCGTCCGGCGATCGTGCTGGTTCCAGTAAAAATCAGTGCCGGATGTGGCAAATTATGCCGCTAGATGCAGCTCCTCCGCTACGACTCTCGAGTGGTTCCAGCAAAAAAAATGCCGGCCGTAACAATTTGATACACCCTTTGTAGTATTTTCCCGCTCTGGTTGTAGCTCCGCCGCGTCGACGGGTAGTAGCCGACGCTCGTGTTGGTTCCAACAAAAACTGAGGTCGGATGTAGCAAAAAAATTCCCTGGATGCAGCTTATTCCCAGCATGTAGTCTTCTCCGATGTAGCAAAATAAAATGTTGGTTCCAGCAAAAGAGTTTGCTAGTTGCAGCAAGAAAATAAAAAAGAACAAACATCATGGCGGCCATGTCGTTCGCCGCCGAGCACATCATCTGCCCGTTGCAACAGAAAAGCAAGCAGTTCCTGCAAAAATATAACATGCTTCCAGCAAAAAAACAAAATCGAAAATAACAGCAACTTATACTCAGCCACCGCCACCATCGCTGGCAACCACCACCATCACCGGCTGAAGCAAAATACCCCTGGTCGGGTTTCAGCACCACACATGTAAATGCCTAAATTCAAATTTGCGGTCTGCTGGCGGGGCCGTGTCATGTGGTCTGATTATCAAAGTGAACTCCCAGCATATGTGGACCGAACTTCTGCATCTAGTCAAGGACCCGAGAAACAATCATCTCTTTTGATTCAGAACATGAGATGAAATTACTTGTCGTACAAATGGATATATCTAGATGTATTGTGGCTCTAGATACATCCATTTTTATCCATTTCTGCGACAAATAATTCGGGACGAAGGGAGTGTATAGACAACAGAAAGACATGATTTACCTCGTGACTTTTGGTTTTCGATATGACAGAGAAAACACTAGTCTTTGCCGACACCGTAATCATGACCACGCGAGAATAAGGTTCGGAAGTGAAACCAAACCTATTGACATCACAAGAAAAAATGTGTTAAGCAATTTCCCTCCCTTCAAATATAAGTGCCGCAACAGGTGAGCCAGGACATGGATGGCCCGGGCAATCCCTCAATAGTATATAACTGTACAATTTTGGTGTTTAGGTGAAAGATAACCGGGTATACTGTAGAAAGATACTCGGTAATCAATCCACACACTGCCGACCAATTTCAACCTCTAGCTTGCTAGTTGCTAGCAACCTGCACCGTTTTGATAACTCGACGCTGCAATGGCGGAGCACCAGTTCTTCCAGCGAAGGTGGGAGACCCTCCTTCGGAAGCTCTGAGATGTGGTTACAACTTCAGATCTTCAACCTCTTGAGGGAAGGGAAGTCACGCAGCCCCACAGGAAGGTCTACGAGATGCCTACAATACTCAAACTGGAGCTCGAACTGAGCTTCAGAATGCATCATCTAGATATCCTGATGACGAAGCCTCGAAAGCTAGGAGAAGGTGCAGACTAAGACATAGCCTAGTGCTAGGAAGGGGCTGATGCCTTCCCACCCACCAAGGTTCAAGGCACGGTACTTGCAATTTGGGTTTGTTGCACCAATTATACTGTAGGGGTTTGTTGGGAACATTGCATAAAATAAAAAATTTCCTACGTTCATCAAGATCAATCTATGAGTTCATCTAGCAGCGAGAGAGAGGAGTGCATCTACATACCCTTGTAGATCGCGAGCGGAAGCGTTCAAGAGAACGGGGTTGAGGGAGTCGTACTCGTCGTGATCCAAATCACCGGAGATCCTAGCGCCGAACGGACGGCACCTCCGCGTTCAACACACGTACGGTCAGCGTGACGTCTCCTCCTTCTTGATCCAGCAAGGGGGAAGGAGAGGTTGATGAAGATGCAGCAGCACGACGGCGTGGTGGTGGATGCAGCAGGGATCCGGCAGGGCTTCGCCAAGCGACCACGGGAGGGAGAGGTGTAGCAAGGGGGGAAGGGAGGCGCCAGGTGTCAGGGTGCGGCTGCCCTCCCACCCCCCTATTTATATAGGGAACCCAGGGGGCGCCGGCCCTAGGAGATGGGATCTCCTAGGGGGGGGGGCGGCCAAGGGGGGAAACTTGCCCCCCAAGGCAAGTGGAGGCGCCCCCTCCCCTAGGGTTCCCAACCCTAGGCGCAGAGGGGGGCCCAGGGGGGGCGCACCAGCCCACCAGGGGCTGGTTCCCCTCCCACTTCAGCCCATGGGGCCCCCCGGGATGGGTGGCCCCACCCGGTGGACCCCCGGGACCCTTTCGGTGGTCCCGGTACAATACCGGTGACCCCCGAAAATTTCCCGATGGCCGAAACTCGACTTCCCATATATAATTCTTTACCTCCGGACCATTCCGGAACTCCTCGTGACGTCCGGGATCTCATCCGGGACTCCGAACAACTTTCCATTTGCTGCATACTAATATCTTTACAACCCTAGCGTCACCTAACCTTAAGTGTGTAGACCCTACGAGTTCGGGAGACACGCAGACATGACCGAGACTGCTCTCCGGTCAATAACCAACAGCGGGGTCTGGATACCCATGTTGGCTCCCACATGCTCCTCGATGATCTCATCGGATGAACCACGATGTCGAGGATTCAAGCAACTCCGTATACAATTCCCCTTTGTCAATCGGTACGTTACTTGCCCGAGATTCGATCGTCGGTATCTCAATACCTCGTTCAATCTCGTTACCGGCAAGTCACTTTACTCGTACCGTAATGCATGATCCCGTGACCAGACACTTGGTCACTTTGAGATCATTATGATGATGCATTACCGACTGGGCCCAAAGATACCTCTCCGTCATACGGAGTGACAAATTCCAGTCTCGATCCGTGTCAACCCAACAGACACTTTCGGAGATACCTGTAGTGCATATTTATAGTCACCCAGTTACGTTGTGACGTTTGGTACACCCAAAGCACTCCTACGGTGTCCGGGAGTTACACGATCTCATGGTCTAAGGAAAAGATACTTGACATTGGAAAATCCTAGCAAACGAACTACACGATCTTGTGCCACGCTTAGGATTGGGTCTTGTCCATCACATCATTCTCCTAATGATGTGATCCCGTTATCAATGACATCCAATGTCCATAGTCAGGAAACCATGACTATCTGTTGATCAACGAGCTAATCAACTAGAGGCTCACTAGGGACATATTGTGGTCTATGTATTCACACGCGTATTACGATTTCCGGATAATACAATTATAGCATGAATAAAAGACAATTATCATGAACAAGGAAATATAATAATAATCCTTTTATTATTGCCTCTAGGGCATATTTCCAACAGTCTCCCACTTGCACTAGAGTCAATAATCTAGTTACATTGTGATGAATCGAACACCCATAGAGTTCTGGTGTTGATCATGTTTTGCTCGCGGAAGAGGTTTAGTCAACGGATCTACGACATTGAGATCTGTATGTACTTTGCAAATATCTATGTCTCCATCTTGAACATTTTCACTGATGGAGTTGAAACGACGCTTGATGTGTCTGGTCTTCTTGTGAAACCTGGGCTCCTTGGCAAGGGCAATAGCTCCAGTGTTGTCAAAGAAGAGAGTGATTGGCCCCGACGCATTGGGTATGACTCCTAGGTCGGTGATGAACTCCTTCATCCATATTGCTTCATGCGCTGCCTCCGAGGCTGCCATTTACTCCGCTTCACATGTAGATCCTGCCACGACGCTCTGCTTGCAACTGCACCAGCTTACTGCTCCACGATTCAACATATACACGTATCCAGTTTGTGACTTAGAGTCATCCAGATCTGTGTCAAAGCTAGCGTCGACGTAACCCTTTACGACGAGCTCTTCGTCACCTCCATAAACGAGAAACAAGTCCTTTGTCCTTTTCAGGTACTTAAGGATATTCTCGACCGCTATCCAGTGTTCCTTGCCGGGATTACTTTGGTACCTTCCTACCAAACTTACGGCAAGGTTTACATCAGGTCTGGTACACAGCATGGCATACATAATAGATCCTATGGCTGAGGCATAAGGGATGACACTCATCTCTTCTTTATCTTCTGCCGTGGTCGGGCATTGAGCCGAGCTCAATCTCACACCTTGCAATACAGGCAAGAACCCTTTCTTGGACTGATCCATATTGAACTTCTTCAATATCTTATCAAGGTATGTGCTTTGTGAAAGACCTATGAGGCGTCTCGATCTATCCCTATAGATCTTGATGCCTAATATGTAAGCAACTTCTCCAAGGTCCTTCATTGAAAAACACTTATTCAAGTAGGCCTTAATGCTGTCCAAAAGTTCTATATCATTTCCCATCAAAAGTATGTCATCTACATATAATATGAGAAATGCTACAGAGCTTCCATTCACTTTCTTGTAAACGCAGGCTTCTCCATAAGTCTGCATAAACCCAAACGCTTTGATCATCTCATCAAAGCGAATGTTCCAACTCCGAGATGCTTGCACCAGCCCATAAATGGATCGCTGGAGCTTGCATACCTTGTTAGCAATCTTAGGATCGACAAAACCTTCCGGGTGCATCATATACAGTTCTTCCTTAAGATAGCCGTTAAGGAATGCCGTTTTGACGTCCATCTGCCATATCTCATAATCATAGTATGCGGCAATTGCTAACATGATTCGGACGGACTTCAGCTTCGCTACGGGAGAGAAAGTCTCATCATAGTCAACCCCTTGAACTTGCCGATAACCCTTAGCAACAAGTCGAGCTTTTTAAATGGTAATATTACCAACCGCGTCCATCTTCTTCTTAAAGATCCATTTGTTTTTTATCGCTCGCCGATCATCGGGCAAGTCCGTCAAAGTCCATACTTTGTTTTCATACATGGATTCTATCTCGGATTGCATGGCTTCAAGCCATTTGTTGGAATCTGGGCCCGCCATCGCTTCTTCATAGTTCGAAGGTTCACCGTTGTCTAACAACATGATTTCCAGGACAGGGTTGCTATACCACTCTAGTGTGGAACGTGTCCTTGTGGACCTACGAAGTTCAGTAGCAACTTGATCCGAAGTACCTTGATCATCATCATTAATTTCCTCTCCAGTTGGTGTAGGCACCACAGGAACGTTTTCCTGAGCTGCACTACTTTCCGGTTCAAGAGGTAGTACTTCATCGAGTTCTACTTTCCTCCCACTTACTCCTTTCGAGAGAAACTCTTTTTGCAGAAAGGATCCGTTCTTAGCAACAAAGATCTTGCCTTCGGATCTAAAGTAGAAGGTATACCCAATGGTTTCCTTAGGGTATCCTATGAAGACGCATTTTTCCGACTTGGGTTCGAGCTTTTCAGGTTGTAGTTTCTTGACATAAGCATCGCATCCCCAAACTTTTAGAAACGATAGCTTAGGTTTCTTCCCAAACCATAATTCATACGGTATCGTCTCAACGGATTTAGACGGTGCCCTATTTAAAGTGAATGTAGCTGTCTGTAGAGCGTATCCCCAAAATGATAGCGGTAAATCGGTAAGAGACATCATAGATCGCACCATATCCAATAGAGTGCGATTATGACGTTCGGACACACCATTACACTGAGGTGTTCCAGGCGGCGTGAGTTGTGAAACGATTCCACATTTCCTTAAGTGCGTATCGAATTCGTGACTTAAATATTCTCCTCCACGATCTGATCGTAAGAATTTTATCTTTCGGTCACGTTGATTTTCTACTTCATTCTGAAATTCCTTGAACTTTTCAAAGGTCTCAGACTTGTGTTTCATCAAGTAGACATACCCATATCTACTTAAGTCATCAGTGAGAGTGAGAACATAACGATATCCTCCGCGAGCCTCAACGCTCATTGGACCACACACATCAGTATGTATGATTTCCAATAAGTTGGCTGCTCGCTCCATTGTTCCGGAGAACGGAGTCTTGGTCATTTTGCCCATGAGGCATGGTTCGCATGTGTCAAATGATTCATAATCGAGAGACTCTAAAAGTCCATCAGCATGGAGCTTCTTCATGCGCTTGACACCAATGTGACCAAGGCGGCAGTGCCACAAGTATGTGGGACTATCGTTATCAATTTTACATCTTTTGGTATTCACACTATGAATATGTGTAACATTACGTTCGAGATTCATTAAGAATAAATCATTGACTATCGGGGCATGACCATAAAACATATCTCTCATATAAAAAGAACAACCATTATTCTCGGATTTAAATGAGTAGCCATCTCGTATTAAACGAGATGCAGATACAATGTTCATGCTCAAACTTGGCACTAAATAACAATTATTGAGGTTTAAAACTAATCCTGTGGGTATATGTAGAGGCAGCGTGCCGACGGCGATCACATCGACCTTGGAACCATTCCCGACGTGCATCGTCACCTCGTCCTTCGCCAGTCTCCGCTTATTCCACAGCTCCTGCTGTGAGTTACATATATGAGCAACGGCACCGGTATCAAATACCCAGGAGTTACTACGAGTACTGGTAAGGTACACATCAATTACATGTATATCACATATACCTTTAGTGTTGCCGGCCTTCTTGTCCGCTAAGTATTTGGGGAAGTTCCGCTTCCAGTGACCCTTCCCTTTGCAATAAAAGCACTCAATCTCAGACTTGGGTCCATTCTTTGACTTCTTCCCGGCAGCTGGCTTACCGGGCGCGGCATCCTTGCCGTCCTTCTTGAAGTTCTTCTTACCCTTGCCCTTCTTGAACTTGGTGGTTTTATTGACCATCAACACTTGATGTTCTTTCTTGATTTCTACCTCTGCCGACTTCAGCATTGAAAATACTTCAGGAATAGTTTTCATCATCCCCTGCATATTGTAGTTCATCACAAAGCTCTTGTAGCTCGGTGGGAGCGACTGAAGGATTCTGTCAATGACCGCCTCGTCCAGGAGGTTAATGTCCAGCTGGGACAGGCCGTTGTGCAACCCAGACATTTTGAGTATGTGCTCACTAACAGAACTATTTTCCTCCATCTTACAACTATAGAACTTGTCGGAGACTTCATATCTCTCGACCCGGGTGTGAGCTTGAAAAACCATTTTCAGCTCCTCGAACATCTCATATGCACCGTGTTGCTCAAAACGCTTTCTTGGCAGCTATGAGGATGATCCTCAGGTTCCGGACCCAGTCCGTATAGTTGCTGCCATCATCTTTCAGCTTGGTTTTCTCTAGGAACGCGTTGAAGTTCATGTTGACATGAGCGTTGGCCATTTGATCTACAAGACATATTTTGCAAAGATTTTAGACTAAGTTCATGATAATTAAGTTCATCTAATCAAATTATTTAATGAACTCCCACTCAGATTTGACATCCCTCTAGTCATCTAAGTGTTACATGATCCGAGTCGACTAGGCCGTGTCCGATCATCACGTGAGACGGACTAGTCATCATCGGTGAACATCTCCATGTTGATCGTATCTTTCATACGACTCATGTTCGACCTTTCGGTCTCTATGTTCCGAGGCCATGTCTGTACATGCTAGGCTCGTCAAGTTAACGTAAGTGTTTTTGCATGTGTAAAACTGTCTTACATCCGTTGTATATGAACGTAGGAATCTATCACACCCGATCATCACGTGGTGCTTTGAAATGACGAACTTTAGCAACGGCTCACAGTTAGGGGGAACACTTTCTTAAAATTATTATGAGGGATCGTCTTATTTACTACCGTCGTTCTAAGTAAACAAGATGCATAAACATAATAAACATCATATGCAATTAAATAGTAGTGACATGATATGGCCAATATCATATAGCTCTTTTGATCTCCATCTTTGGTGCTCCATGATCATCTTCGTCACCGGCATGACACCATGATCTCCATCATATGATCTCCATCATCGTGTCTCCATGAAGTTGCTCGCCAACTATTACTTCTACTACTATGGCTAACGTTTAGCAATAAAGTAAAGTAATTACATGGCGTTAAATCATTGACACGCAGGTCATACAATAATTAAGACAACTCCTATGGCTCCTGCCGGTTGTCATACTCATCGACATGCAAGTCGTGATTCCTATTACAAGAACATGATCTCATACATCACAATATATCATTCATCATTCATCACAACTTTTGGCCATATCACATCACAAAGCAATTGCTGCAAAAACAAGTTAGACGTCCTCTAATTGTTGTTGCATCTTTTACGTGGCTGCAATAGGGTTCTAGCAAGAACGTTTTCTTACCTACGAATAACCACAACGTGATTTGTCAACTTCTATTTACCCTTCATAAGGACCCTTTTCATCGAATCCGCTCCAACTAAAATGGGAGAGACAGACACCCGCTAGCCACCTTGTGCAACTAGTGCATGCCAGTCGGTGGAACCTGTCTCACATAAGCGTACGTGTAAGGTCGGTCTGGGCCGCTTCATCCCACAATACCGCTGAAGCAAAATAAGACTAGTAGTGGCAATAAAGTTGACAACATCTACGCCCACAACAGATTTGTGTTCTACTCATGCAATAGAGAACTACGCATAGACCTAGCTCATGATACCACTGCTGGGGAACGTTGCATAAAATATAAAAAATTCTACGTTCACCAAGATCAATCTATGAGTTCATCTTGCAACGAGAGAGAGGACTGCATCTACATACCCTTGTAGATCGCGAGCGGAAGCATTCAAGAGAACGGGGTTGAGGGAGTCGTACTCGTCGTGATCCAAATCACCGGAGATCCTAGCGCCGAATGGACGGCACCTCCGCGTTCAACACACGTACGGTCAGTGTGACGTCTCCTCCTTCTTGATCCAGCAAGGGGGAAGGAGAGGTTGATGAAGATGCAGCAGCACGACGGCGTGGTGGTGGATGCAGCAGGGATCCGGCAGGGCTTCGCCAAGCGACTACGGGAGGGAGAGGTGTAGCAAGGGGGGAAGGGAGGCGCCAGGTGTCAGGGTGTGGCTGCCCTCCCACCCCCCTCTTTATATAGGGACCCCGGGGGGGCGCCGGCCCTAGGAGATGGGATCTCCTAGGGGGGGCGGCGGCCAAGGGGGGAAACTTGCCCCCCAAGGCAAGTGGAGGCGCCCCCACCCCTAGGGTTTCCAACCCTAGGCGCAGGGGGGGCAAAGGGGGGTCGCACCAGCCCACCAGGGGCTGGTTCCCTCCCCACTTCAGCCCATGGGGCCCTCCGGGATAGGTGGCCCCACCCGGTGGACCCCCGGGACCCTTCCGGTGGTCCCGGTACAATACTGTAACCCCCGAAACTTTCCCGATAGCCGAAAATCGACTTCCCATATATAATTCTTTACCTCCGGACCATTCCGGAACTCCTCGTGACGTCCGGGATCTCATCCGAGACTCCGAACAACTTTCGGTTTGCTGCATACTAATATCTTTACAACCCTAGCGTCACCTAACCTTAAGTTTGTATACCCTACGGGTTCGGGAGACACGCAGACATGACCGAGACTGCTCTCCGGTCAATAACCAACAGCGGGGTCTGGATACCCATGTTCGCTCCCACATGCTCCTCGATGATCTCATCGGATGAACCACGATGTCGAGGATTCAAGCAACCCCGTATACAATTCCCCTTTGTCAATCGGTACGTTACTTGCCCGAGATTCGATCGTCGGTATCCCAATACGTTTTGCCCTCAGTGGTGTCCATGTGCTCAGTTTTGCCCTCAGATGCGAATTGTGCTCAGTTTTGCCCCTAGTCCGTGCGCACCGACTCGTTCCGTGAACTCTGCCGTCTCCGTCAGGTCAACCTTTTGACTCGGCCCTTACAGGTGGGACCAGGCGGCAGAAACGGCCAATTTTATTCAGACCGTTGCACGCGTGGCTTGTGGGACCAGCAAAGAGCCGTTGAGCAGAGAGCCGTTGGCGGGTGTGCTATATAAGCGGGCGACAGCGGTGGTGACCACGGCGACAGAGAGCACGGCGGTGACCACGGCGAGAGAGAGAGCACGGCGGCGGGAAGCTAGCTGTGGAGGGCGCGGCGGTGGGAAGCTGGCAGTGGAGGGCGCGGCGGCGTTGAGATCCCCTTCGGCTCCGAGCTCCATGTCTTCCTCAAGCTCCCGCGCCACCTCGCGGATGCAGAGCCGGGCGCGTGTGGACATGCCTGTCTTCGTCTGTCCGTGGTGCCGGGCGGGCGTTGATCGAAGGGTTTCTCAGACACCGAGGAACCAGAATCGTCCGTTCTACGTGTGCAGCGAGAATGGGGTAAGAATCGGGGCAATTGCACCATTTTCGTCGTCGGGATGTTTGAGCAATGGGTTGATCTGTTTAGTGTTCATGCAGGTGACATGCTTCTTTCTTTGGGTCGATGCTCTGGCCAAGACTCTGATGAATGAACTGCAAGAAGAGCATGAAGAATGGTTGCGCATGTTGCCACGAACGGCAGTGGCCACACCACGAGCTCCGGAAGAAGAGATGGATGGCGAAGCACGCACTGACAGAGAGCTAGCTATTGAGCTTAGGATGTTGAAGAAGAAGGTTAGGAAGCTTGAAGATCAAGCACTACCAATACCCATTTGCAAATACTTTTGGACATTTGTAGGTATGGTAATCGCACTGGTTGTAATGTTGAAAATGTATGGAAAAGCATGAATTATGAAGGAATTTGTAATCTTGAAATTGTTTGAGAAATTCACCTAGTTTAAATGTTGGTTAAAGTTGTTTAAATGTTGAAACAAAAAGAGAAGAAGTGACCAACATTTAAATATGTTGGAAAAAAAGAGAAGAAATTAGGAATTCAGAAACTTTTGATCAATGAAATGCAGCTCTCTGCTCTGCCTTTCTGTCCAAAAAAAGGTTGCTCTTGGGCCAAATTCAGAGCGTAGATCCAAGTGCAGGCTAGACTAATGGGCCAACTGCATCCAATTAGGCCCATTCAGGGGTTTTCTTGCGTATTTTTCTGTTTTCTATTCTGATTTAATTTAGGCAGTAAATCATAATGCTGAAACTTTTTGTGGAAGCTAATTGAATTATTCCGGAGCCAAACAATTAATGTTAAAAAAATTTGGAGCTGTTAATTAATCCAATTCAAATACACCGTGATTTAAATGAAAGACCAAAATGTCATGAAAAATGTGCCTCAGCTCTGGTAGAGGTTTACGCCAGGTGTCAAAATAAATGAACATTTTTTAAGGGCATTACATTGAGAAAAACATAATATGTCTAAAAAATGAAGGGTGGAAAATGCACAAAAAATTGGTGCGCCTGGGGACTCGAACCCAGGACCGCGTGGGTTTGTGGTGTTTAGGGCTACGCCGGTAACCGCTAGGACAGATGGCAAGACTTTGACATGGGTAGGGAAAGAAGGTATACATAGTGAGACTGTGAATTTTCTTTTTTTAAAAAAATAGTGAGACCGTGAATGTTGCACACGCGTGAGAGTGGTTTTCCTTTGTTTTGCACTTAAATTTTGGAGGGTTGGAAGGTTGAAAATGTATGTTGCACTACCACATGATTTTGGTCAGAGTGGCACTTGGTTTAGGGTTAGAGTGGCACTTGGTTTAGGATTTAAAGGGAATAAATTTGCATGTTAGTTCATGACTTTTTGTTTGAATGAAACAGAGGGCTTCTCACCCCCTCCGAAAACCACATGTTCTCGAACTTCATGACTTGTTTAGGGAAGAAATGATAAGTTTGGGCACGGACATTTTTTAACACACATAATAAGATGGAACACACCGTACCATTACAATAACTTAGATAAGTTCACGGACAGTTCACGGACACATGATGAAACATGACACGACACGACACGACATAGAAAAGCAACAAAATAAAAAACCAAACATGACGAGCTTGACTCCGGGCTTGAACATCTTCATCTTGACCTCCTTCTTCCACCTTGGCCGCGCGCGCCCCTTCAACACCGTCTTCATCTTCACACCTCCTCCTCCTCGTCGTAGGGAAGGGAGTGCATCTGGCCTGGAGCGGGGAAGATGCGCTCGTAGTTGGTGTAGATGTTGTAGACGGTGAAGAAGATGGCCTCGCAGCCGCACCAAAAGACTTGGCCGAGGAGCTCGCGCGCGTCAAATGGGTTGGTGAAGGTGACCGTGAGCAGTAGGAGGATGCCGCCGCGGTCACGAACCTCGTTGAGGGTGAACATCCTCGGCGAGCCCCGTGGGAGGTGGGCATAGCCGGCTCTGAGGAAGGCGCGGGTGAGTTCGACGGAACCCCTCCACCTTGAAATAGCCCACACACGGAGCTCCCTCTCCACGAGCACGCCCGGTGGGTAGCGCAGCTCCGGCACCACAGGCGGACGGCTGAAGGTCGGCCCGTTGAACTGCATCTTCTTCACTTGGTCTCGCTTGGGGAGGGCTCGGTCGCTTGGGTGTTTGAAGTTGGAGAGGATCGGATCTGGCTTGTGGGTGGGAGAGGAAGAGAGGCACCCCATTTATAGGCCTGTGGGTGGGACAGGAAGAGAGAAAGGATGAGAACGGTGCGTGTGTGAATCCGGACGCGTGTGTGTATCCGTTACGTTTTGCACACTTAAATTTTTGCACGAAAACGATGCATCTTTGACCGGGCAGTGCATGTGAACCGCTGCCCTGAACCACTGCCCTGAACCACCTAGCTCGCCTCGCTAGCCTAGCTCGCCTAGCGCGCCTCGCTCGCCTCACTCGCATGCATGCACGTCGCCGCCTCCCGCGCATGCGCAAACCCACGTAGCCGCCTCCATGCATGCAAGGCCTGGAAAGGCTGAGACGGGCTATTTACTGCAGTCTCAGGCCCAGACAACGAGACGGCCCAACGGTCCATCCAGCGCGCCCGATATTTGTTAAAAAACAATCTCCCAGCCAATCAGATTGCATCTCGCGGATCGCCCCTCTCCTCCCCGCAGATTCCTTCTAGAAGGGTTAGATCGACGGCCCTTGATCACCGCTAGGGTTAGATGAACGGTCCTTATTCAGCGCTAGGGTTAGCGGGGTTTGGGAGGGGTTTGGAGCAGTCAAAGCTATGTTTGACCAGATTTCAAATGAGCATAACAAATTAAATAAAAATCAGAAAAATGAAAAACCTGCGCACATAGTCTTCTTATGTCATATACTAACGATTTAAGTTGATAAACAAGCTTTACATACATTTAAATGATAAGTTCATGTGTATTGTATGATATCTCGAGTATCTCAAACTCCCTTGTATGAAGTGAAGAGAAGTGTTTTGGGGAAATGAACATGAAAATTTCAAAAAACTCACCACAGCTTCATTTTGGAGTGACTAAGAAGGATCCAGGCTTAGTTTTTCATTTTGATGTTTTACACTTGTTTAAATCTTGGTCAAAGTTAAGTTTGACCAGAATTCAAATGAGCAAAACAAATTTAAAAAAAATCAAAAAATGGAAAAACCAGCGCACATAGTCTGTACATATAGAATATATGTGTAGGAAAGTTATTTGACTGATTTAGATAAGGTCGAAAAAAACCTTGCTTAGAAATGAGGCCGTTTACCCTACCTTTGGACCCCTCTTTTTAGCACATTTTTCATGAAAATTTCAAAAACCTCACCACAACTTCATTTTGGATTGACTAAGAAGTATCCAGGCTTAGTTTTTCATTTTGATGTTTTAGACTTGCTTAAATCTTGGTCAAAGTTAGGTTTGACCAGAATTTAAATGAGCAAAATAAAATTCAAAAAAATCAAAAAAAGGAAAAACCATGTGCTCATTCAAACATCATCCAACAGATATTTAAACATCATGTCAAACATACTTCTAACATAGGTCCAACATCATCCAACAGAAATACAACATGTCAAGTGATAAATGTTTCATAATACAACATCATTCCTTATTCATAATGTTTCATAATTGTTCATAGATAGCGTTGGGGCTTCTGTCTGTTCCTTGAGCTTCTTGTCATCACTTTGCTCCTCGTGCACCTTGTGCTCATTGTTTCTTCTCTTCTTCTCTTGGTTGTCGGTACCTTGCGCGTCTTCTTCAAACCTACCATAGAGCTGTGCAAAACATAAAGGGTCCAAACATAAACGGTAATGAGATCGTGTCAAGTGATAGATGTACAGTAGTATTTGACCCTTGCAAGATTTACATACCTAGCAGAACTCACAACAACAGAAGGTTGGTCACCATTTGGAGCCTCACTTGGATCATCATTTGGAGCCTCACTTGGATCACCATGATCACCATTTAGAGCCTCACTTGGATTACCATTTGGAGCCTCACTTGAATCATTATTTGGAGGATATTTTGGATCATCGTCAAAATCATCCGGCTGTTGACCATCATTTTCATCATCTGTTGAGGCAACCGGCTGTTGACCAACATTTTCATCATCTGTTGAGGCAACCGGCTGCTGACCAACATTTTCATCGAAGCCTTCATCGAAACTCTCTCCGAATGCTGGATCTACTGTGTTATCACAATACTTACCGAAATGACCAGACCCACCACATCTTGTGCACTTACGCTTCCTCGCTCCAAGTCCAGCTCCTTCGCTGCGAGGTCTTATTCGACTCTTTCTTGGTCTACCTGCTGCTCTCTTCAGAACTGGAGCGCAAAGCTTGAATCCAGGGTCCACCATGTCCCATTGTTGTTTTCCCTCCATAGCAGGCAAGGCATAAGCATATGTGGCTTTGAACCTTGCAACAGAGTAGTAATCATGCACATACTGCTGTATGTTCCCTGCTGGACCTGGGAGAGAAGTGATGAAAAACAAGGCATGAATGCATGGCAACCCAGTTATCTGCCATTGCCTACAACTGCAAGTTCTAGCTTCTAAATCCACTGGATATCTCCATTCCCTCTTCTCTTTATCCAAATATGATATCTCTGCTGTGGTACCCGAGCAAAGCGTCATGTTCATTTCCAAGCCTGTTGTCTTCTGCTTCAGTTCATTCATCACGGCAGGGATGATAATGTGGCCCATGAATTTTGCCTCGGCTATTCCTGCACGATAATGAAATTTCTGCATGTATTCTATCCTTATTCTGTCAAGCAAATCCACCACATAATGACCCTTTAGTTTCCGGATCGTTGAGTTGAAAGACTCTGCTAGATTATTGTGCACATAGTCAACTTTGCTCACTTCACTGAATTGGCTTCTAGCCCATAACTTGGAGTGGTGTGTTTCCAAGTATTCTTTCACTTTGGGATTCATGTATAACTGCCTCAAGTGGTAGTTGTGCTTCTTCACACTGCATGTCAAAGATGCTGGCCATAAATTGTCGGTATACACCTTTCCTTTGAATTTCTTCATGAAATTTGCAGCAAGGTGACGCATGCATTCCCTATGCTCTACTCCAGGGAACACATTGTCCACGGCCACTTCTAAACCTTTGCAGGCATCTGTATGAATGACCAACCCATTGGGATGTGCAATAGCCCGGCGGAGATTATGCAAAAACCAAGTCCAGCTCTCCTCAGACTCTGTCTCTAGCACACCATAGGCAACTGGAAATACAAAACTATGTGCATCAACTGCACAAGCTGCTACTAACTGTCCTTTAAACCTTCCTGTGAGAAAAGTGGCATCAATAGCCAAATAAGGCCTGCAGCCTGCCAAAAAACCCCGGCGACAAGCCTCAAAGCAGACAAAAACCCTTCTAAAACATTCCTTGGTCTTTGTCACTCCCCTGAATGTGTACTCCACGGTGTGGTGATCAATATCTACAATACTACCTGGGCTTGTCCTCTCCACTTCACCTTTGAATGAATACAACAATTGAAAACTTTCCTGCCAGTTACCATAAATAGAATCCATAGCATGTTGTTTACCATTGAACAACCTCATGTATGGTAAATCTATCTTGAACTTATCTTTGATGTTCTTCTGCAATTCCTTTGGACCCACTTGCTGGTTTTCTTTCACCCACTTTTTTACTTCTTCTGCCACCCATCTTGACTTGGCTCTACTGATTGTATCCTTCCTAAGGGTTGATTCCTGACATGTGTGCTTAAAAGGATTCACTTTGACCTGAACATTAGTGCTATTCCGCATTTTAGCTGCAAGCAGCCTCCATGGACAACCCTCAGTCGGACAGTGCACTCTGTAACGTACTTGATCGCTCTTGTCAACTTTGAAAGTACGTTCTACCTTGATGCAGTATGTCACAAGTGCATTTCTACACTCATTCATGGATGCAAAAACTGTACCTTCTTCCATTTGAGGGTTCAAAGGGTCCCATTGAACAGCTGCAAGGTCTTCGTCCTCACCCATCGCGTCATCATCCACACGGACTGCATTGTGAGCCTCATCTTGGTTTTCAGCCCTAGGTGCCCGTCGTAAATTCTGAATAACATCAGAATATAACTTCTCTTCATCAACCCCAGAATTGTAGCCATCAGGCTCCACTTCAAGGGGGACCCTACTGCTGTTGCCCACACTTGTCGAGCCATCACGTCGCCGTGCACCAACTGAACTGTTCTGGCTAGAGATGCCATTACGACGACTTGATTCTCCCCGAGATGTTGCACCCGCCATCCTAGGTCCAAATGCCTGCTCAAGCACATCAACTTGCAGCCTCACATGGAAATTATCTTTCTCTTTATGCCTAACAAACATGGTAGCTAGCTCTTCATCATTACTAACTGTCACCCAATTCTTTCCCCCATCATAGTATTTGTAAACCACTTCATCAAGCAAACCCCAAGGATATTGGCTACAAATTACCTCCCCAAATTGTCTGAAACTCCAATTACTAGCCATTGGCAACCGATAATCAAAACCTCCTTGGTATTTCTTCTTATCCTTTGCATCGAACATGTACCGGTCCCTTCTAATGTGCACCATGAAAGCAAACCGCAACTCCATCCTAACCGGCAAAAAACAGAGATGCAATCAGCACACTAATTGGGCAAACCTACTCGAATCGAGTGTTTAAATGCACAACTAAGCTCAATCTAAACAAGAGGCGAGACTTACCCCTCGGGAACCCAGTCGTGGACGCGGCGGATCTCCGGCCCGATGCCTGCCTCGCCAAATACTCCGGGGTCGCCGCTGCTCTCCATTTCGCCCTAGGGTTCTTCCTCCTAGTTCAAATAGCTCCAGCAGCCCCCCACCTTTGAGCGCTCCGGCCGGGCGCACGGAAGGAGGCCGCGCCGCGGGTCGAGCAGGTGGCGGGCGCCCCACCCGTGGCGTCGCAGGAAGGTGGTGGGCGTCACAATGAGCCGTGGAGCGTAGGCGCAGGGAGGTAGCGGCGGAGCAGGGCGTGCAGCTGGTGGCGGGGCAGGTGCTGGCCCGGCGCAGGTGGCGGCGGCGGCGGCGCACGACAGCCGGCCGGGCGGATGGGTGTGAGCTAGAATGATTTGGGGATTTAGTTGCAGGGGTCTACATGTCAGCTCCGGACCCACGTCCACGCGGTCCCACGTGTAAGCTCCGGACCCACAACTACTAACGCCGGCGGACGAAATGGACTCAAATATGGCCGTTTGGCCTCGTCGTAGTTGCTGTGCACGGACTAGGGGCAAAACTGAGGACAATTTGCATCTGAGGGCAAAACTGAGCACATGGACACCATTGAGGGCAAAACGATAATTAGCCCATTTCTTTTAGGGTTGGCAAATGTCGCAGTATCAGAGATAACTACTTCCCCGTTATTCTATATCCTCTAATATCAAGACTTTTAAGAGCTAGGAGAGCAGCATCATTTGCAGTTATCATGTCTTCGTAGGTCTGCTCTGGCACATCATCTGAAGAGAAAAGTTTCATATAGTTCACAATTTTCAAACTCTTTAAAGAGATGAGCTGACTTAAACCTTCGAAGGAAATAGATATTAGGTTTTAACACTCCCCTATTTCCAAGTATTTGATATCCTTAAGATTATGAAATGCTAAAATTTTCTCATTGAGTGCCTTCATCTCACTAGAAGGCTCACACAAAAGCCTACTTTAAATAATTTTAATTATTTCTATGGAACATCCCTCCATTGCCATAATTGTTGAAACTCTGCAGATTAATAGTTCAGAAAATATGACTGAAGGCGGAAGGGCGATATGTACTTGAAAATAAGGACAACCACACATGACGAGTTTCTTTAGAGACTGGGTGACCATGCCTTATGCACAATTTCGTAGTGATGACCTTTCCGAAACAGATCAAACACGTAAGTGTAGGACAACTCTGCATCCCCATCAGCCTTAAACTATAGACTTCTTATCCCCCACAGAATTACACGAATAAATCTAGCATTCCATCTAAACCAGCTCCTCCAATGATGAAATCAATACTTTCATTACTCTTCGCAGGTTGCTCAACTTCAACCTTTTAAGAAATCGAAGCATTTCCAGAGATTGAAGTATTCTTCACTCTACGCAATCCTATAGATGAAGCATATGTAATGACTCAAAGAAAGCAACATCCAATACATGATGATGGAAACTTGCTCAAAACATGAGGTAAATCCTTGTGCTCACTTTTCTTAATTTCCACTAAACCATTCCGCAAACCTATTAATTTCTCTTGCAATCTTCCTATCTAATCATAAGTCCGTGATAAATGGGACCGATACATGTGTTGGCACCGTATATACAATGACGAAACAAATATTAGCATTCTTTGATATAAATTAATCTTAACATTCTTTGATATAAATTTCTAGCATCTATCTTTGGAAGATACACCACACGCATACCATACTAAATGTAAACCATATCACGTAACCACAAAGTTTTTCTCTATTTTCAAATAATGTATCTTAAAAAATATATGTTGGAACCCCTTAAACCTTAAAAATTAAAAAGAATGGAATATCATAGCACGACCGATTATTATATGAAACTCGCGTCTAATTATAGTGTATGTATGTGTATCATGGTGCGTATAAATTAATTCGTAAATATCTCGAGACAGATACATAAAGCATACAATTTTACATATATCCCAAGATGGTTTCTGGTGTAATAGTCACACACAAATAGAATATACTATATAATGTTTTTATGAGGAGACTACCACCTAATAGCTGGCATGATGCTTTAACTCTGATCAAATGGTTTGAATGGTAATTTCAAATTATACACGAATCACTCCCCCCCCCCCCCCCCCCAAAATTATACCAATTTTTTGTTCTGTTTCTTATCGTAAGCACATCACGAACAACCATCCTTGGAAGAGAAACTTTACAGTGGGTTGCAAAAGCACAAGATTAGGCCACCATGACTCATGCTGTACACTCATCATTCATAAATAGTATAGTTTCAACTGTTAGCAATTAGACCAAAAAACTGTACATCACACATTGCACGGGTTATTAGCCTCAAGCCAACAATATTACATGAACTCACCGCTTATCAAATTATACATGACTGATTTTTTTTTTGGAGCAACTGGCAGGAGCTCTGTATTTTTGGGTAGACGCTCACAAGGAAAGAGTTGCTTCATCTCAACACACTCCTAGAGCACAAACACATTCTGTCAAACCCAACTCGAAAGGTCACTGCCGCCCATTCGAACAAGGGCCGTAAACTTAGGCTTTTGCACGGATGATCTGGAAAACGTTGTTGGCTGGAGATGAGACGGAGCATCCATGATGCCTCCAAGGAGGAGAACAATGTCTGCGGGCACTGTCATTCTGTGCCAACCAAAGCCGAGCTGAGTTTTCACCTGGAGTTCTGGTGTTCCCACAACAGTTGCCTACCAAGCGACATGTCGCGCGACACCTCGCTATTGCCATTCACCACTTACAAGTTCCAACGCATCACCACTCGGTGCCCTGCCGCCCACGCCCACACGACCAGCGACCGGAACTGCAACGTTCTCATCCTAGAGCCGCCGCTCCTGCTTCCATGTGTGCAGCAAACAAGCCCCCAATTAAGCAAGCTGAGGCAGACGCAGCCAAATCTGGAGCCGTTGCTCCAGAATAGAGCCGCATGATGCAGCACTGTTGCTGCCACCCGTCGACTTGGATGGCACATTTTTTTGTCAGACTCTGGTGAATCATTTCTTTTCCGATTCATGTTTTGTGATGATTTTTTGTCTCACATTTTCAATTCCTTTTACACTAGACGAAAATTGTGATAGATCCATCGCGTTCTCAAGCTCTTTGCTTTTGAAAATCTTTCACTTAAAATTGTTCGGTTGGTGTAAAGACGAATTTATTAGCATGGGGACTGTGAGAAACAACTGCATCCTAATTATTTTTGGTCAATCTTCTTATTTCATTTAGTTGAGGCTCCATTATCACATTCGTAGTTTGGTAGATCATACTCATTTTTTGGTTGAGATTAATCTGTCTGCTAGTTAATATCGAGAACCACAGGGGGTCGGGAGAGCGTTTCCCCGAGGAACCTAGCCTACGCGACCTAACCTAGCAGCAGTGTTGTCGCCACCACACAGCAGTGCCACAGCAGTGTCTTTACCTCCTTGAAGGCATCAACGTGGAGAAGCTCCAGACCTCTGTCCGCTACCTTCGGTGGAAACCCTAGATCAGTAGATCAAATGAGGCAGCGCTCTGGTGTCGTTTCCCCCTTGGGTGCGTCATTCTTGAAGATGTACACGGGTTCGAGGGACCAGTGGATGGCTTCTTTGGTGGAGCGGTGCTTTATCTTACTCATTGATGGCGGCGATCTCGGCGGCTGGCGCAGGGGAGACTCGGCGTCCTATGCGCGGAGATGGACTCGCGTAGGAGGAGGACGCTATCTGGTGCCATGGTGGCAACGATGGTGAAGAGGCCTAGCAAGGTCTTTAGTTTCTGCTCTGAAGATGGATTGGTCGAAGACGGCGGCGATGACACATGAGAGTGCGTCGGACCAGTTTGTACCCCAAACCCAGTATGTGGCTCGATTGGTGCCTCCGGCTTTATATGTTAGGCTTTGGTGCGAAGTCTGCTTGGTATTAGGCTCGAACTATCGGCACCCCTTCATCAAATGGATAGGAGTAGCGACATTTGTTGCTAAGATGGTGGCTTCAGACTACCTGATGTACTATTTTGTAATGCCCTTGTGAGTAATTAATAAAATGGCTACATGTATCACCCAGATGCAGAGGTCGGGGGTAATCCTCCTTTTTTTTTAAAATAACTTAATGTGGTTCATCTTGAGACTTGAGTGGTACTTTGGAAATGTTAACAATTCTAGAGTTTTAGAAGAAATATTTAATCGCAAACTTACATTTAACGATAAAGGATTTTCTCTACTTTATATTATAAAGCAACCATCCGATACATTTAGCTCACTGGGTCCGCAGCACAAACAAGTCCAAAAGGAAAAATAAGAGAAAGGAAAGAGAAACAAATGCCGCCACTGGCAGATCAACGAAGCGAAGAACACCGACTATATATTTATTATGTGTGTTGAAAAATATATGTTTAGAAACCGACATCCGCTTAAGAATCCGATGACATACTTTTGGTGATATATATATATATATATATATAACTCATATTTAGTTAGTCAAATGGATGACCTCGAACTACGTGCACGCTCTCTAAACCGAGACTGATGGAGTAGTGTATGGCAGAAAATGAGAATAAAGTAGTCCCACCCGCATGCATCTTGGCGCGCGCAATGAATGGCGGATTTGTTGCGGCAAGGTAGCATCACCGCCCAAAATGACTTTCCGCTGATCCTTGGCCACTCTCGATGTTGACACCGTGGACTTGATCTTCTGGTTTGACTCCTTTCTTCTCCTTTGCCTTCTAGTCGCCGCAGTCTGGTCACCACCATCGCCTTCTGGCCCTCTGGCTCCAACTTGGTGCACGCCTTGGTCGTGACATACACAAAGGGCACGCTCGCATGTCTTTATCTTTCGGCTGGACGTATCGATCGTGTGGAAAATCTGTAGAATTTTTTGTGACTAGACCCGTCAATTGGCACCTAGTCAGCCCGTCAATTGGATGGTTCTCACTAGTTCCCTGCACAGCACGGCCACAAGCATAAACTTCGAGTATTTAACCAAAAACTATCACAATTCGCGGAAACGTGACAGAAAACTACCACTTTACGATTTTGTCCCGAAAACTACCACTTTTTTATTAATCCGTGACAAAAAACTACCAAGTGTGAAAACTGCTCGCTTTGCCTGGGTTAAACGCGAATCTGACTGCCCAACCCCACACATAAACGAGCTAAAAATGCAATCGGGTCCCTAGTTTTTCTTCAAAAAAGCAATCGGGTCCTCCCCATGTCGCTCTCCTTCCCCTCCACCTGCCGCGCCGCGGCAGCTCCTCGCCGCCCCACGTCTCGCTCTTCCGCACAGCCACCGGCCGCGCCGCGCCGCTCCTCACGATGGACTGCCACGCCGAGTCCATCGACACGTCGTCCACGCCAACAGCCTCGGTCGCGGCGGCAGAGGGCCTCGGCTTCTCCTCCTCGCTGCGTTCCTTCTTGGCCTCGGGCTTGGCCTCCGCCGCGGCGCCTCCCACCGTGGCCCTGCCCTCGCCGGCGAGCTTCTTCCGCACGCGGGGGCGGTCAACCGGCCTCTTGGCCGTTCTCGCTTCCTGCGGCCGGCTCGTCGAGACGGGCGCCGGCGTATGCTTGCTTATCTAGGGACGACCACCCGCCGCCGGACCTCGACAACGACGTGGACTCGCCGCAGCAGCAGCCGTTCCCGTCCGCCGGCGGCAAGCGGCTGGGGAAGGAGGAGGCCGGCGACGAGCAGGAGAAGGAGGCGGAGGACCCGATTGCTTTTTTGAAGAAAAACTATGGACCCGATTGCATTTTTAGCCCGTTTATGTGTAGGGTCGGGCAGTCAGATTCGCGTTTAACCCAAGCAAAGCGAGCAATTTTCACACTTGGTAGTTTTTTGTCACGGATTAATAAAAAAATGGTAGTTTTCGGGACAAAATCGTAAAGTGGTAGTTTTCTGTCACGCTTTCGTGAATTGTGGTAGTTTTTGGTTAAATACTCCATAAACTTCTCCTTCTCCTTGGCCACAAAACCAGACGTACCTTGACCGTATAAAACTTGCAAGGCCTAGTGTTGCTAAACGGCTACTATCATACTCCCTCCGTCTGAAAATACTTTTCATCAAAATGAATAAAAGAAGATGTATCTAGATGTATTTTAGTTCTAGATATATCCTTTTTGTCCATTTTGATGACAATGTAGAGAGGGAGTATCGGCTGGCCAAGCTGCTCTCGGCATGCAGCGACAAGGCGACGACCGCGTGCGGGGGTCATGCACGGCGCAAGTACTGGTGGTAACTTTCCGCAAAAAAATAAAATAACTTCCCCCGGATTTTTTTAAAAAGAATTTAAAAATACTGGTGGTAACCGTAATATCCTCGATGGGGCATCCAGCTTTTTAATACGCCATCCATGCCTACATAGGCAGCACGCATACACTCTTAGTAGTATCTGTCTATTATTGATCCTATCGCCACCATGACACGAAACCAACCACCAACACCTACAACAAACTCGCCCGCCGCCGGAGCCACAATGATCGCCGGGTCCTTTTTGTTGGCGTGCTTGGCGGCAGCTCTACAGCCAACTTCTGCTGCCGACGCCGGAAGGGGCGGGATCTTGCATATCCCTTCTGCCGCCGAGCTGCATCAGGCTCGTTGCCCTTCCAGATGCGGGGATGTAGACATTCACTATCAGTTCGGGATAGGGCCGGGCTGCTTCCGGCAAGGCTTCGAGCTCACCTGCGACAACACCACTATTTCTCCGAGGCTCTTTCTAGACAACAGTACCACTGAGGTCCTTGAGTTGTCTCCCGGAGAAAATTTGCTTGGAGTCTCTCCTATCCACTTCAACGTCACCATGAAACCAGGTATGAACGACACCTATAACATGTCATGGGAGGCCCCTGTTAAAGGTCTTATGGCCTATAAAGAAACAGGCTTGTTCGTTGTTGGCTGTGGTGTGGGTGTCTACTTGTTCGGCCATGATACCAACAAGCCCATAGGTTCTTGCACGAGTATTTGCCTAGACAACAAAGAGGCCATGAGGGAGGCAAATGCAAATCAGTACTCTGGCGATGTTGGGATGGGATACTGTTCCATCCGTATGCAGCAGGAAGTGCGAGCCTTTGGGTTCATAGTTGGCCGCCTTAATGGTGGCCTCTCAGCTCTATCAAGTCAAGGTCAGGGGCTCTCTAATAGTAGTATCAAAGTTTTCTTGGCGGAAAATTACAATTTTCATACGGTTGACATCTATTCAAGTATGATAGACGAACAGAATGTTGACGGGCCATATTTTAGAATGGCCATCACGGATCAACCAAACTGTGAAAGTGCCCAGAAGAACAAGTCAAGCTATGCTTGTAGCGATAACAGTGATTGCCAGGATCAGACATCTGGAGGCTACTCCTGTCGCTGCCGCGGTTACGCAGATGACGAGAATCCGTACATTATGGACGGCTGTCAAGGTCAGGAATTTACTCATTACTTAGGATTATACATAAAAATATTCAACTCGCATGTCATGAATATTGGATTCAAATATGCATGATTGAATATTATGGGAATTTTTGCACCAATGATATTAATATAACTTTGCTTCTCTGTTTAACACTCGGTGTCATTTTTTATTGGGAAAAAATCATTATGCATCCTAGGTAAAATATATAGCTACTAGTGCTAAGAAAAGCACTAATTGTATTCTCGCCCAAGACTCAAAATTGCTTGTCATAGAAGTTTGAAAATCAGCACGCACCTTTTTGTAGAATATTTGACACATTTGGCTGCTATAATAAAAGAATATCTCTAGTCCAGATAGGATGGCCATTAATTCCCATGATCCTAATGTAACTTCTCATGGGTCAATATCCCAGTGTAACTTCTTCCTATGTCAATCCATTTGCAGCAAGTTACACTCCCAATCATAAAGAAGGTTGCAAGAGATTATGCGGGAACACAAACATTCCCTTTCCTTTTGGGCTTGAAAAAGATTGCTATGCTGCTGAAAAGTTTCGGCTTAACTGTACATCAGAAAACATTACAATTCTTGATCAAGGTGCCAAATACATTGTGGGCAACATTTTAGTGAATCAAGGATATCTTACTGTTAGAGAAATACAAAACAACTCAAGGTACAATGATGAAGATCTTGCGGTAGTGAGTTATACAAGCGATGGGAGCATGCAAATAGAAGACATCATCAATCAATATGGTTTTTATTTATCTGAAGAATACGACATGAAGATGTGGTGGTCTGTCGATAATTTAACCTGTCCGATTGATATGAGCAAGCAAAGAAGTGCTACGTACGCATGTCGCAGTGTCAATAGCGCCTGCGCTCCTGTCACCCGTCACCATGGGAATGTGACGATGCAGCTCGGCTATCGTTGCCAGTGCTCTCCCAATTACGAGGGAAATCCATACACACCAGATGGCTGCACAGGTAATCGCGCTCCAACTTCCATTAAAAATTGCCATCCAACCGTATGCATGATTTTCCTAGTACATGAAATGATTGACTAGAATTTTGATAATGATACATCTAGCATGATTCATGTGTTGCAATTCTTCTATCATCTTGATCCAAGGAGTTGGTTTCCTCCTTTTTTTAGCGGAGTTACGCTAACTAGGTCGATATCCAAGTCATACTACTCATACTACATGGTTCAGTTTAGTTGTGTGCATCACATGATGTAGAGACCAGGAGGGTGATAATTTTATTACTTAAAAAAGGTACATTACGCTAAATGACTAGGCACACACCAGTACTAGAGTTTGGCTAATTCATGAAAATGCCAAAATAGGGCTTGATCCCTACTTGAGCTTTGTTGCTTGAGCTAAGGCTGGATATCACCATCATGTATACGTTTAATCTTATACAACCATTTTCCTTTTGTCTTTTAGAATAAGTTCAGACAAACTTCCGAAACATTAGTGGCAATGGCATACACATAAGCATGTGAATTCGCCTCATGGAAATGAAAAAAAAATGTTATTAACATATATGGCATCAAACATATTTTTTGTAATATTAGTTTTTTGTAGAATTTGGTCGTTTACTAAGATGTACTTAGAAACAATAATGGCCAATGCAACATTTTGGAGAGCACATTGATGTATAGAGGTAACTTCAATGTGTGTTGGATGAATGGTAGGCTAAGGGTGACCTAGCTTTGGTTCCACATTTACTACTAATTGTTTTCAGGCATCATTCATTGCTCACATGCCTACCAATTACAGATGTCAACGAGTGTTTGTTGATGAATACTTGCAATGGCACATGCCAAAATTATCCTGGGGGCTATAGTTGCAAAACCTGCACTCATGGAAAAGAGTTTGATCCAATAGAACGGAGATGTGTCACATCAGCAAAGAGACGCAGTCTTCTCTTAGGTAAGTCATATCAAAATTACTTACCTCAATAGAATTGCAACTTGAAAATTAAGGACATGTTTTAACAACTACTACTAGATGTACAGGTATTGGAATTGGAATTGGTTGTGGCCTTGGTGCGATAATACTTGCACTAGGTATAATGGCATTCGTCAGCAAGTGGAAGAGAGGCATACAGAAGAGAATACGAAGAGCATACTTCAAGAAAAATCAAGGGCTACTCTTGGAACAACTAATATTAGACGAAAGTGCCACAGATAAAACAAAGATATTCTCCTTGGAGGAATTAGATAAAGCAACGAACAACTTTGATGTCAGTCGTATTCTTGGTCGTGGAGGACATGGCACAGTTTACAAAGGGATTCTATCCGATCAACGTGTAGTGGCCATAAAAAAGTCTAAGTTGGTGGAGCAAGCTGAGATTGACCAGTTTATCAACGAGGTTGCCATCCTATCACAAATCATTCATCGGAATGTGGTCAAGCTTTTTGGTTGTTGTCTCGAAACAGAAGTGCCTTTGCTAGTTTATGAGTTCATATCCAATGGCACACTATATGATCTTCTTCACATTGATGTAAGTGCTAAATGCTTACTTTTATGGGAAGATCGCATTAGAATTGCAGTAGAAGCTGCAGGTGCTCTTGCTTATCTCCACTCAGCTGCTGCAATACCAATTTTCCATAGAGATGTCAAATCTTCTAATATACTCCTAGATGGCAACTTTACTACCAAAGTTTCTGACTTCGGTGCTTCAAGGTCTTTATCACTTGATCAGACACATGTAGTGACAATTGTACAAGGAACTTTTGGTTACTTAGACCCTGAGTACTACCACACTGGTGAGCTGAGTGAGAAGAGTGATGTTTATAGCTTTGGAATTATACTAGTGGAGCTTTTGATGAGAAAGAAGCCAATTTTTATTAATGAACAAGGTATAAAACAAAGCTTGGCTCATTACTTTGTGGAAGGACTTCAGCAGGGAGTTCTCATGGAAATCATGGATCCCCAAGTTGTAGAAGAAGCGAACCAGAATGAAATTGATGAAATTGCCTCAGTTGCGGAAGCATGCTTGAAAACCAAAGGAAGAGAAAGACCTACCATGAAAGAGGTGGAAATGAAGTTGCAACTCCTAAAAACTAGAAGATTAGGGAGTCAACTTCCTCCCATAAATGATGGAGAGATCGAGTCACTTGGGTGCCTAAATGGCGCTAGCTCTCATGCACAGAGCAACAGCATTGTCAGTAATGTTGGCTTAACACCTACATGCAGCTCCGGAAAGTACAGTCTGGAGCAAGAGTTCTTGAACTCGGCCAGCTTGCCACGCTAGCGAAGCACACAATGGGATGATCATCTGCTTACTAAGCTTCTCAGGTGCATGTCAGTTACCCTACGCGTGCTTATATAGAAAAACTATGCAATGTACGTAGTTCCTTTTAGTGGGAGTATACCATGTAAATTCCTGAATTGTGTTTGTAGCTTATCTATGTGTGTAATTTTTTAAGACGACAACTCGTCGGAATTAAGCTACAGTGGTGAATAAAGGTATTTCACAATGGTTTTTTTTTTGAAAAAAAATTGTCGTACACATTTCTCACCGCTCATATTTTTATGTTTTGGGGAAAAAGAATATGCATTTTTTTATGTATGAAATCTTTTCTCTTCCCCTTTCGAGCCGCCGCGAGTGGTGGCTTCAACTGCGAAGGGTGATGCTTGTCGTTGCCGGCCGGTAGAGTGCTCTACCTGGGCAGTTTGTTCGGAGGCAGGTTGCGAAGCCCCGCCATGGAGCAGCAGCAGCCCCTCCCCCCCGGCGGTTGGAAACAGGGACATAGGGGTTAGTGGCGGGGCTGTGGCTGCAGCTGCTCCGACTGGCGTGCGTGCCCGCTGCACCGAGGTGCCCGTCGCTGTACTGGGGCTGCGCTTCCTCTTAGGCGGCAACTCCTAGAACACTGTATTCCCCTCCGACCCACTAGCCACTGCTCTGCATATTGAAATACGCTTACCATTTTTTAACCCTATCATCGATGTAGAACCTACTCCCTCCATTTCTAAATATAAGACTTTTTTGAGATTTCAACACATGCCGTGAGAAATGAGATGCACAGGTCAGGTTAAAATCGGCTTATAAAGGAGCATAGAGAAGAAAAGGAGGGCCGAGCTATCTCAACTCCTAGAGCAGCAAGAAATGCCAATGCTACTCTGCTCACGGCATACCGAATGCGAGAAAAGGCTCCCGGCAATGGCTCAATGATAAATTGGATCTTGTTATCCTCCGTGATCGCCTGCAGCTACGCCTTCGGTGTTGGGTCTGTTGAACATGTGTACATGTACGTAGGTCTGAGTTTCGTATGCAGTACCTGTAGTGTCGGTCTCTCTTTGTATGTACGTGTATCTTAGGAGACACGATACCTGTCGTACCCCTTGTACCTGTAGGACAAATGTTTCCTACAAGCAGTGGTGGTTACCACCACTTGCGTTTTGTATGTTGTATGTAGTATCTATCGAAACCGAGAGTATGTACGTGTAGTATATAGTATATAACAATGGTTAGGTAGTATATATACTAATTTTTAGGTAGTATATACCATGTTTTGAGTATGCTCTTTTTTACGTACAAATATATACGTATTTCACAAACACAACAAAAACTATGGACTCATATGCAATTTTTTCATGTAACTTGCTTTCAAATATCTTAGATATAGTATATAAATATATTTAAAATAACAAAATAGTATATATAATACCACATGGTATTATATGAGATATGTGGGGTAACTACCACCGGGTGGTAGGATGAATTTTCCCTATATATATATGTGTGTGTGCGCGTGCGCGCGCGCGCCTAGTGCACGAACAATCAATTATCGATACATAAAATCATGGATAATGTTTGTGGCCGGCAGACCGGCTGAAACTTCCGCCGGTCCCAGGCTCACGCGCCCGTGAAAAAATCGTCCGCCCGCGCTAGAAACTGCTTACCGCTGGCCACAGAAATTTTATCCACACCCCCGTGAGTATCTGCTGCCGCACACTTCTGTCTCACCGCTGGGCACCTGCCCCTGCGCTGCTCCGGCGAGCGCCGCTCCCCACCTACCCCCACGCCGCTCCGGCAAGCACGCTCCCCACCTGCCCCTACGCTGCTCCGGCGAGCGCCGCTCCCCACCTGCCCCCGCGCTGCTCCGGCGAGCGCCGACTCCACCTGTGCTAGAACGGCTGCTACATCGTGAAAGAGCGGATGAGATGCTGGAAAGCCTCGGTGGGAGCTGCAAGCGGGGATTTTTTTTTTGCTACAACTGGTGTTTTGTTTTGCTGGAATCAACAATATTTTTTGCTACGATTCAGATTTTGGAAGTGCTTTTTTCCTGGAACAGTCTAAATTTTTGCTGGAATCGGCGAATCATTTTGCTACAACCGTGTTTGGTTTTTGTTACTACAGGTGTTTTGTGGATTTGTGCTACATCCATCTTCATGACATCCTCTATTTTTTCAGTCGATTTTTTGTTACAACCATGCTACGATTTTGTTGGAGCCGAAGACAAATTTTGCTACATCCAGCCACGGCGGCGATGGCTTTTTTCTTCGATGGGATCGACAACCAATTTTTGATACAAAGGGCGAGCAGTTTTGCTTCAACCAACATCTTTTTTAGCTGGAACCATTGGATTTTTTTGCTGGAGCCTATGTTTTTTCCAAAGATGCAAAGCTATTTTTGATACAATTGGCAAAAAAATTTGCTTCAACCAATATCTAATTTTGCTGGAACCAGCAATTCCAAAGCTTCGCTTTCAATTTGCTTTTCATTTTTTGCTACCAACGTTTTCTAGTTTGCTTGAAGCATCACAATTTTTGGCTACCACCGTTGTTTTTGATACGAATCATGGCGTCGTCGCCATTGATTCTGCAAGGGCGAGGGAGAGAGGTGAGGGGATGGGCAGCACCGACGAGCAGCGGAGCTCAGCTCACCGGCGTCAAGCGCCTCGGCGGGCGGACGGGCTGACAAGCACTGGTGGCGCTATGGCCGGGGTGGCGGGCGCCGACCGGGGCGACGAGCGCCGCGGCGGGCAGCCAGGCCGACGAGCGTGGGTGGCCCCATGGCCGGGGCGACGGGTGCCGCAGGTGACGCGACCAGCAATAGGAGGAGGATGAAGTGAGGGGGTGCATCCGACGGCTAGGCGCGTAGGATCGTACGGTCCTGCGTAGACCGGTCGAATCATTGCGCCGGTGCGCCGGCGCAGAGTAGTGCCCTAAAATCATTCTCCACATGGTATCAGATTATTAGATTTTCTTCTTGCTTCCACCGCCGCCGCCGTGGTGCGTCTCCTCCGCGCCGCCGCCGCCGGCCGTGCGCTACCCGTACCGGCCGCCGCCGCTGCAACCCGCTACCCCCAGCTGCACCTGATCTTCAGGTCTGATCCATCGCAACGCCGCCAGCTCCAAACTCCTAGCCACGCACGTTGCCTTGTCACTAGCTAGATAGCCTACCGATCCCAATCCAAAGCAACGCCGCTAGCTGCAACTCCCAGCAACGCACGTCGCCTTGTCGCCTACCGATCCACCAAGTCGCGCCCGAGCCGCTCGCCCGCATCGATCGCTTGGCTCGCGCCGCTAGCCTGCGTCGCCTCGATCGCCAGTAGCCTACCGCGTCGCCACCTTCCACCCGACTTTCGCATCACTCGCGCCGCGCCACACCGCCGCGCCGCCATGACTTGCTGCGGCTCCTCCTTCTACAACCCCTTCACCGGGCCGGACCTTGCTGACATCCGTGACATCAACATCTACGACCGCGTCCATGTCGTCTTTGATGTCACCGACGTAACGTACTTCGCATTTTTTTTTGGAAAAAGGGACGTGTCCCAGCCTCTGCATCAGAAAGATGCATACGGCTCATATTATTAAAAGAATAAACCAGTAGCATAGTACCGAAAGGTCATAGTAGAAACTATAACAAAATCTGTAAATAAGAAAAGCCCAAAGCCACAACCGGCTGGCAAAACAATAGGATCACTACATGTCTATCCTATTACATGACCGCCATCCAAACCGGTTAAAAATATCCCGAGCTACCATCTCCCATCGGGTAGACGCAGTAACCAAACGCTCCCTGGCCTCCGTCGGAGTGAGTAGCGACCACATACGGATGAACGCCGTGGCCCTGAAGATAACCTGCAAAAAGTGAATGTTTGTTGATCGGTTAAAGACTAAGTCATTTCTGCAATTCCATATTGCCCACAAAAGTGCACAAACGCCAACCCGAATGTGTCTTGCAATGTCAGAATCCTGATACATTCGCGTGGAAGACGTATTTCTCATTGCTCTTTCGCGAGAACAATCTCGTGGATCACATTGACGGCTCCGTCGACTCCTGCGCCATGGTGGACGACTTCGAGTGGATCGCGATCGACGCCACGCTCATTCGGTGGTTCTTCACCACCATCTCGAAGGACCCGTTTCACACGGTCGTGAGTGTGGGTCAAGCTCAATAGCCTCTTCACCGACAACAAGCTTCGGCGCCGCGTTTTTTTGCAGTAGAAATTTTTCGACTGTCATCAGGATGATCAGTCTATAGATGACTACTGCCGCCGCTTGAAGACGTTGGCGGATGAGCTCCATGACATCGGCGCCAAGGTTGATAACGACCTCCTCCTCAGCACGCTCACCGCCGACCTCAACGAGGACTTCGGTAACGCCGCCTCCAACCTCTCCCTCATCACGGAGTCCTCTTTTTCCAAGTTTGTGGCATACTTGCGGTTAAAGGAGCGCCGGATGAAGGAGGTCAAGAAGTGCGTGCAGCACCATGCCCTCACCGCTGGCACCTCGTGTGGCGCCCCACCCGCGAATGCGCCCCGCCACCAGCCGGCGCCCCCCGCGCCTCCGGGATTCTACCCCCTCCGGGAGGGCGCCAATGAAGAAACAAGCCTCCAACAGTATTGATCTGCGCTATCATGCTTTCAGTTTACTAACAAGGTGTAGGTTCCTCCGTGTCATTGATCTACAAGGGTTACAAATTAGAGTGGTGCCCCATGCAATCGGAGACATGGTCCATGTAAGATACTTGGGTCTAAGGAGCCGCTTCCTTACTAAGCTTCCATCATCAATTGCACGGCTAACAAAACTTGAGACACTTGACATTAAGGGAACTGAGGTTGAGAAGGTGGCACAAGCTTTCTCGGACATTCCAATGCTGCGGCATGTTGTTGCAAAGAAGCTAAGATTGCCAAAGTCGTCCGGGGTACCGTTGAACAATATGCAAACACTTTTTTTTAGATAAAGGATATGCAAACACTTGCAGGCTCGGTTTGCTCGGATCCATCTGGCACAGACATCAAACCTCTGCACAACATGGTTTATCTTCGGTACCTACAAATCTCAGGTCTCAATAGGATGCACTGGGAAGCATTGCATGGTGTCTTGAGAACCCTAGAGTCACTCCTGTACCTGCGCCTTGCTGGGGATGATATACCATTCAAATTATTCACTAAATTTACCCTTCCTCTCCTTCAGACCCTAGACCTTACTGGGAGGATTGATACATATCTGATGTTAACAGTGAGGACCGATACACACTGCCCAATCTGACCAGGCTAGTGCTCAAGCTATCAGTGGTGGATCAGGTGTTCATTGACCAGATAGGTGAGCTGCCGAGCCTTATGGAGATGGTGTTCTCTGAAGATTCCTACTGTGGGGAAACGATCTTGTTCCGTGAGAGGATGGATTCAAAAACGTCACAAGCCTGGTGATGGACAACCTGACACAACTGTCGGAGTGGACAATAAGGACAGAGTCCATTCCAAAGATCAGAAAGATTGTTCTATCAAGCTGCCCCAAGAAGAAAATCAAGATTGATACAGAGCAAGGTCTAGAAGAAGGCTTGATGGAAGAACTCGATGAAGTACTCCTCTGCAACACAACACTGGAGAATTTAATCATCGAGCCTGCAAACAGTGTCTTTAGCGCCAAGATCAACCGTGTGGCCAAGAGAGAATATATGACTGACCGGCAGAAAGACGGAAGGTAGAGGGCAGCTACGGTAACAGGCAAGATGCATGTGACACAAGCAGAGCTCTTCCCTTACATGCATATGCACACAAGGACTTTGCTGTGTGAAAGGTTTCTCCTTCCCTACATGTGATGCGTATTCTGAATTTTATTTTTTTGAGATGCGTATTCTGAATTTCGGATTCGTTAAGATGTGGCTTTAATCAACAGTTATTTTATTTCTTTTTTTTTGTAAAAAAACTTCCAATCTATTCATCTTCAATCATGGCAGTACAACGAATACCAGAAATAAAAATTACATCCAAATTCGTAGATCACCTAGCAACAGTTACTTTATGTAATATTACCAATAAAGCAGGTATGATCTGCCTGTATGTAAGGCTTCCTTAAACTAGTACGAAATATATATGCTGGTATACTGTTCGTGCTGCAATGTTGGTGTGTTGAATATGTAATTCTATTGTGTATTTATTTTTTCCTATTTTGAGAATCATGCAAAGCAATCGTGCGATGTTCAAGAACAATGCAATTCTCTCATTTGTTGCACTTTCTACCAAGCAGTTGAAATGACATGCAACCGGAAAACCTCTGATCAGAGATAGGATATACCTGTTTTTGTCTGGACTTATGGACATAGTATGCCTTTCTCAGCTGCATCTCATTAAACGCTTGCACTCAAGATACCAACCAACACTGAACTTGCTAAACATAAACAACTATCATGTCAGGTTGACACCACTGGCACAGGATTACTACAGAGTACAGACCAAAGCTAAGGAAGCAGCATACAACAACTTCCAAGGGTTGAGACGATGATCCAGTTCTAGTTTGTTAGCACGCATATTTAAAGAACACGCGCGCACATACTCTGAAGCTCAGGCTCTAGTTTCTTCTGATCGCCAAAACACCTCACCCAACAGCGCCTAGGTACCAGATTTTTTGATAGATAAACATACCTAGGATGCAGATCCATCCTCCTAGGTATCAGTGAGCAGGAGGGGCTCGAGCTCCCGGAAGCTGTCGGCGAGGCGGCTGGCCCTGTACTACGCCGCGGCGGCGCGGCGGGCGGCAGCGGCGATCACGGCTCGACCCGACCACCAACCAGGTCCAGGTGGCCTTGTTTTCAGGAGCGGCTTTTCCGGGGTCTAACAGCATCTCTAGCAGACCCCGCATCCCGCCGACCCGCATCATTTGCAGTTCGCAGAAAAGCTGTTTTGCAGTCCGCAGTGAAAAGCCGTAGAGGCAGACCCCGCAAAGCCAACCCGCATCCTGTTTTACGGGTTGGCTTTGCGGGGTCTACTTGTGCGGCCGTCCTCCCCCCAACCCGCAAAATGTAAATTTGCACCTCAATTTGCATTTCTTTGCATTTTCTACCACACTGGATACATAGGAGATCACCAAATTTTTGCTAGGAAAGCAAGCCCAAAGAAAACGAGAACCACAAGTATGCATTTTAGAAGATTTTCAACTTCCATAACTGCTACACAACTGCATGCGCCGGTGAGCCTTTGTCGGAGCTGCGCGAGGTGCTTCCCAACCATTCCATAGCTTGGCGCAGCCGCCGACGGCCGGGAAAGCCAAATTTCGGGCGCCCGCGATGAAACGTCGCGGATCCGCAAGGTCCCTGCCCATCGACGCAGGAGGAGGGCGGGGGGGGGGGAGGGGCGGAGGGCTACCTCGTGCGTCTGGAGGCCTTTCCGCATGCTCCCGCCGACCACTTTCGCCGGAATCTTGGGCGGCGACGGGGCAGCGGGGCGAGGGGAGAGGGGAGGTGGTTGGTGGGGGAAAAGCGCGGGCTGAAATGTCCCCCCAACCAACCGCTCCCGCTATATGCAGGGCACCGACGGGCCGGGGGTGGGGGGACCCGCGAATACGCGGGTTGGGGCCGAGTTTTTGCCGCACCCCTCAATTTTTTTGCAGGCCAGCCGCGTTTGTGGTGTCTGTTCGGGCGGGGTTTTCGCCGCCAGCCCGCATTTTGGCAGTTTTTTTGCGGGTCGGGGGCTTTTGCAGGGTCTGCTAGAGTTGCTCTAAGTGAACTGCGTTGGTGTGCGTGGAAGGGGAGACGCGGACTGGAGCCCGTCAATAATCAGCATCTGAAAAAGTATCAATAAAGTTACATGTGTTTATAAAAAAAAAACAGCGTCTAAAGAACCCCTAAAAAAGAGCAGTGTCCTACGGACTAAGGAACTACAATGTTACACTAGGTTAAAAAAAGAGGGAACTATTTCGTGTTAGTTAAAGAGGGAACTACAGTATTTTGGAGATGAAGTAGTTGAAGCAGAGGCGGATGAAGATGGGGACGGATCGGCAGCAGTTGCGTTGAGACGCTCCCGAAAAACCTTATTGACATTCTTCGGGTAGGATCTCGAAGGACGGGGTTCTGGGAGGCATTTGCTCTCCCGACCAACCGTGTGTGCGGTCATCGACATTGGATCGCCGAAAGCAGTACAATGAGAGGACAGTAACACTTTTGTTAGACTCATTAATTAACTGATGAATTAATCATTCTTGATCAGCTAATATAAAACATATAGGTGTGAGCTCACCTCATTCCCGCAACCCATGGTGCAAGTCGGTATAAGACGTGCCGAGGCGGACGACAGAGGAGGAGGGGTCCAACTCTTCTTCTACTAGCAGTATGGTACTACTAAACTTCCTACCACTTGCCATACACCACCATGGGTCTTAGAGATTAACCAGAAGTTATCGTCTTATATGGACCAAAGCCCATCTATATAATTCAGTTTATGTGAAAACCGTTCGGCTTAGGTGTTCTGTTTTGCAGACTAAAATAAAGGTGTTCTGTTTTGCAGGCAGCATACCACACACTGGCTATCCCTGAAAGATCTCTTTATACTGTTAAGTCCTTTTATAGACACCTGATCGAAAATGGTGTCAAATATCCACAGTATATGTGGAAGATTAAAATGCCACCTAGAATTAAGGTGTTCATGTGGTTGGCCCTCAGGAAAAGTATCCTCACAAAAGATAATCTGATTCGTAGGGGGTGGAAGGGAGATAATAAATGCCCTTTTTGTGGGCAAAAAGAGGACATAAACCATCTTTTTTTGGCTTGTTCGGTTGCTAGATTATTATGGAACATATTAAAATGTGCTTTCAATCTTAAGGACATTCCAGATACACTGGATGCTGTTATGAGAACTTGGGTAAATACCTTTGGTAAAGATGAAAAAAGTTTGGTCATGATAGGAGTTTCAGCGATCTGCTGGACTATGTGGAAACTTAGGAATAGTGTGATATTTGACAACAATAGGGTGAATGATCCCTGTGTTCCTGTTCCCTGTTTATTAAAAACCTAAATGATTGGAATATTTTGTAGACAAATCCCGCAAGAAGTAAGCTGATGGAGGCTGGAGTGAAGCTAGTAAGTGAGGTGGCAGAAGAAATATTCAAAGCAGCATATGGGTGGCGCCTGAAGACTGGGAGGATGGAAGGGTAGCTGAAGCCCTCCTTGCTGCGATGGATAAATTTTGGCTCCTGCCTTTTCGTGCTGGCTTTGCTCCATTTTGTTGATATTCAGACTAAGTTGATGTCCCTGTAATATTGAGTCTGCTATTAAAACTGGTAGTTTTTCCTTGTAGCCTCTGTTCTTATAACAGAGTGTGTTGTCGCTCTGGGGCTGGATTCTACTGAATCTAGACCTTGGACCACTCTTGTAGGTTCCTCCCCCGCTGTCTTTGGGTTTTCGGGAGAGGGGAAGGGATGGCTTCTCCTCCTTTCCCAATATGGCAGTGGGGTGGATCAGTTAGAAGAGTGGAGTCTCGTGTTGGGGGTTGTTGTGTTGCTTTTTTTCTTTCTTCTGTAATAAGACTTGGTGATTTCTGTTAATGGAAATCGGAGAGAGCGCTCTCTTTTATCAAAAAAAAAAGGGCTGCAAGGTCGAACTATCAAAACAATGCAGATTGCTAGCAACAAGCAAGCTAAAGGTCAAAATTTATAAGCGCTATGTGAACTGATTACTGAGTATCTTCCTAAGGTATACTTCTACCACATACCCAGTAATTTTTCGACTACACACCAAAATCATACAATTGTATGCTATTGGAGGGATTGCCCAGGCCATACCTGTCCTTGGTAACCTGGTACAGTACTTGTATTTTAAGGGGGCAAGAATGTTAACATATTTTTCTTGTGATATGAACAGGTTTGGTTTCGATTTCGGAAATCAAACTGGGGATTTATGTTGCCAGAAAAGTCTAATGTTTTCGCTGTCATATAAAAAACTGAAAGCTTCAAGAGGTAAAGCCTGTCTTTTCACTATTTATTATTCATCCCATGTTTTGAATTGAAAAAAAGATGATTGTTTTTCAGATCCTTGACTGCTTGCAGAAGATAGATACAAAGATGCTGAGAGATCAATTTGATAATCAGTCCACATCTGTATGCTAATATTGATCAAAATTCCGGATGACCTCGCAAAAGCAGACACCAAATTTGAATTTAGGCATTTACTTTGAGCGTATGTGATCTTCTACTCATCTTTATTCCAAGTTCAGACTTCACTCCAGGCCAGCAACCCGTCTGCGACTACGTTACACATCCCTGAACTTCAACTCTGTAAATTGTGACTGCCACCTGCAGGGAAGTACCTGTAATTCTAAGAAACTATTACCGTTAGCATCTGGCTTAAAATGGCCAAATTGAAGTCTATTCATCCGAGCATCATTTGTGTTATCTGTTCGTGTTGTGGATTGAGACTTGGGAGGTGCTTAACAAGTTGCATGCCACCATTTATGTCTTGTTCTGACTTAACATGCCCACACAAGCATCATACAACTGTACTACTAAAAACATGTTACTCCCTCCGTCCCATAATATAAGAACGTTTTTCAAGCTGTAGCTTGAAAAACGTTCTTATATTATGGGACGGAGAGAGTAGCTTGTTTCTCTCTTTTGAGTATATATGGAACAGTATGCATGGGATTGATTTCACTTCAGAACCTCACACCCACGTGGTCATCTTTTTTTTTTTGCGAATTTTTTTTCAATCTATTCATCTTCAATCATGGTAGTACAACGGACACTAAAAATAATAAAAATTACATCCAGAACCGTAGACCACCTAGCGACGACTACAAGCACTGAAGCGAGCCGAAGGCGCGCCGCTGTCATCGCCCCTCCCTCGACAGAGCCGAGCAAACATTGTTGTAGTAGACAGTCGGGAAGTCGTTGTGCTAAGGCCCCATGGAACCAACGCACCAGAACTTGCAACCGCCGCAGATGAAGAGTGTAGATCAAAAGGATCCAATCTGAAGACACACGAACGAAGACGAACGACGAACAGATCCGAGCAAATCCACCAAAGACACACCTCCACACGCCCACCGATGATGCTACACACATCACCGGAACGGGGACTAGACGGGGAGACCTTTATTCCATCTTCAGGGAGCCGCCGTCGTCTCGCTTTCCTGAGCAGGACACAAACTCTAACAAAGGTCGAAAAAAGATATGAAAGCGGAGCCCTCCCACCGGCAAGGGCCGAAATCCACTCCGCCTCCATGGCCCTAAGGCCACCGAAGACGGGACGGACCGGCGCCGGCGCCGGTGGGAGGCAAAGAACCTTAGTTTTGGGGAGGTGGCACCCATGTGGTCATCTTGATTTTGATGTTTCGGTAATCATACTTTTTTCTCCACTTGTCGGAATTTAATTTGAAAAAGCACACTGGGGATCTTATGCTGCCATGTCGGAAAAGCCTACCTGTTGTTTTCCTTCCATATCAGTAACCTGAAAGATTCGGCGGGTAAACCTGCTTTTTTCTCTGTTTATTATTATCACATGTTTTGAACTAAACAGGATTCTGCTATAAGGGGCTGTAGTCTGAAACCCGTGAGTGAAGAGACTGTATAAGTAAATTATTGTGCAATGATGTGATGTATTTTCAAGAACTAATTGGGTTTGGTGTTGTTGTCCGGGGTGCACAGCTACGAACGTATGAAAATGCTTGATTTTGGGGATCCTTCTCCAGATTTTTTCACTGGTGTACAGCAACAGGAAGTGCATGTTTCCAACACTGTTTGTCCTGCAAATTTAACGCTCTGTTCATGGATGATCTATACTTGATTTTCTGGAAAGTTGTTGAAAATGATTCTGAGCAACTTGAAATGTTTGGAGTCTAATAGAATGTTTGGGATGGATTTTTCTACCTCCACAATTTTAACAGCCCGCATTGAAGGTACTATTCTTGATTTCTTTTTCAGGAATTATTTTGGATATTTTTAGAGTCATGTGGTGTGTACAAGTACGACAACTAGCTCTGTTCTCCTCGAGAAATCATAATCAGTCCACTGAGGGCACTATTCAACTGGGAATTCCTTCAGAAAGAATCGAACACTCTACAATTTTTGTGTTCGGTGGTGTGCAACAAACAGAGGATGCATCCTTCCAGCTCTGTCAGTGCTGAAGTTTTAACAGAATGTTAGTTTTTGTCAGGAATTTTCTTGGATTATTTTGAGCACTTTGATATATGTTTCTCAAATCTGGCTATGTGTTCGAGGTGTACAACAACAGTTGATGCTTGTTTCGAGCTCTCTTATATATTCTTGTTGAAGTTTTTAGCAAGTTTTCATTTGTGAGTAAAGTGTTTTTTTAGGGTAGTAAGTGTTTGTGTACCCCGTTTCGTGACCATGTTGTGTGTTAACAAGTATGGGCCTTTTTAAATAAAGCTAATAACAAGAAACATGCATCAACAAGAATATATAAGAGAGCAGCAAGCAAGCTAGAGGTTGAAATTGATGGGTGCTATGTGGACTGATTACCAAGTACTCCTAGCTTTATACTTCTAGCTTTATACCCAGTTATTTTTCGACTAAAACCAAAATAGTACTCCCTCCATTTTTGTATACAAGGCCACAAACTCGGATTACAGGTACCTGTAAAGTTGACTTGTAAAGCAGACATTAAATTTCACATTGGTACCTGTAATCCGAGTTTGTGGCCTTGTATATAAAAATGGAGGGAGTACAATTATGTGCTATATTGGAGGGATTTCCCAGACCATCCCTGTCCTGGGTCACCTCTTACACTACTTATATTAAGTGGGGGAAATGCTAAACGTATTTTTCTGGTTTCACTTCAGAGCCTCCTCTTCATGTCTGAAACCCGTGACTGAAGAAACCAGATGCAGATTTGGTTGTCCAGAACTCCGCCAGCAGGGTGGACAGCAACGACAAGTGAAAATGCTTGATTCTCGGAATCATGTTCCAGATTGTTCCAAGCAGTGTGTTCACGGGTGTACAGCAACAGAAAGTTCATGCTTATAACACTGTTTGTCCTGCAAATTTAACACTCTGTTCATGGTTGATCTATACTTGGTTTTCTGGAAAGTTCTTGAAAATGATTCTGAGCAACTTGAAATGTTTGGAATCCAATAGAATATTGGGTTGGGGCGTACAATCAAAACAGATTGATTTTTCCTGTTGCGAAGCAATTTTAACAGTCTGCACTGAAGGTTACTATCTTTGATCATTATTTTCAGGAACTGTTTCAGATTTTTTTTTAACTGTGTGGCGCGTGCAAGTATGACAACTAGCTCTGTTCTCATTGAAATCATAAATCAGTCCACTCAGGGCACTATTCTTAATTAACTGGGTATTCCTTGTGAAAAATTTTGAGCACTCTTGTGTTCTTCAAGTCCGGTGGTGTTTCGAAGGTGTGCAGCAAACAACGGTGCATCTTTCAAGTCCTGCCATTTTCTTGTTGAAGGTTTTAGCACGGCATTCTCATCTTAGTTTTTGTGGATAGGAAGTTTTGTCATTTGTGAGTGAAGTGTATGTATACCCCGTTCGTAGCCATGTTTGCGCGTTGACAATCATGTGCCTTTTAAATCAAATGTAAAGAACCAAAGCATGTGCCTTTTCAATCAAATATAAAGAAACAAGGTTAGTTGTGGTCTATATTTTAGATGACCACAATTTTGCCGGTGCAATGCAATTGACGCTGTTTTTTGACTAGTGGGACCCACAAGTCAGGCCTATATCTCCAACGCAACATTGACAACCCAAGCTCAACTAGCACAGCACTGCACCTAACACATTTTTAAAAGGAAAAAAAGAAGCACCACCCCTGAATCTTCGGATTTTTTTCACATGACCATCTTGACCCGAGGGAGATTCGCTTACATAATGCAGATTAAATTTGTGTCGCTGGCATGTGGGCCAGCCAAATAGACGACCCAGATATCAGGGGCATAAAGTCAGGTGCAGTATGTCAGAGAAGCCAAATCGCTCACCACCATGTGTCAATCGTCGGCGGAGTTTGTGAGGCTTGGCTTGACTTGTGGGTCTCACCAGTCAGAAATGTTGTCCATTGCCCTAAACCAAATGGTTTGGATTAGGTGTGCTGATTAGATCAGGCGGCGAACACGACACGGTGGTGCACAGGTGCGGGGTGTATGCATGCGGCACTGAGCTCTCGCCTAATTGTTCTCTACCTCGAGCAAGGCTGAAGCGAAGTGCTGAGAGAAAGCAGGAAAGCATGCTCATCTTGAACGCCTTCTACTGCACCCCAAGTGCTCGATGAAATGTTCACAACATACATAGATGAAAATGAAGAGAAATATTGCCACATGGACGATGACCGGTCAGAACCATGTTGACTCAGCACCAAAACCGCCCCGACGGATGAAAGATGTCCGGTATCGGAAAGTTGAGGGTGCAACTTGTCCGGTTTTAAAGTTGAGAGACCAAAATCAAACAAATTGAAGGTCCAAAATGAACTTTTAACTTCTTAAAAAATTTCAGCCCTTCTCTCTTCACGAAAATTCACAACAAGACAGTAGCAGCGCTATGGATTTGATTCGCCGCCTGAGCAGACGGATTCAAAGGCACCCGGACGACAGGACATCCATGGGGCCGGGGGTAGGCTCCTCTCGGAACGGTCTTAGTCGAGCCGCCTCGCGTGCTGCTCCAGCTACCACCACCACGACGACGGTGCCTCTAGAGCCAGGCCGCAGAGGCCACCCTGTGGAGAAGCAGCATTGGGACATGCGGAGTGGCGGAGACTGGGGCCGCATTTCCTCTGTGGCGGCGGGGCCTAGGACCACTGAGGTTCGACCTTTCCTCTCCACCGCTCCGGCTGTCGGCTGCTCTGCAATTCTGAATACTGAAATAAACTCATCACAAATTAACAATTGTTTGTCAAAAAAGATTGACAATTGTTAATCCTAACATCGCTCTATAACCAATACGCTAGTACAGATTAACAACTGTTAACCCTATCTATCATCGCTGTAAGGCGTAACCATTTGATGAGTCCGAATGTTGTTTTCTCAAGCACAAGCATAAGCTTTATATTCAACAGATAGAACAGCAACAGCTACATCGTCCACCATAGGAGATAGTACAAGATAATCTGCTGGAAGGTGCCCTAACCAAGTGGTGAGACCCATTGTTGATTAAGCTAATACGTGATGCGTGATGCGATCTTGGGTGCCGGCAAGTGAGTCCCAACATCTCACCAAGTGCATCGTGTACACAGATCGATACATGTTACGACTACCTCCTATGCTGGACTTGGGAGTTCAATTTAAACCGCCAAAACGTGTTATATTTAGAAACACAGGGAGTACTAAAACTTTGTGTTACGATTTCATAGTGATCTTGTATAAGTAAATGGAGGGAGTACTGTTTGAACCGCGACCGATCGCCACACCCTGGCTACCAAACTGCCACAAGGCCATGGGCACCGAGCAGCACCAAGCCGCGGGCTCGGCCCAAAAGCACCACGCAACCACCACCCCCGGGGCCGCCATCCCGGAATCCAAGACCTAGACACCATCTCACCCGAGATCCACCGCTACCAAAACCAAAGAGACAAGCGGGAAGATCCCGACTTTCCCACCCCTGGACACCCCCGGCGCCGAGACCCAATAGGCCGGCCAAAACGGGCCTCCATCAACTCGTCCAGCCGCACCGGGCGCGGGAAGAGCTCGGTCCTGCTGCACCATGTGTGAGACGAGGTCGGTCCTGCTGCATCGTGCGCGAGACGAGCTCGGTCCGACGACACCGTGTGCTGCGACACGAGCTCGGTCCCGCTGCACCGGGCGCGAGACGAACGATGGACCAGAGCTGGGAGAGGGCCAGCCCTTCAACAGAACTAGAGCCCGGACGACGAGGAGATGAAGCGAAGGTCGACACGGTCTGACCGCAGACGAGCCGACGCCGGAGTAGAGCCAACCGTCGTCGCGGGCAGAGCCGCCGAACCACCGTGTAGCCGCCGCGGGGACCAAACAGCACCGCGGGCGACCACGGCCGGAGCAGCAACTACGTCGGGCCGATGCCCCGACCCGCGCCGCCCGCCGGAAAAATGCACATCCGGCCGCATCCCACCAGTCCAAGACCCGAACTTTAAGAAAAAACTCTTGATTAAGAAAAAAATAACTTTCAACAAATCCAAGACAAGAAATTTAGGATGGAGGTTATTATTCCGTACTAAACGGTATAACTCAGCGAGCTACGACACCTCACAGCCATTTGACCTCGTTAGCCGTCGATCTAGCTTACGAGCGGAACAGATCGTTCAATTGTTCCACTGTGCATCCCGATTGCCCAACGTGTAAGGGCCGCTGCTCCTGTGATTGACCTGGGCTTGTTCTAATTAAGCCGGCCAAGAAATTTCTAAGTGGGCCGCAATTCTTGCTCTGCCCGCACAGAGACCAACTGGCAACAGCAGATTGCCGACATCCCCCTAAAAAAAAGCAGATTCCCAACTGGCAACCGGAAGTGGTGACGGGGTTGACCAGTGCCCAGTGGGTTATTCTTGAGGACGTAGGAATCAAGTGCCCCATCATCAAGTAAATTCTAACCTTGATTTTCTTTTCTATTGCTTTTGTACGGGGAGCCCTTGCTTTTTCACCTTCCGTCATGTTTGATCCCTGGCGTTCTTTGTAATTCTCCTTTGGCATATGACTGTGAGCTTGGCGCTACTTGTGTAGTTTTCGTGTTGCACTATGTATCGACAATCAACTTCAGCAGTTAAAAAAATTAGCATTAGTGTTCATGAGTTGTCTCAAACATTCAGTTGGATCTATCAACTTAATGGCCCTTCTAGATATATTAGCAATTTGCACATTGTTCCTCTCGTGTGCAACTATGCTAATACCATTCACAAGTGCAACTTAAATAAATCATGCGATTTTGCATGCTAGGGCCTGACTTAGATCAGTTCGTCTTGGTATCTTCCATTAATATGTGAGATGATTGCTCATATTATCTCTGTCACTTTTTTGTCCAGAGGAATTATGTATAATTTGCTGAAATGCAGGATTGCTCAATTTTTATTCATTTCATTGCTATGGCCCAAATTTATCAAACGTTTCTACTATCCATATTTTTTTCTAATATTTTATAGTCCCTTTTTAATAGACGGGCGCGTGTATGTACATGATTGAACACGTGACAAGTCTCTTGATTAAAAAGCGTACTGATTAGTGTCATATTGTTAAAATTGCTCAAAACGTGAACCCCAGTAATTATCGCTTTTGATTTTAGTTGGAAATATGACTCGTAATTCGATACAATTATTTAGTACCCCTACTTTTTCGTGTGCATTTTGTTTTTATCCTCCACCCGTGAACATCAGTCATCGCCTCCGTCTCGTTCCCTTTTCGCCGTGTGCCGCCATGGATTCGATCCGCCGTCGTAGCCCACCGGTTCGAGGCCGCCGCCTGGCCTCAGCCGCGAAGCGCGGTGCCCCTCCTCGCCGCCAGCCGCCTCAGCTTTTACTAGGCGGTGCCTCCGGAGGCCCCGCCGCAGGGCCGCAGCTCGGGCGAGGGTGGCCCGCGGCTCGAAGCAATGAAGGGAGGGAGGGGGCGGTGGCCGTGTCTGCTCCGACCGGCGTGCTGGGGCCGCGCTTCCTCCCCGGCGGCGACGCCTAGGATCTCCGAGGTTCGACCTCTCCTCTGCACCACCCGCGGGGGGTGCTCTGCATATTGAAATTAACAATTATTAATCCTGTCATCGGTGTGAAGCCTAGCTAGTAGCGATGAGTCCCACTGTCAATTAAACTAGTACGTGATGCGATCTTGGGTGCTCAACGGGAGCACATGCATCTGCGCAGATCTATAGGTAGGTTAAATTTTGTGTTACCATGTAGTAGTAGTACAATTGATCGTTGAAGATTGCGTTAGCATTTGCCTTTGTAGTTATCGATAATTAGTCAAACTTGAGGCCTGGCGAATCTTGATTAAGAATGGAAGCTGTGAAACAATCGAGGTCGCTAAGTAAACTTCCATTATGTATCTAAGCAGGACATAGAGCTCTCAGATCCATCCACACAGATAGGGCTAGAGGGGGAGAAAGCTGCTCGAACTGGTACTGATGGAGGTCACTGAGGTAAGGATTGGCAAATCTGTGCTGAATGAGTGCTTGGGTACGCCAAATTCGCCACCACGTATTTGGTAGCTGGATTTCTCACTCAACAAACACAATACCGGAGGATGTTAGGATTGGAAAACCGCAAAAATATTATATGTGGGCACATAAAAGTAGAAACATAGTAGAAATTTAAAACACTCACACAAATTTTAAAAGGTAAGACGAACCCATTAGCAAATATATTTATCCGACATAAATCAGAATTCGTGAAATGGGGCCGTTCCATTCAGATTCTTGCAAGTTTGAGTACAAGTCAGAAGATACGGAACTCCTAGTTTTTTTAGTGAAAACTAATATATTTCAGATTGGTTTTGATTTCATCCAGTCCAGTGTATGTAGTTTTTTTTAGGACATTCGTGCTCTTTGAACATCAATTCTCCTGAAAACAGGTTGCCTCACATACAAATAACTTCATTTTGTAATTTATGTATTTCATGAAAAATCTCCCCATATCAGTTTGATCTTTTGCATGATACTAATTTTCCTCTTATAAATAGTCAGATTTTAATATAATTGCCACGGTCTTGGGGTCAGGATATGTACTTTGAGTAAATTAAACATCTAAAAACGCTCTTCGTGAGTCCTGGCTAATAAATCACATGCCTCACGCAAGTCCCAAGAACCCAGAACGTGTATGTATACTCCCCACCGTTGTATTATGCTAGTCAAACTTAGTGGCTAGGAGCACATATTATGTTCATTATCGCAGCGGGCAGACAGCTATTAGCATCAAACTTGTATTTTTTCCACTACTTTCTTCAGGCCGTGATGTGGGTTGTCAGTTGTACCTTTTGAGGCATTTTTACAAATTTTACTTAAGCAGTACAATTTGCATAGGAGGGAAAAGACCAAACAGGATTAACCTAATCAAAACAAGGTACGAAGACACCGAAAGCATAATCCCCCAATCATGAAGGATTTGATTTTGCATTTCATTTTTATATCTGTTGTCCGAAAGTAAAATATCATTGGCTCTCCTAGCGATAACATGTATAGTCGCTGTACCTACAAGAGGTTGCTCCTTTTTACTTATCTGGGTCTGATTCTAGGACCGAAATCATGTTCAGGATACATGACTGCACATTTTCAGCGCCTTTTTAAATTTTTTTACTCCACTACCCTCTAGCTCTAGTGCGTACAGGGAGGATGCCGACGTTGTAGCCCCTACGGAATTACAAATTAACGAGAGCCTGGTGCAGAGTTAACTAATGAGTCCCATTGTTGAAACTAACATGCAAGGACTTGTGGCCTGGCAAGTCTTGATTAAAAATGGAAAAGTTGTGACCGAGTAATTTTTCACTTTTACCTAAACATGACCGACTGATGGATAGATCTAATTGTTTTTCTTTTAGAAAAGGAGGATAGCCCCTGGCCTCTGCATCATAGTGATGCATACAGCTATAAAAGAAGTTCTGACTAAAAGAGAGCAGCTCCCATTATCCATCTAAACATGCATGGCCTAAGAGTCTGATGCCTGCGACTCAGATCCATTTCAAATCCGTCATCTTTGGTCATGACTTGGATGGGTACTCACATGCCTCTCGTGAGTCCCGATTCCTGAGAACTGACGACGTGCAGCCAAGCCCGCATAGTGGATCGATAAATAGTCAAACTCTGTGTTCATTAGATGTATATATTCTGTTCAGTGTTGCAGCTGGCGGACAGCTATTAGCATTTTCACTAAATTTAAATTTCAAGCTGTAATGGGTTGTTGATGGTGGAGTAAGGAGGTCACATGCAGCTGGCTTGGTTCATGCAATTGAATTTGGCGAGTGAGATTGTTCTTGCGTCTGTACAGCTAGCGTCCATACTTTATAGAAATACAAATTAACAATTGATCCTTGCACGAGAGGGTGATGAGGCTTCGCTGTATCTTGGAACGAGAGCCTGCTGCAGAAATAACTAATGAGTTCTGCTGCTAAAACTAATTAATATGCGAAGACTTGAAGCCTGCCAAGTAGTCTTGATAAAAAATGGAAGTTGTGAAATGATCGAGGTTGCTGACTAAACTTCTATCTATCTAAACAGGACCTCAGAGCCTGAGACCTGCATCTCAGATCCATCCACAAGCAAACACTCACCGGAGAGGGAGATAGACGGAAGCTCGATTTGTGCCGATGGAGGCGACGGCGCTGAGCATTGGCAAATCAGTGCTAAATGGAGCTATTTGGTACGCCAAATCCGCCATCGTGGAGGAGGTAGCTCTGCAGTACGGAGTCCATCGCAACAAGGCCTTCATCACAGATGAGCTGGAGATGATGCAGTCTTTCTTGATGGTGGCACACGATGAGCGAGATGAGCACAATAAGGTGGTGAGGACCTGGGTGAAGCAGGTCCGTGACGTGGCCTATGATGTCGAGGATGGCCTCCAGGACTTTGTCCTCCGCGTCCATGGGAAATCCTGGTGGCGCATCCCTCGCACGTTCCTCGATCGGCGCCATGTCGCCAATCAGATGAAGGAGCTGCGTGCCAAGGTCAAGGACGTGAGCCAGAGGAACGTGCGGTACCACCTCATCAACTGTGCCTCCAAAGCTTCTGACCTCTCCATCACCACTGCTGCAGCCATGTTTGGTATCGATGAAGCAGGAACTCATGCCACAAGTCAGCATGAATCAGGATCAAGATTGGATCTTACTCAGCTGATTGTCAACAACAAGAAAGGCTTGGGCTCAGACCAAACTGGAGTTATTGGAGTGTGGGGAACAAGCGGCACCCTCGGGCATACCTCCATCATCTGGGAGGCCTATGAGAATACAAACATCAAACTCAACTTCCCATGCCGGGCCTGGGTCAGGGTGACGCACCCTTTCAATCGCAAAGAGTTTGTTGAGAGTATAGTGGAACAATTTCGAGGAACCTCTGCAGGGGTGGTTGAATTTCTTCTGGAGCCAGAGGCAAAGAAGACGACGCACGAGTTGGCTCATGAGTACAACGGATATGTCAGCAAGAATAGATACCTGATTGTGCTTACTGAACTATCCACCATTGAAGAATGGCATCGAATAAAAACTTGCTTCCCAGAAAACAAACTGGGAAGCCGAATCATAGTGTCCACAGAGCATGTTGAAGTTGCAAGTTTATGCCCGGGCCAGGAAAGTATTGCATCGGGGCTCAAGCAATTGTCTGCTGAACAGACTATCTATGCTTTCTACCAGCAGGTACTACTTCAAATTCAAATGCAATTTTTTTGTTATTCATCTAGTCTGAAATATGGAGATTTTTATTTTTCAAAAAAGTCACCCCAGATATGAACCATTAAATCAGCTTGGTGTAGTGTGTAGTGGCCAAGATAATCACTGTGGAGCATTTCCAGGGCAGGGCCAAATTAATTTTATGTGTTCGGACAGAGTCGGGAAGGGGAAATTCCTGGTTTAATCCTTCGCAATCCAGAGCAGAGGGAATAGTCCTCTAAGGTGGAACGATCCACTTCTCTCATTCAACCAAACTTGCAAAACTTCTCTCCCTGACTCTAGCGACAGCCCCTGCCTAAGACCCCCCCCCCCCCCTATTCGTCGCCTACCCTAGGGAACTACCATCCAGTGGTGAGGTATCTGCTGCCGTTCAGTGCGAAATACCAAAACTTTCTTGCTCGCCGCCCGGGTGACTAGGCTCGGTGACACGTCTCCTTGAGGCATCACGGCAAGGGTGCAGTGAGCTGTCCAGAAAAGGGTTGGCAACATGGATATTTCTTCCCAGATACAAGCATTATGTTGCAATGCTTTTGGCCAAGCGATTGTCCGTGATGTTGCTATTGTTGTAGTGTTATGTTTGAAGAGGTGGTAGAGCAGAATTTGTTCCGGCAGGTGGAGATTACGTCGTGAGGCCAGGGAGGAGGGTGGAGGAGGCCTGACTAGAGCAGGGAGGCCTGTGAACACACATAATTCGACTTGTTCTAATTTTTGCTTGCCTCATAAGAAAAGGTGGCTCCCTAAATGTATAGAGGGCTGCCTGTGCCTTGCACACGTTGGCATAACTAAATCATACTAGGACTCTTCATTCTAATAGAACACTTTCTCCTCTATCAATACAAATTAAAATTACGTAAGAACTGGACTCTTTCTGCTCTATCAATATGAATTACATAAGAACTGGACTCTTTCCAAATTTGCCCCCTCTTTGAACTGGTTCAGTCTCCACTACTCCACCAGAACTGTCGTACCTTCCAGAGCTGGCTGCAGAGGGTGCGGTCAGGCTACGCACATACGTTTTGCTGTACATGACATGTAGGTGGTCATATAAATATATAATGCTGAGTGCTACTGTTTTTTGTAACTTTATATTCTCTTGTAATACCAGTTAACTTTTTATGTGATGAGTGAAAAGTTGTGTTCGTGTTCTTTTCTACCTTCTGAATTTCTGGACTGCTTTCAGTATCTCTGGAAAAGTCGATCCTTACATGTCATCTCAGCAAAATTGACATGTATACATACTGTTGGAGCTTGATTTATTAATTTTGGTTCATTCTGCTATGTAAAATTGTTGGGTAGCAATAGGGCATGTGCTGAGCTGACTTGTCAATACTTGTTTGAGTGATTCATCATTAAAATTTGATGTACTATCATTTGCTTTTGTTCAGAGGTCCCAAGATGTTACATATTCATGGAAGCCAACATCTAGCTCAATACTACCCTGCACTGCTGAGAATGAGATACAAGAAGAACAATCTAATGATAATACTGATGGAAAGATGATAGTACAAAATATGCCCACACGCATCAACATGATGCCATGTACTTTTGAGGATTTTCAGCTTATTGGGCGGGAGAAAGAAAAGTCTGATATTATTGGATTAATTCGAAAACACGCTTGTACTCAAAAACTTCAGGTGATCGCGCTCTGGGGAATGGGTGGTATTGGAAAAACCACTCTAATCAAAGATGTATACCAGAGACAAGAGGTTAGCGACATGTTTGAGAAACATGCTTTTGTCACAGTTTTGCGACCTTTCAAGCTTGAGGAGCTCCTTAGAAGCTTAGCATGTCAGTTCGAAGCAAAGAAGACCGGCATGGACTTTGCAGGCGATAGCGAAAAAGATATTGCTTTGATGGGAGTTGCAAAGTTGACTGAACTGTTGGGCAGACGTTCACAAGGAAAAAAGTGTCTGATGATTCTCGATGACCTATCATCGGTCATGGAATGGGATAAATTGATGCCGAGTTTACTTGCAATGAAAAATCCAAGCTTGGTTATTGTGATCACAACAAGGCGAGAGGATATTGCTAAACATTGTTGCCAGAAACCAGAGTACATGCAAGAAGCAGAGTGCATACGCTCGCTCAGTGGTCTACAAGACAAACATGCATGTGACCTCTTCATAAATAAGGTACTGGAAGAAAATTACTCTTATTTTTTTGACGAAAAGAACATAATTTGTATTACTGATATTCACACTATTCATTTTGGTATTCCTTTTGTTTAAAGAGTCATTTGAGATTAGTATATTGTAAGCACAACTCCAGCGACCCTAGATATCGATGAGGTATTTCAGAGTGTGTGGCAGAAACATAAGAATGGCCTCCAACGTGACCCATGTTGTAGTTTCATCATGTAGGAATGATAACCTTTTTACCATTTCAGCAATTAAACGAAAACATTTATCATGGTACCTATTGTCTGTGTTTGGTTAGGTCAGCTCGTGTTAGTAACAAGCTGGGAATTCATTGCTTCACCACTTTTCTTATGTCAAATTATACTAGAACTAAAATGAGTTCCATTTCTATGATTTTGTTTCCAATTTGTTCCAAAACTAAGTGTACTTTTTCAAATAGGTTGATATGAACACATGACTAGAGTAGAACTTTTCTTTGTTTCCCATTTTTAAACTTAGCAAAGTCGCAAATTCAAGTTTTAATAATTTAATAGAAATTTCATGGATGCAAAGAATGGATAATAACATCTCCATGTGAATGCTACTATTCTGTAAAAAAACATGGTTAAGAGATGTGCACAGTACCAGATAGTCTGATTTCGTATTTTGTACTTAGGGAATTAATACATCCGGAACTATTTCCTAGTCACTTTAATCAAAAAAATAACGAAAGAGATATTTTAAGTACAAAACAACAACAAAACTAAAAACATAATTACATATGGTCTACTATCTACTCGCCACTGAAACAGGAACAGCCTAGTTAATGAATAGACTAGAAAGATACGTTTGCATGCACACGATTCATTTAATTGTAGAATACTAAAAAGACTAAATATATTTTCCACAATTGTAGGTATTTAAGAATAAATCCACAGATTTGGCCAAGCACTATCCAGAATTGGTTGAACCCGCCAAGCTCATCCTAAGGAAGTGCAATGGACTTCCTCTTGCTATAGTCACTATAGGTGGTTTCTTGGCGGACCAACCAACAAAAACTGCTGCGGAGTGGAGGAAATTAAATGAGCATATCAGTGTTGAGCTAGAGATGAATCCAAAGCTTGAGGTCATAAAAACAGTCCTTATGAAAAGTTATGATGGCTTACCCTATTACCTCAAGTCTTGTTTTTTGTACATGTCCATCTTTTCCGAAGACCGCAATGTTAGCCGGCGACGATTGGTGTACCGATGGATCGCAGAAGGTTACTCGCAGGATAGATCCGGAGCGGATAGATACTTCATGGAACTCATAGAGAGAAGCATGATATTACCAACTCAGCAATCAGTTTACAGCATACAAGGATTTGACTCCTGCCAGCTACATGATCTGATCCGTGATATCAGCATTGCCAAGTCAGTGGAGGAAAATCTTGTTTTCAGGCTGGAGGAAGGTTGTAGCTCGAACACTCATGGTGCGGTGCGTCACCTTGCCATAAGCAGCAATTGGAAAGGAGATGAGCGTGAGTTCCAGAGCACCGTGGAGCTGTCCCGTATAAGGTCATTGACGGTGTATGGCAAGTACAGGCCATTTTACATTTCCAATAAGATGAGGTTTCTTCGGGTGCTGGACCTTGAAGATACAATAGGTCTCACTGATCATCACCTTGAGATCATTGGGAAGCTTATTCATCTCAGATTCCTTTCTCTAAGAAGGTGTTTGGACATCTCCTACCTTCCAGATTCCGTGGGTAACCTGAGACAACTTGAGACACTAGACATCAGATATACACGAATATTGGTGCTGCCCAAAACCATCACCAAGCTGAGCAAGCTACGTTATCTGCATGCTGGCGTGAGTTATGGTGTTAAGGTTCCAGTAGGGATTAGGAAAGTGAATACCCTGCACACGCTGCGGTATGTGAACCTTTTGGAGGGGAATGCCATCATGCAGGAGATAATAAGTCTAACCGGCTTGCGCAAGCTAGGAGTGTTTGGCATCAACGCGAAAAATGGTCCGGAGTTCTGTGTAGCCATTTCTAGACTCAGCTGTCTTGAATCTTTGTCAGTTCGGTCAGAAAAAAAGGATTTACATGACTGCTTGCATGGTATGTCTTGGCCTCCGGAAAAACTGCAGACCCTCAAACTGCGTGGCTGCCTAAATGGTTTGCCAGAATGGATCAAGGGGCTTGAGAATCTCGTGAAGCTCAATCTAGAATTGACCGGGCTACTAGGAGATAGTGAAACCATGCAAGTCATTGGGAACCTACCAAACCTATCCATTCTTCGTTTGCTGGACCGTGGTATTGAAGAACCTATCAGTATCACTTTCCAGGCTGGCCTTTTCAGAAGCCTCGTGGTATTCTATCTTGTTTGCATGCATGTGAAAATCGAATCACTGGAGTTTGAGCAGACAGCAATGCCGAAACTTGAGGTGTTGAGCCTGCGACTATTTGATTCTGCAACGGGCATTTCTGGGCTGGGATTTCTCCCAAGCATCAGGGAAGTACAGCTCATTGTGGAGTTTTACTCATTTCATATCCAATGCACTGAAGATATAACACATAGAGAAGCACACAATGAAGCAAGGCGCAGGGAATACACAGTCAAGGAGGACATCAGGAAGCAGCTCACCAGCAATAAAAATGGTCCCACTTTGAAGGTGCAACATATGTGTCGTCGGGAACAAGAACAGAAGCAGTTTCTGTTAAATTTTGTGCAAACATAACTTCTGTCTCTTCCAGAAGCATACGAGGACTTTTTATGTGGTTATGCTTCAAACCTTCTTTTTCGACGACAAATGTAGTTGTTCAACCTCAACCTGTGCTTTGCAACTCACAGGGCGCAAGCAAGAGGAAGATGAAGCATTAGAAGGACAGGGACTTCAAGTTGCAGGTGTTGTCGTCTGGGTTATCAATTTCTCTTCTGTTTTCTAAGATGGTTGTTTCCATTTCTTTTAGCCTGTACCATAGCAAGTGTGAATGGTACAGTTTGTAGTGTCTGTTAGATTTAATCTTGATTCAGTTATCTGCATGAGTGTTGTTTCCGTTTTGCATGTAGTTTAGTTGATCGAGTAGCTTGCCGAGCTGTTGTAGGTCGATAGGAGTCTTGGTTCATCAGGTGTGCAGGGTAGGCGAGATGCCAGAGATGGATGGAATCTTTGACATGTCACGCTATTGAAAGTAACATGCTTGATCATCAGGAATTGCTTCTGATTTTTTAAGCCCGATAGAATGTTCAGGGTTATACAGTTAACAACAGATGAATTTTTTGAGCTGTGTTTGCGCAGGAATTTCAACAGTCCATGGAAGCTACCTTGCTTGATTTTCAGTAGTTGTTTCCAACTTCTTGAGTCAGATGGTGTCTGCAAACAGCCAGAAATATTTCATGCTGAAATCATAAGAGTCCACTCAACGCACTCTTTATATCTGGGAAACTTCAAGATTTTTTTGAGCACTTTGCATTTTTCGGTTCCCGCGGTCATGGTGTTTCCGTTGTGTACAACACAACAGAGGATGCCTCCATCCTAGCTATGCTGGTGCTGAAATTTTAACAGCCCAGTCCGGTCATACCTGCAACTCCCAATATTCCTGGCAATATCAATTTTTTCGTTTTTTACACAGAATATTACTTTCATGTTTTTTTTCCTGGGATTCAATTTTTTTATTAGGGTATAGGCGTATGTTCTGTTCAGTATCACAGCTGGGGAACATCTATTCACAGTTTCACTGAATTTTGATTTTAATCCGTAATGTTAGGGGGAAGCTTTCCCCACCTGAATTCTATTCACTAGCACATATACCCTTGTGTTGCAACCAATAGGAGGGAAAAAAATGACGTTTAAGCACAATGCCCCATAGTGTCGGATTGAATCCGAAGAACATGCTAGTTGTCCTGTTCATCAAACTGTTCAACAACACAACATAGGGACAGTGGCACCTGGTGACATTAGAAACAATGTACACATAATTTATATATATGAGTGAAGATAAAAAAAAATGCAAATCTCTGCCTTTTGCCCTAGGGGTCTCTCTCTCTCTCTCTCTCTCTCTCTCTCTCTCTCTCTCTCTCTCTCTCTCTCCTGCCCTAAATACTACCACTAATGTGTCCAACTTGACTCTTCATATATAACATGGGTTGGGCCTGCCTTCGCGCTTCGACCTCTTGGGTTGGGTCGGGCCTTCGTCTTCCTTGGCGGTAGTAGTAGTTCCCTGACATCGTGCCGCTGTGCTGCTACCGCTGCTGTTTCCGCCTACTGCGTGCACATCAGGTCCAGCCCTTGCAAGGTTCACAACAGGCCAGCACCATGGCCTATGCTCCCGTGGTCGTTCTCGTGGCCAGCGTCGACATGGAAGCCATTGTTGTGCTCCAACTAAGGTTATTTGTACTCGTGCATGTATACTACTATCTCATCCTCACAAGGCAACATGCTGAGCCAGCTAGCCGGAGAGCGTGCATGCACGTCACGCTGTATGCAGAGAATGGGGACGCGAGAAGCATGCAGGAGGCGATGAGAAGAGATAATCATGGCTTGTGGGACAAGCGGGAGGGGTAAACGTGATTTCCTATATTTTTTCCCATCCAAACAAGGTATTATTGTACAGACTAATCTTAACAAAAAATGGTTTCCCTAAAATCAATTTCCCAATATCTCACATCTAACTATCTAAGGGCATGTACAATGATGTTGTCTTAGAAGTGCCACGTAGAATAAATACTAAGATGGAGGAAAGAGAATTCGTAAGAAAACGTTTTTACGAATAGCTAGTTATTCTAGATAATACTTAAGAGATAACCTAGTGTAGACATATTTTTATTCTCATCTCTAAATTACATGCAAACCGTAAGATACGTCTGTCTTATCAACCACTGCACATTGCCCTAAAACTTCATATCCAAACAACTAGGCCTCCCAGTCAGAGCAGCGCTAGCAGCTTGCTCGGTCGCCACCGCCCTTTGTTCGCTTGGTTGACCTGATGACTGGTTTGACATCCATAGCTGACTAGGTGAACATTGACTTTTCTCTAAAAAATTCACATAAATAAAAAAACAAAAATTTGGGAAAATAGTTAACGGAATTAGAAATAAGTTCAGGAATGTGCAAAAAATAAGTTCATGAATTTTTTAAATATTTTAGGAATTCTAAAAAAGTTTACAAATTTGGAAAAGTTCACAAATATGAAAATTGCTAATAAATTTTTTCAAGAATTTTTATTTGTTTTTTTTGAATTTATAAAAAGGTTTGTGACTTTAAAAAAGTTCAAGAGTTTGAAAAGAGTTTGCTAATAGTTTTTTAAAAAGGAAAAAGTAAAATAAAAAAAGGAAAAAGTGGAAGAAAAAAGCCGAGTACAAATCCGAAAAAGGGTAAACAATAAAATAATCCTAGTAGAAAAAGGTAGAACTTTTTTAGAAAAAAATCAGGCCAGGTGCTTCATCTTCCCAAAACTAGCCTAGAAGCTTCCTAAAACGGGACAGAACTCCCGCTGAAATACGCTTAAATGGGCTGCCCAATTGAAGGAGGCGTGTCAGCAGCAGGTACGAATAAGGCATTAAGCCTCTATTTTATTCCCAGGCACTGGTGAAGCAGCAAGACCATTAATTAAGGAGTACCTCTTGCAACTGTCACTCCCACCTTCTCAGAGGTTGACAAGTGGCGCACTACATGAGTTCCACTTGTCGCATCCGGGAAGTTTTCTCTATTTTCCATAGATTCGTTTATTTAAAATATTTTATCTCTTAAACCGTGCGTCCAAATTCCAAACCGTTTTCACCGTTGAATTTCTCGCATTGAGATCTTTGAAACTAGATCTCATGTTAATAGGCTTTGAAGAACTTATTTTCATGAAAAAGCAAAAAGAAAAACTCAAACAGGAAGCAAGTTTTTCTCCCCATTTTTCCTTACCGAGGGCCACAACTGTGCCTCCATGAAAAGCAAATATGTGCCTCCACAAAAAGCAAATGTGTGCTACTCGTGGAAGCAAACAATCAAGATTTTCTCCTTTCCGAGAGGAGGAAGCAAATCTGTGCCTCCATGAGAAGCAAATTTGCGCCTATTGTGAAAGCAAAAAAAATACGTTTTTTTTCTTTCCGAGAGGCACAACTGTGTTTCTCGTGGATGCAAATCCGTGTCTCCTGCAGAAGAAACAAACCATGTTTATTTTTTTACTTTTCCAGGAGATACGCCGAAGCAAATTTCAGCCTCCACGAAAGCAAATCTAAATCTGTGCCTCTTGTGATATAATTTTTTTTACAATTTTCCCCTTTCAAACGGTAGAACAGTGCCTCTCGAGAACCATATATGTGCCTTTCATGGAAGAAGAAGAAAAAAAATGTGTTTTTCGCACAATTTGTTTTTTGATTTCTTTTCCCTCCAAAACGTAGGGAAAACCTGGTGAAAACCGAAAAGTGAAAAATAAATAAAAAAATATATCTAAAATCCAAGAATACGTAAAAAAAATAGAAACAGCCCTAAGGGAGCGCCCCGCATGCGACACATGCCGGTGGCTGAAAGCGTGCCAAGTGATGCACTCTCGCCCATCAAAATGACCGTTGCGGGGCTTCTGCAAGGGGTGCTCCTTGATTAGTTGCACCCGTGAAGTAGAAGGGTGGCAAACCCGAAGATAAGGCGCAGGGTCGGCCTTAGGTCCATTGGGCTTGAGCAAACCAAACCATATACGTCAACGTTGAATAGCCCAATGGTCTCTTTGGGCCTGCACTCACTCACTAGGGTACAAGTCTCAGCACAAACCACGTGCAAGAATAATTGATAATCCGAATTCTCTCAGTGCAAGAATGTTGAAAGCAGTTTATTTTCCCTGAGAAGGATTTTCTTTTAGCCAAGGTTGGAACTCACCCCTCGCAAATTTGGAGAGCATTAACAGAAGGGTGTAACACTCTGAAATTGAGTCTCATCCGGCGCATAGGTGATGGTGCTTCCAAAAATATCTGGAACATGAATTGGAGGTGGTGCTTCCACAAATAACTGGAACATGAATTGGATTCCTAGAACGGAGAATATGAGACCAATCATTGCTCGCATTGCACACCCGCCACAACTTGTTTCTGAGTTGTTGGATATCTCTAATGCAAGGTGGAATGAGCAGTTACTATAACAGGTATTTTTGCCTTATGATGCGAGAGCTATTATGCAGATTCCTGGAAGTACCCGAGCTATGGAGGATTTTTGGTCTTGGGGCTTTGAGAAGAATGGTATATTCTCTTGTACGGCCAGCTTACCAATTGGTGATTGATATTAAGAAGAGAAGAGGAGAATGGTTAGAGGAACATGCGGTTTCTTCCAATACAAGCCGAGATGAAAATTCCTGGGACACTTTGTGGAAGGTAGCAGTGCCTATGAAGCTCAAGATGTTCTTGTGGCGTCTATCGAAGAAATCCATCCCTACTAAGGATGTTCGCAAGAAGAGAAATATGGCCACACATGATGATTGCTTCGTGTGTGGAGCCCAGGACTCATGGAGGCACAGTCTAATAGAATGCAACATGGTGCAGTGCGTTTGGATATTGGTAGACCACAACCTTTTGGAACACATGATTGCGACAACGGAACCGTCAGCTCGCAACTGATTATTTGCAATGATGGAAGTGTTAAGCCATGAGGCTCTTAGTCGTATGGTAGTTACTTTATGGCTATTTGGCACTCGCGAAGGAAGCTGATCCACAAAGGAAGTCAACAGAGCCCTCATGGTGCAAATTCCTTCGTCACAAACTTCATCATGGAGCTTGACCAAGTGGCACAACAACACTCACATGCAATACCAAGGCCGGTTCAGAATCAGAGGAGGGGACAGTGGATAGCTGAAGCCGAAGGAACTGTTAAGGTTAATGTCGATGCGGGTGTCTCAACAGACCGTAATATAGGTACTGCAGCGGCGATCTGCCGGGATCGTGATGGCACTTACCTGGGATCTTCGATGTTGGTCATCATGGGATTAATTGATCCGTCCACACTGAAAGCAATCGCAAATAGGGAGGCACTTGCGCTAGCTCAAGATCTGGGAATGCAAAACATACTGGTGGCCTTAGATTGCAAACAAGTGAAAAACTATATTCATCATGGTGCTGGAGGTGACTATGGTGTGATAGTTAGAGAAATATTAGAGACTTCTGTAATTTTTGATTCAGTTTCTATCTCGTTTGAACTTAGAGCTTGCAACTTTGAAGCTCATAGATTAGCTAGGTATATATGGTCTTTCCCTGGCAGTGGGAAGACATGTTTGGCTGGCTGATACGTCAGAACCAGTTGCTTTTCCTATAAACATCATTACAGATCAATAAATACCTCTAGGGTCTTCTTTGCCTCCCGCCAGCGCCGGTCCGCCCCGTCTCCGGTGGCCTTAGGGCCATGCAGGCAAGTGGATTTAAGCCCTTGCCGGTGGGAGGGCTCCATTTTTTTATTTTTATTTTTGAGTTTTGTTAGGGTTTGTGTCCTACTCAGGAAGCCGAAATTAAAGGTCTCCCTGCCTAGCCCCCGTTCCGGTGATGTGCCTAGCATCGTCGGTGGGCGTGTGGAGGTGTGTCTCCGGCGGATCTGTCTTTGGTGGATCTGCTCGGATCTGTTCGTCGTTCGTCTGTGATCCTGTGTCTTCAAGTTGGATCCTTTTGATCTACACTCTTCATCGGCGGCGGTTGCTGTTCTGGTGCATTGGTTCTATGGGGCCTTAGCATGACGACTTCCTGACTGTCTGCTACAACAAGGTCTGCCCAGCTCCGATGATGGAGGGGCGATGACAGCGGCGTGCCTTCGGCTCGGTTCAGTGCTTGCAGTCATTGCTAGGTGATTGAAGATGAATAGATTGAAAAAATTTCTCGCAAATACCTAGCTGTTTTCGTGCAAAAAGAAAAAAGTAACATGGCAACAGCAGTGGTACTTGAAGGGCACGCTCGCATGTCTATGTCTTTGGGGTGAACGTACGTGTGGAAAATGTGTAGGAATATTTGTGACTAGACCCGTCAATTGGCACGTACTCTGCCCGCCAAGGTGGCCCAGAGATTAATTGGATGGTTCTCAGTAGTTCCCTGCACTGCACGGCCAGAAGTGTAAACTTATCCTCCTCCATGGCCACAAAACCAGACGTACCTTGACCGTTGAAAATTTGCAAGGCGTAGTGCTCCCAAGCGGCTAGCATCATATCAGCTGGCCAAACAGCGCTCGGCATGCAGCGACAAGGTGACGACCGCAAAAATTAAAAGAATTTCCCCCGGAATTACTTAAAAAAAAATAAACATGCTGGTGGTAACTGACCGTAACATCCGATGGGGAATCCAGCTTTTAATACGCGCTCGATGCGTACAGAGGCAGCATGCATACACTCTCAATACCTAGAACAGACTTGCCCGCCGCCGGAGCCACGATGATCGCCGTGTGCTTTTTGTTGGCGTGCTTGGGGGCAGCTCTGCAGCCAACGTCGGCCGCCGAGGATGGAAGGGGTGGGATCTTGCATATCCCTTCCGCTGCCGACCTGGCTCGGGCTCGCTGCCCTTCCAGATGCGGCGGTGTTGCCCTTCACTATCCGTGGGGGATAGGGCCGGGCTGCTTCCGGCAAGGCTTCGAGCTCACGTGCAACAACACCACTAGTCATAAGAAGCTCTTTCTGGCAAGGCTTCGAGCTCACCTGCAACATCACCGCAGGTTATATGAGGCTCTTTCTGCCCAACACTACCACTGAGATCCTTGAGTTACCTCCTGGAGATACTTTGCTTCGGGTCCCTCCTATCCACTTCAACGTCCCCATGAAACCAGGTATGACCGACACCTATAACATGTCATGGGAGGTCCCTGTTAAAGGTGTTATGATCTATGGAGGAGAATCTAGCTTGTTCGTTGTTGGTTGTGGTGTGAGTGTTTACTTGTTTGGCCATGATACCGACGACCCCATCGGTAGTTGCATGAGTATTTGCCTCGACGACAAAGTGGCCATGAAGGAGGCAAATGCAAACAACTTCAATGGCGATGGTGGGATGGGATACTGTTCCATCCGTTTGCAGCGGGACGTTCCAGCATTCGGGTTGGTAGTTGACCGCCTCAAAGGCGCATCTGCACTAGCAGGTCAAGGTCAAGGGCTCTCTAATAGTAGTATCAAAGTTTTCTTGGCGGGAGATTACAAATTTCATACGGTTGACATCTATTCAAGTAAGATAGACGAACGAAATGTTGCATGGCCATATTTTAGCATGGCCATCACGGATCAACCAAACTGTGAAAATGCTCGGAATAACAAGTCAAGCTATGCTTGTAGCCATTACAGCGATTGCCTGGATATGCTGCCATCTGGAGGCTACGCCTGTTTCTGCCGCAGTTACACAAACGACGGCAACCCCTACCTTATAGATGGTTGTGAACGACCAGGTCAGCAATCTACTCTTTAATCAGTAATATAAAAATATTGAACTGCCATGTCATGAATATTGGACTCATATATGCATCATTGAATATTATGGTAATTTTTGCACCAAGACTGTAACTTTTCTCTCCTTCTCTATGCTCGTCATCATTTTTTATAGAATTTTTTTGCTTACTAGTTTAAATAAAATTAGTTCTACATACAACAAATCAGACAATAATTGTTTCTTGCCCAAAACTCAAAATTGCAAATCATAGAGGTTGGAAACTTAGGACACGTCTTTTCTTCAGAATCTTTTGACACATTCGGATATACTAATGTTATTGATATATTGTTTACTAGTGCCACATGGGGTAACTTAACTCCCAGTTATCATATTGTCTCTACTAATGCAGAATTCTAACAAGGTGTTAATAAGACTTATGTTGCTTTTGGTACTCCCTCCGTCTCGGTGCATAAGGCATGCTCGTAGTTCTAGATCGTCAATTTAACTTGGAACATTTGTGTTATATGTAATAAAAAATATATTTAGAAAATACATTTGCATATGAATCCAATGATATACTTTTGAAGACATATAACATTGTTTCAGGTTGATGCAACTACCTACTTTAATAAAATGGTTGTGCGCATTGCTTGATGCGGAGGTGGGGATAATCCTTCTTTTAAAAAAACACGGTTTTAGGTAGTCAAATCAAGGACCCAGAACTACACGCATGACCTATGCACCGAGATGGAGGGAGTAGTATCCACCCAATTGATGAGATTGGTTTTCCACAAGTAGTGTACCTCTTTTCTTTATAATGTTTTAGCTGGCAATTAAACATGGTATTATTAATTAATGATTTAATAAGTTGTATATCCAGTCTAGATAGGATGACCATTAATTCGCATAATCTTAACGTAACTTCTCGTGTGGCAGTCTCCTAGTGTGACTTCTTCCTATGTCAATCTACTTGCAGCGCATTACAATCCCAATCAAAAAGGCGGTTGCACCAAATTTTGCGGGAACACACATATTCACTTCCCTTTTGGGCTTGAAAAGGGTTGCTACGCTGCTGAAAAGTTTCGACTTAACTGTACATTAGACAACATCACAATTCTTGATCGAGGGGTTGACAATTTTGATGATGGGGCCAAATTTATTGTGGCCAAAATTTCAGTGAATGAAGGATATCTTACTGTTAGTGAAACACAAAATGACTCAAGGTACGGTAACGAAGGGATCGCGGTAATTGGGTATCAAAGCAATGGGCAGTGGGAAATACAAGACATCTCTTTAGATGGTTTTCATTTATCTGAAGAATATGGTATGAAGATGTGGTGGTCTATCGATAATTTGACCTGTTCAGAGGCTACGAGCAAGCAAAGAAGTGATACGTACGCATGTCGTAGCAGCAATAGCACTTGCATTATTGTCAACCAACTAGGCTACAAGAATGTGACAATGCTGCTCGGCTATCGTTGCCAGTGCTCTAGAGGTTTTGATGGAAATCCATACATATTGAATGTATGCCAAGGTAAACACACTACAACTGCCGGTACAAATTGTTTTCCAACTGCACGGACGGTTTTCCATGTACATGAAATGATTGACTGAAACATTGCAATGATAAATCTAGCAAGATTCATGTCATTCCATTTGTTGGCATCTTTAGCCAAATAATTTATCCAATTTTAGTGGATTTAGGCTAAACATGCTACTCAAATCATACAACTCATTAACGTATCTAATTTTAGTTATGTTCATCACATGATGTAGAGACTCGATAATGATCATTTTACTTTAAAAATTGTAAATTATGGTACATTATGTAAATTGTCCTAGCCACGCACAAGTACTATATTTTTTAGCTAATTCATGAAAATGACAACATAGGGATTGATCCTTGTTTGAGCTAACACTGAATATCACATGCATATGATTAATCTTATATAACATTTTTTGGTATTTTGAAACGTGTTCATACAAACTTCCAGAATATAGTGGCATTTAAATACAACTAAACAAGTAAATTCACCTCACGGAAATAATATGCTATTCACAAATATGAAATCAAACATATGTGTATAATGTCAGGTTTCTACATAGTTTGGTTGTTTACTAGCATGTGCTCAGAAACAATAATGACCAATCGTGTATTTTGAAGTTCGCATTGCTTCATAGGGTAGTTTTATTTTTTCTTGGATGAGTGCTAGGCCAAGGTAACCTAGCTATGGTTCTGCCATTTCTACCAAATATTTTCAGGCATCATTTGTTGCTCACATACCTACGATTTACAGATGTCAATGAGTGTTTGTTGATAAATATTTGTAACGGCCCCTGCCTAAATTACCCTGGAGGCCATAGTTGCAGCGAGTGCACCCATGGAAAAGAGTTTGATCCAAGACAACTCAAATGTGTCATGTCAACAAAGAGACGCAATCTTCTCTTAGGTAAATCATATCGAATTTATATCACTCCCCTCGGTACAAATTGCAACTTGCAAAATGGGATATTTTTTCATAATAACTACTATTGGATGTATAGGTATCGCAACTGGAATTAGTTACGGCCTTGGTGCCATTATTCTTGTGCTAGGTGCAACAGTACTCATCAACAAGTGGAAGAGAGGCATACAGAAGAGAATTCGAAGGGCATACTTCAAGAAAAATCAAGGCCTACTCCTGGAACAACTAATATTAGATGAAAGTGCCACAAAGAAAACAAAGATATTCTCCTTGGAGGAATTAGATAAAGCAACCAACAACTTTGATGTCAATCGTATTCTTGGTCGTGGAGGACATGGCACAGTTTACAAAGGGATTCTATCCGATCAACGTGTAGTGGCCATAAAAAAGTCTAAGCTGGTGGAGCAAACTGAGATTGACCAATTTATCAACGAGGTTGCCATCCTGTCACAAATCATTCATCGGAATGTGGTCAAGCTTTTTGGTTGTTGTCTCGAAACAGAAGTGCCTTTGCTAGTTTATGAGTTCATATCCAATGGCACACTATATGATCTTCTGCACATTGATGTAAGTGTTCAATGCTTACTTTTATGGGGTGATCGCATTAGGATTGCTGTAGAAGCTGCAGGTGCTCTTCCTTATCTCCACTCAGCCGCTGCGATACCAATTTTTCATAGAGATGTCAAATCTTCCAATATACTCCTAGATGACAACTTTACTACCAAGGTTTCTGACTTTGGTGCTTCGAGGTCTTTATCACTTGATCAGACACATGTAGTGACAATTGTGCAAGGAACTTTTGGTTACTTAGACCCCGAGTACTACCACACCGGGGAGCTAAGTGAGAAGAGTGATGTTTATAGCTTTGGAATTATACTGGTGGAGCTTCTATGAGAAAGAAGCCAATTTTTATTAATGAACAAGGTATAAAACAAAGCTTGGCTCATTACTTTGTGGAAGGACTTCAGCAGGGAGTTCTCATGGAAATCATGGATCCCCAAGTTGCAGAAGAAGCGAACCAGAATGAAATTGATGACATTGCCTCAGTTGCGGAAGCATGCTTGAAAACCAAAGGAAGAGAAAGACCTACCATGAAAGAGGTAGAAATGAAATTGCAACTCCTAAAAACTAGAAGATTAAGGAGTCAACTTCCTCCCATAAATGATGGAGAGATCGAGTCACTTGGGTACCTAAATGGTGCTAGCTCTCATGCACAAAGCAACAGCATTGTCAGTAATGTTGGCTTAACACCTACATGTAGCTCCGGAAAGTACAGTCTGGAGCAAGAGTTCTTGAACTCGGCTAGCTTGCCACGCTAGCGAAGCACACAATGGGATGATCATCTGCTTACTAAGCTTCTCAGGTGCATGTTAGTTACCCTAGACGTACTTATATAGTAAAACTATGTAATATACGTAGTTCCTTTTAGTGGGAGTATACCATGTAAATTCCTGAATTGTGTTTGTAGCTTATCTTATGTGTGTAATCTCTTTAGACGACAACTCGTCGAAATTAAGCTACGGTGGTGAATAAAGGTATTTCACCGTGTTTTTTTTAAATTGTCGTACACATTTCTCATCGCTCATATTTTTTTTTTGAAACTGTCACCGGGGGGGAAAGACTCCCCACCTGAATATATTTCAAAAGCATTTTGTTACAAACTTAGACAAGTTGAGAGGTAAAATAGTCCCGCCATAGGCCGGCGTAAACTTTGTCCTCCGCCTTCTTAAGGCGATGAGACCACAAAGTAAGGTCCGCAATGATGCCCCTAGTAACATCATGGGGTGAAACATCTATATCCCTAATCCCTAAAAGTTTTAGCATTACGGGCGTCCCAAATTTTCCAAATGATAAGAAGAAGAATGAGAGGCCATACTGACTCAGGGAGACCCGGGTGCCCATGGGAGACCCAAAGATGTGCGAAGGGGGTAGAGCAAGGGTGTAGACCAATGGCATCCCAAATGGCACGAGTTGCCGGACAATGGAGGAAGATGTGTGCCCGGTCTTCGGACGCAGCAGCGCATCGGGGGCATGCAGCAGAGTCGATGATGGACTTACGGAGCAGGTTTGCCCGTGTGTTAAGTCAGTCGAGGTAGAAGAGCCAGCCGAACACCCTAACTCTGCTGGGGACACGCGAGTCCCAGATACGAGCAAGAGTAGGGTCGGCCAGTTGAGAAGCCATCGCATCGTAGGCGCCCTTGGTGGTGAAGGCGGCGCCATTAAGTAGGGTCCTGGCGTCGGGGGCACCCGTTAGGCTGACATCCTGCAACAGTAATCTCAAGAAAGCAAGTTCATTGGAAGCAGTTAATAGCCGGCTACGCAGGCCCAGATCAATCCCATCCATCAGTATAGTGGTGTTTTGGGGAAAAAGAATATGCATTTTTTTATGTGTGAAATCTTTTCTCTTCCCCTTTCGAGCTGTCGCGAGTGGTGGCTTGTCGTCGCCGGCCGGTAGAGTGCTCTACCTGGGCAGTTTGTTCGGAGGCAGGTTGCGAAGCCCCGCCGTGGAGCAGCAGCAGCCCCTCCGCCCCGGCGGTTGGAAACAGGGACATAGGGGTTAGTGGCGGGGCTGTGGCTGCAGCTGCTCCGACTGGCGTGCGTGCCCGCTGCACCGAGGTGCCCGTCGCTGTACTGGGGCTGCGCTTCCTCTTAGGCGGCAACTCCTAGAACACCGTATTCCCCTCCGACCCACTAGCCACTGCTCTGCATACTGAAATACGCTTACCATTTTTTAACCCTATCATCGATGTAGAACCTACTCCCTCCATTCCTAAATATAAGACTTTTTTGAGATTTCAACACATGCCGTGAGAAATGAGATGCACAGGTCAGGTTAAAATCGGCTTATAAAGGAGCATAGAGAAGAAAAGGAGGGCCGAGCTATCTCAACTCCTAGAGCAGCAAAGTCAGAAATACCAATGCTACCCTGCTCACGGCATACCGAATGCGAGAAAAGGCTCCCGACAATGGCTCAATGATAAATTGAATCTTGTTATCCTCCGTGATCACCTGCAGCTACGCCTTCGGTGTTGGGTCTGTTGAACATGTGTATATGTACGAAGGTCTGGGTTTCGTATGCAGTACCTGTAGTGCCGGTCTCCCTTTGTATGTACGTGTATTTTAGAAAACACGATACCGGTCGCACCCCGTGTACCTATATATATGTGCCTAGTGCAGGATCAATCAATTATCGATGCATACAATCATTCTCCACGTGGTATCAGTTTTTTAGGTTTTCTTCTTGCTTCCGCCGCCGCCGGCCGTGCGCTACCCGCACCGGCCGCCGCGGCTGCAACCCGCTACCCCGAGCTGCACCTGATCTTTAGGTCTGATCCATCGCAACGCCGCCAGCTCCAAACTCCTAGCCACGCACGTTGCCTTGTCACTAGCTAGATAGCCTACCGATCCCAATCCAAAGCAACGCCGCTAGCTGCAACTCCCAGCAACGCACGTCGCCTTGTCGCCTACCGATCCACCAAGTCGCGCCCGAGCCGCTCGCCCGCATCGATCGCTTGGCTCGCGCCGCTAGCCTGCGTCGCCTCGATCGCCAGTAGCCTACCGCGTCGCCACCTTCCACCCGACTTTCGCATCACTCGCGCCGCGCCACACCGCCGCGCCGCCATGACTTGCTCCGGCTCCTCCTTCTACAACCCCTTCACCGGGCCGGACCTTGCTGACATCCGTGACATCAACATCTACGACCGCGTCCCTGTCGTCTTTGATGTCACCGACGTAATGTACTTCGCGTGGAAGACGTACTTCTCGTTGCTCTTTCGCGAGAACAATCTCGTGGATCACATTGACGGCTCCGTCGACTCCTGCGCCATGGTGGACAACTTCGAGTGGATCGCGATCGACGCCACGCTCATTCGGTGGTTCTTCACCACCATCTCGAAGGACCTGTTTCACACGGTCGTGAGTGTGGGTCAAGCTCAATAGCCTCTTCACCGACAACAAGCTTCGGCGCCGCGTTTTATTGCAGCAGAAATTTTTCGACTGTCATCAGGATGATCAGTCTATAGATGACTACTGCCGCCGCTTGAAGACGTTGACGGATGAGCTCCATGACATCGGCGCCAAGGTTGATAACGACCTCCTCCTCAGCACGCTCACCGCCGGCCTCAACGAGGACTTCGGTAACGCTGCCTCCAACCTCTCCCTCATCACGGAGTCCTCTTTTTCCAAGTTTGTGGCATACTTGCGGTTAAAGGAGCGCCGGATGAAGGAGGTCAAGAAGCGTGTGCAGCACCATGCCCTCACCGCCGGCACCTCGTGTGGTGCGCCACCCGCGAATGCGCCCCGCCACCAGCCGGCGCCCCCCCCCCCCGCGCCTCCGGGATTCTACCCCCTCCAACCCGCGCCCCACGCCCCCCCTCCCCCCCCCCCCCCGCTGCCCCCAGCAGCCGCAGCAGGGTGGCGGGCGCCGCGGCAACCGCCACGGGGGCGGTCGCAAACAGGCGCAAGCGGGGGCTCCTCGTCGGCAGCAGCAGCAGGCCACCCTGCCCTGGACTTACAGCACCAACCCATGGACGAGCGTCGTACACGCGTACTCGATGCCGGTCCCGCGGGCTCCCACTCCGGGCATCCTCGAGCCTCGTCCGGTGAGCCACCAGGCGCTCTTCACCGTGTAGAACGTCGCCCCCTACAGCGGCTACGGCGCCGCGCCCGTGCCCGCGCCTACCTACGGCGCCGCGCCGGTCTACGGAGCCTATGGCGTCGCTCCCGCGCCAGTCTACGGAGGGTTTCTCCCTCCCCAGGTGCCGCCACCGTGGGATCCGGCCCTCCTCGCTGCTCTGCACTCGGCTCCGTCGCCAAGTACCTACGGTGGCGGAGGTGACTGGTACATGGACTCGGGCGCCACCGCTCACATGACTGCTCATCCCGATAACCTCACGTCTTCCACTCCCATTCATACTCCCACTCGCATCACTGTTGGTAACGGTTCCTCCCTATCCATTACACATGTCGGTCATATGTCGTTTCCTTCTACCTCTACTCGCTTTAACATGTCTAATGTTCTTGTTTCCCCTGAACTAGTTACCAATCTTGTATCTGTCCGTCGGCTTACTCGTGAGAATCCTATCGCTGTTGAATTTGACGACATTGGCTTTTCTGTGAAGGGCGCCCGTACAGGGATGGTACTTCACCGATGTGACAGCCCGGACGAGCTTTACCCGGTGCATCCTTCTGGCGCCACCACCACCCGTCCTGTCACCCTCGCCGCTAGTGTCGATCTCTGGCACGCCCGCCTCGGTCACCCCAACTCCACAGTTTTGCATCGGATTCTTCAGAGTTTTTTTCATTCTCATGTAATAAGGTTGACGACCACTCCTGTGAGGCCTGCCGTCTTGGCAAGCATGTTCGTCTCCCCTTTAGCGAGTCTATACACATTTCTACTTTTCCGTTTCAGTTATTGCATAGTGATGTCTGGACGTCCCCTGTTGCGAGCAACACGGATTATTTATACTATTTGGTGATATTGGATGATTTCTCCCATTATGTGTGGACGTTCCCCTCCGTCGCAAGTTCGATGCTCTCGCCACACTCACTGCTTTTTATTCATGTCACCACACAATTCGGTCGTTCTATTCTTGCCTTGCAAACTGACAATGGAAAAGAGTTTGACAATATCGCCGTCCGCAATCTCCTTGCGTCGCATGGCACTATCTTCCGGCTCACTTGCCCCTACACGTCACAGCAGCATGATCGCGCCGAGCGTGTCCTCCGCACTCTTAATGATCGTGTCCGCACGTTGCTCTTCCACTCCAACGTGCCTCCTTGGTTCTGACCTCAATCAATCAATTATCGATGCACAAAATCATTCTTCACAGGGTCTAACCCTAGCTAGCTCGAACTAGTTTTCAAAAATGGAGGTAGACGAAGCAAACAGGGTCTTGTTTGTATCTGGCAACGTACGCCACGGCGCGGAACGCCCCTTTTTTCTCCTCTTATAGCTGGCTACACACCAGATCGTAACAAACAGAAACGAATACAGCCGGCTATATAGCCTGCCAACGTAGCGCCCACGAAGGCAACGCTCACCCAGCGCACGCACGCACGCGCGACTCGGTCTCTACCCGTACGTGGGTCCACCACTCGTCCGCGAGACCTGGGCGCTCCTCCGGTTGCGCCTGCTGCACGCTATCTCGATCGCCACAAACCGGCTAGACTTGACCCAAACTAGACCTAGACACAAACGCACACACGCTGGTGATCACCGTCACACACCCAGCACGGTTTATTCTCTAACATCCAGGACGGCCGCTTCCTGGCGAGCGGCGGCTTGGTCACAGATGGCCTCGCCGATCGCACGCTGCTCCGCGTCGAAGTTGGGGTTTCCCGCGGTCATGGCCACCACGGCCTTTTAGCTGCGTATGTGCAGCAATTTTAGAAGTCAACTCAAGAAACTAAGCTTGATTTTCAGCTCAACAACCCACAACGTGCATGCACGTTCGCCATGGATCTTGATAAATAGTCAAACTTTGTGCTGGCATATACTCCATCATGGACAGCTATTAGCATCAAAGCCGTATGGATTTATTTATTTTCTAAACTTTAATCCATGACGTGGGTTTCTGGAGGAAGGGCCTCACATGCATGCTTGGTCCAAGCAGCTTAACTAGGGGTCATAGTAGAACTAACTACTATGCAAATCTTGATTAGTGGCCTGGCAAATCTTGATTAACAATTGGTTGAAGTTGTGAATCATCGAGGCCGCGCATGAACTTCCATTATCTACCAAAACATGGCATTAGAAAATGGATATACGAATACAACGGTACAGCAAAAGGGATATACGTGACAGTGCATACACATCTCAACATTTAGAGCCCTGAGACCTGCGTTTTCAGATCTCAGCCACACACAAACGCTCACAGGGAGAGGTAGGGAGAGAGAAGCTCAATCGACACCGATGGAGTCCACGGCGGTGAGCATCGGCAAGTCCGTGCTGAAAGGAGCACCTGGGTGCGCCAAATCCGCCGTCGTGGAGGCGGTGGCCATGGAGCTCGGAGTCCAGCACGACAAGGCCTTCATCACGGACGAGCTGGAGAGGACGCAATCTTTCCTGATGGTGGCACACGACGATGAGCAAGATGACCACGTCAACAAGGTGGTCACGACCTGGGCGAACCAGGTCCGCGACGTCGCCTACGACGTCGAGGATGGCCTCAAGGACATCGTCGTCCGCATCCACGGGCAATCCTGCTGGGGAATCCCTCGCACACTCCTCGACCGGCGCCATGTCGTCGAGCAGATGAAGGAGCTGCGTGCCAAGGTGGAGGACGTGAGCCAGAGGAATGCACGCTACCGCCTCATCGACGGTGCGTCCAAAGCTCCCGACCTCTCATCAACACCGCCGCCGATGATGCCATGCTCGGCGTTGATGAAGCAACAAGACATGTCATGAATCAGCATGAATCAAGACCAGGGATAGATCTCGCCCAGCTGATCGTCAGGGATGACCCGGGCTCGGGCTCGGGCCAAATCCGAGTGATCGGAGTGTGGGGAACAAGTGGCACCGCTGGGCATACCTCCATCATCCTGGAGGCCTATGACAATCCAACCATAAAAGTGAAATTTCCATGCCGCGCGTGGGTCAGAGTGACGCAGCCTTTCCAACCCGAGGACTTTGTCCAAAGTATGGTGGAACAGTTTCAAGAAACTTTTGTAGAGGTGGTTGATTCTCCTTTGGAGCTGGAGCTGGAGGAGGCAAAGACGGGTCGAGAGTTGGCGCGCCAAGACGGCGCGTACCTCAACAACAAGAGGTGCCTCATTGTGCTCACGGACCTATCCACCATGGAAGAGTGGCACCAGATCATGGCTTGCTTCCCCGAAAACAAAATGGGGAGCCAAATCGTAGTGTCCGCGGAGCAAGTTGAAGTTGCAAGCTTGTGTCCAGGCCAGAAAAGTATGGTTTCCAAGCTGAAGAAATTGTCTGCTGAGCAGACCATCTATGCTTTCCACCAGCAGGTACTAGCTAGTTCAATTTTGGAAATAGTTTTTTGTTACTCTTTCATCTTGCTCCAAATCTTGGATATCAAAAGCCGTTAGGATATGTCACCTTTAATACCCTCATTTACTTGTTTTGTTGTCACGCTCATGGTTTTCACTTTCAGTGAGATTTCACTGAAATTCACTGAATTTCATTAATTTCAGTAGGCACTGAAATATTATGTTTCAGTCAAAATATTTCAGCAAATTCAGTAGTACACAGGAAAACAAATATTTTTCAAAATATTTTTTGAAAAATTGTAATATTTAATTAAATTCAAATGAATATTTCGGCCTTTTGGCTGAAATGCAAACTGAAGTAACTGAATTTCAGTGATTTCAGTTGGTGCTGAAATTTTGTTGAAACTGAAATTGAAAACCATGGTCACGCTAGCATTAATATATCCTACTATTATATAGATTAGATGCGTCTCTAGATATTAGCTGGGAGTTTTTTTTCTCTTTTAGACATATCACCAAAAATATGGCCCATTAAACACCTGCGCAAAGCTTAATTATCTTGACGCATCGTGGTCTTGTGGAACATCCCACGCAGATTAATTTGTGTGTTGGACAAGGTTAGCCATGGTCGCCAACTGGGCCGTTGTGGAACTTCTCTTGATGACCCCGGTAACAGCCCCCTCACCAGAGACATATGCAACCTCCAAGATCAGTCACCAACCCTGTATTTCTTGTTGATGCCGCTGCACCTTTCCATTGGAGAGGTTTCCATCTAGTGTAGTACATGGATAATGTTGCGATGGTTTGTTAAATTTGAAATTACAAGAACACTTTTGGCATACCCGTTGCTAATGTGAAATGGATTTCATGTTGTATTTGGTCATGTGAGTGCGATGTTTTTTTCACTATCTTTATATTCTGTTGTGGTACTGCTCAACTTTTGACATGATTCAAGAATAATTTAGGTTCATGGTCGTGTATGTTTTTTTACTAATTCCTCACCCGCTTTCAGAATTTCTTGGCAAAATCAAACATGATGTGAGCAAAACTGACTTGTATAGATGCCATTTGATTTTGATTTACGGTTCATTGTGACATTAATATTGTTGTCTAGCTTAGGATATATATATATATATATATATATATATATATATATATATATATATATGTGTGTGTGTGTGTGTGTGTGTGTGTGTGTGTGTGTGTGTGTGTGTGTGTGTGTGTATCTCTCTGTGTGTGTGTGTGTGTGTGTGTGTGTGTGTGTTGAACTGATGCATATTTTATTTCGAGTGATTTATAGTTGAAAATGTGTCTTTTGTTTGTGTTCAGAGTTTTCAAGACACAACATATTCATCAAAGGCAGCGTCGAGCTTAGTGTTACCCCACACCATTGAGAATGAGATACAAGAAGGCCAATCTTATTCTGAAGATGATGAAATGACAATGATCCAAGAGAGCCTCACACACACCAGTAATGTGCAAGGTCCTCTAGAGGAATTTCGGCTTATTGGGAGGGAGAAAGAAATATCTTATATTATTGAATTGATTCAAGAACACTCTAGCACCCAACAAATTCAGGTCATTGCAGTGTGGGGAAAGGGTGGTGTTGGGAAAAGCACTTTGATCAGTGATATTTACCATAGCCAAGAGGTCAATCAAATGTTTGAAAAACATGCCTATGTCACGGTCTTGCAACCTTTCAAGATTGAGAAGCTCCTTAGCAGCTTAATATTTCAACTAGATGCAAGGAAAATTGCTTCAACGAAAGTTGAAGACTTTACTGGACTGTTGGACCGGTGTTTACAAGAAAAGAGTTGCTTGATTGTTCTTGATGACCTCTCGTCTACCATGGAATGGGATATAATATTGCCATGTTTGCTTGCAATGAATAGTCGAAGCTTGGTCATTCTGATCACCACAAGGCATGAGGATATTGCTAAGCATTGTTGCAAAAACCCAAAGTGCATATGCTTGCTCAATGGTCTAGATGAAAAGGGTGCTTGTGACCTCTTCACAGAAAAGGTACTAAAAGAACACTACCCATATTATTCACTTTCTCAATTGCAAAAATATATAGTTCCCTTTATCTAGATCTTCGAAGGGTCATATTTCAGATTAGCATACTCTAAGCACAACACAACCATCCCCCTTTACAAGAGATAATTCAGAGTGGGTTGCAAGAACGTAAATTCGGCTATCATGTTGTAGGGAAATATATAGGAATCATATACATTCGACATGAACCCAGTCCCGAGTTAGGCCAGGTTAGCATTAGCATCAAGCTGGCAAAATTCCATGACTTCACTACTTCTCTTACCAAATTATATGGGAACAATGTTTTGAAAGAATCATGTAACTATAATGAATACAATTTAATCATTTTTCCATATTTTTGAAACTACGTGCTCTCCAAACAGGTTGATATTTACATGGTGCTAGAAAAGTACTTCTCCTTTTCCCCTTTTATACAAACTGAGCCAAATAACATAATCATCTTTCCAAGAATTACTAAAAAAATTATACATATAGAGAATGGATGGAAACATGTGTTGATGTTCAATTTGGTACAAAGTATGTTTGTGTGATGAACATGATAAGTTATAACTCAACTTGTATTATAATAACAGATAGTGTTTCATATTTCAGTTTTTGTACATACAGAACTATGTCCAAGTTACTCCAATTAAAAAAAATAGATAATGAAAGAAATATTTCTAATTGCATTCCTGATGTTTATTACCAAGTCAATAGCAAACATAGCCTATTGCGTACTAGCCACCCAAACATGCACATGATAGTCAAAAAATAAACTCTGTACACTAGTTTCTATACACCTGACTCATCTTAATTACATAGTGGTCAAGACTAATTATATGTTAAACAATTGCAGGTATTTAAGGATAAAGCCACAGATTTGACTAAGCATTATCCTGAATTGGTTGAACCCGCAAATCTGATCCTAAAGAAGTGCAATGGACTTCCCCTTGCGATACTCACCATAGGTGGATTTTTGGCGGAACAACCAACAAAAACTGTCGGGGAGTGGATGAAACTGGATCGATGTATCAGTCTGGAGATGGAGATGAATCCAAAGTTTGAGGGCGTAGAAACAGTCCTTATGAAAAGTTATGATGGCCTACCCTATTACCTCAAGTCCTGCATCTTGTACTTATCCATCTTCCTTGAAGATCGCACAGTTAGCCGGAGACGTTTGGTGTGCCGATGGGTTGCGGAAGGTTACTCAGAGGATACATCCACAGCCAAAAGATACTTCATGGAACTTCTAGAGAGAAGCATGATATTACCAACTCAGATTTCACTTTGCAGCATACAAGGAGCTGACTCATGTCAAGTACATGATCCGATCCGTGATATCATCATAGAAAAGTCATTGGAGGAAAATCTTGTTTTCAGGCTGGAGGAAGGATGCAACTCAAACAACCAAGGCACATTCCGTCACCTTGCCATAAGCAGTAATTGGGATGGAGACGAAGGTCGGTTTGAGGCCACCATGAAGTTGTCATGTATACGGTCATTGACGGTATTTGGCAAGTGGAGGCCATTTTATATTTCTGACAAGATGAGATTTCTTCATGTGCTGGACCTCGAAGGAACTAAAGATCTAGCGGGTCATCACCTTGAGCACATTGGGAATCATCTTCATCTGAGATACCTTTCTCTAAGAGGGTGTGAAGGAATATATTACCTGCCAGATTCAGTGGGTAACCTGCGACAACTTGAGACACTGGACATCAAATATACAAGAATAACGAGGCTGCCAAGAACCATCGCCAAGCTTAGCAAGCTATGTGAACTGAAAGATGGCAATGAATTCTATATCGGAGAAGAACGGCCATCACTAGCATGTTGTGTACCTTTCGCTTCTTGTTGCGCGATGGTCATACAAGCTTATGCTGTTAAGGTGCCAGTAGGGATCGGGGAACTGAAATCCCTGACCACACTGCGATGTGTGCACCTTGAATGGGAAAATGCCATCATACAAGAGATAGAAGGTCTCACCAACCTCCGCAAGTTAGGAGTGTTCGGCATTGATAGGGGTAATGGCCCGGAGTTTTGTTCAGCCATTTCAGGTCTCGGCCGCCTTGAATCTTTGTCAGTGCGGTCAGAGGTATGGGATTTATGTGACATCTTGAATGGCATGTCCTCACCTCCAGAGAATCTCCAGAGCCTCAAGCTTCTCGGTTGGATGGATGAACTGCCGCAATGGATCAAGGTGCTCCAGAATTTGGTGAAGATTAAGCTAGAATCCACCGAGGTGTCTATAAACGATGAAGACATGCGAATCCTTGGGAACCTACCAAACCTATCCATCCTGTCTTTCAAGGAGAAATCTTTCCAGAGTGCACTGCCTATCACTTTCCATAGTGGCCTTTTCAGAAGCCTCGTGACGCTCGAGCTTGTTTACATGGACGTGGAGGTCGGATCGTTGGAGTTTGAGGCATCATCGATGCCCAAGCTCGAGGTGCTGAATCTGCGACTTATCGATTGTAAAATTGGCTTTTCTGGACTGGAATTTCTCCCAAGCATCAAGGAAGTGCGGCTCTTGGTCGTCGTTACCCCAACACTCATCGCACGAAAGGAAAATATGACCGAAGAAGAAGCAGAAGAGGAGGCAAGACACAGGGAAGACAAAGTCAAGGATGACATGAGGAAGCAGCTCGCCAACAATGAAAACTGCCCCATTATGAACGAACTAAGTCCACCAATTGTTTTCTGAACCTACTATGCTGCAAAGGAGATTCGACCCGCGGGCATATGTCAGCGAGGGGTTTCGACTTGTTGCTTGTTGCCCTACTTGCCAGTGTGTTTCTTTATGTTCCAGTTTGGGCGGCGGTTTCGTCTTATGTTGTGTAGTTTCTGAGTTTTAAGTTCATGTGTATTTGTTCATTTCATTCCTTGAACTGGCCTTGGGCAATAACTTTGTAACTAGACATCACTTCTACTTTGGCTTGCCATTACCTCTGTGTAGTTCTTCTTCGACCATATTTTTCGACAAATGTAATTCATGAACCTCATCAACTTGTTACCATTTGTTCAGAAGAATGCTTCATTATAGATGGTTCTGCCTAGATGATTCCCGAACCTCATCAACTTGGTAGACAATGTAATGTCACTCATGTACTACTGAAACGCCATTAATTTGACATTACAAAAGTTCAGTATGGTAATTGCCACTCAGGTACTACTGAAACACCTGAGTTCAGTATGACATTACAAAAGTTCAGTAAGCTAAGGGTACACATTGTCCTAGCTGGTTCTGCCTAGATGTTCATTGTCAATCAACATTTGTACATGTGTGACATGCATCTGGAATGATTCAGCTCAGCTACCATACACAGATTTCCCGATCGAAAAGAGAATCGACAGAGCACGACTGACCGAACTTGCTGCTCCCCGCTAATTAACTACGCGGAGGTGGTTCTCTCCATGCTGTTGGTCCTCGCGTTCTCCCGCATCTTCTCGACGATGTGCCGGCCCTTCTCCTCCACCTGCCGCCGCTTCTCCTCCAGCTTGTCCCCCATCTTCTTCCCCAGGTCCATCATCCGGCTCCGCCTCCCGCTCTTCCGCTTCGCATCATCTCCAACAGAGCCCGCTGCTGCCGCCACCGCCTGCTGCTGCTGCTGCTGTTCCCCCGCGGGTATGATGGCCCTCAGGGAGGTGTACGGTGGGGATCCCGCCCTGCTCTCCGATGAGTCTGCCTGGAGCTTCTCCGTGACCAGCAGCGGTTTCCTCGGTTCGTCGGCAGCGTCGGGGTGTGAAGGAGAGGCGGTTTCAACCAGGCGAGACTCTGTGTGGGATGCTTCTGCGGAAAGAGGGTCTTCGGTTGACTCGTCAATGGATTTCAGTGATTCCTCACTCCCGGCTGAGGAAGCAGGCAGACTTGGTGCTCTGCTTTTGCTGATGGCATCGTCCTTGGGACCAGCTTCCTCAGGATGGGTTGGTGTGGCGGCTGCGACATGGCTTTTGGCCTCGGTGGGTTCGTGGTTGAGCCAGATATAAGGTCCCTCCTTGCGGGGCACCCAGTCGTCCTTCTCTGCCAGCATCCCTGGAATGGAAATGCATTCACAGTTTGGAAGCACCAAGCTATCACGGAGCGAAACCTGACACAGCATGGTGTGTTTCGCTGTTAGACATGCAAGTCAGCAAAGGAACAACATGTTCAGAGGAAGGTCGTGTTGTTTACCTTGATTCTGTTACCTATAAATGACGCGATGCGACTGTTGGTAATTTTCCTGTCTCCGACGGAAGATTCCAAGTCCCACTCCAGTTCAGGCATAGATGTGAATCCATACCAGAGTTGATCCGACGGAGGGGGCTTCAGATGTATGCGCAAGGTACCTCTAAAGGACGTGATTTTTATCGGTAGAACATCATCATCGTCACTATGCCGTCATGCTGACGGAACTCTCCCGTCATGCCGGATCGGAGTTCGAGGGACGTCATCGAGCTGAACGTGTGCTGAACTCGGAGGTGCCGTGCGTTCATTACTTGATCGGTCGGATCGTGAAGACGTGCGACTACATCAACCGCGTTGTGCTAACGCTTCCGCTTTCGGTCTACGAGGGTACGTGGACAACACTCTCCTCTCTCGTTGCTATGCATCACCATGATCTTGCGTGTGCGTAGGAAATTTTTTGAAATTACTATGTTCCCCAACAAGTACTTTAATCTGTAGCATAAGCAGGGAACTAATATGAATTGTCAATCCCAAAAGGTCGATTTGATGACAATGTATTGTCAATCCCAAGGTCATCATCTCTGATTTTTTTGCATATTCATTTCAGTAATCCATTTGTGTTAACCAAATGGACTGGTTAGAATTTGGATCCGAAGAATCCCAAAAGGAATTGTGAATGTTTTAGTTGAACCAATGCTTTATTAGAATTTCTATTATTTACTTTGTAGGAATTGCAACTCAACTCACTCCATCCATTTTTTTTCTCAACGCATGGACAGTTACCACAAAATATTATATTACCCTACCAAAATAAGTTTTAGTCTAACCGGTGGACAAAGAAACAAACATATATACCTGACCTGAGCATGTAGTTGTATTTGTAGGAGGCACCCTGAAAGAAGAAAACAAAGCGCTCGCATATATCTCTTTCTCGTAAACCAGATTCGTCCACCGATGCATCACAGGTTCACAACCCTGCAGTGCAAACATACACAAAGATTTAGGTAAGCAAACCATGGTGTGAGAAGCCAAACTAAAAAATTAGCCAATGCATAAAGCAGTATGCAGTACAAACAGTAGCAATCTTGGTCGTGAGCACCTACACGTAATAGTTTCCTAACGAATGAAATACATGATTCTTTCTGCTCCCTCTCATATTTATTCTGTATCTAATCTAATGAAATAATTAGGAACAGAGTGGGAGACCTTGGTGATGCTAGCAAACTGCCTGCACGGGACAGATGCGGAGATGAACAAATCTAGAAGAAGGTAAGTGGTGGGGAGGTGGGATGAACAAGGCTGCACCTTGATGGTTACCGCGGTTGCGGCGTGTGTGTCGGAGCTGGATGGAGAAGCAGCTCCATGGCGTACGTGCACCTTGGTGCCTGCCTGCATGAGGAAGAGCATCAGGGGAAGGAAGGGAAGGGAAGAAGCGCAGAACCAAGAGATTGATTGAACTCACCAAGGTCGGACCTTGACGACCAGCTCCATGCCGTCCGTCTCCTCACGAGGCTGGTCCGGTGGGCGGATCTGGCCACCGCCATGGCCTGCTTGCTGGATGTCCCCCACCTGCTGTTGGCCCAGTCCCCACGCCGAGTACTTTCCGACGACAGGCGGCGACCGACGACGAACGACGACGATGAACGAAGCTTGCTGAGACAACGCACCGTAGCAAACTCGCCACCAAATATGCACATACAAACTAGCACCCTTATCCCTTGTCAAGGCACGTACTAGTGCTAGTTGGTATAAATAGCCAAAGCTAGGTAGCTATCGATCAGCTTGATCGATTCTAGCCGGCAACACAAACGTACAATTTGATAGCCAAAGGCTTGTCTCGAGCCTTGTTTACTTTATTGATCAACTCACGGTACGTTAGATTACACAAGGGGCTGGTCCATATATAGTCCATATATATATACTAGGCTAACCTAGCTACGTACATGACCGAGTTGGCCAGGAATACTAATCCTAGTTGGACTAGGAATCCTACCAAAACACCACGTACACATGCCGTGTACTACTAATTCGTGTTTAAGTCTAACACCTGTCCTCTCCTCTCCTCTCCTCTCGTGGTGGCGGGGGGAGGGGAGGAGGGAGCCATCTGGCCACCACCATGGCCTGCCTGTTGTAGGTTCCATGGCCGGGCGTCAAGGGTTTCCGGAGCTATGGCTGGTACTGGTCGCCATGGCCTTGGCCTGCGTGTGTGAGGAAGAGGGAGAGGAAGGAAATCAAATCGCAGCAGCAAGGTAAAAAGTGAAGATGAGAAGGCCATGGAAGAAGGAGGAGGAGGAGGAGAGGGATCTGGTGCTGCACCTGCTTCCGCCTGCGGCTCGGTGGCCATGCTAGCTGGGGTTTCAGACTCCATGCCGCCGTGGATCTTGGGGCTGCCTCACCTTCTCGCTCAATCTGCGGATGGGAGACAAGGTGAGGGGCGCGGGAGAGGATGGAGCGGCGGCGTCGGGGTAGAGGGAGACGAGGCCACTGGCGGCGGGGTTGGGGCAGAGGAGAGTAGGATTGGGGAATCGTCGGGTTGGGGTGGGGGGGGGGGGAGGAAGAGTGGAGTGTGTGCGCGGCTGTCGGGTGGATTTTCTTAGCGTGGGTGATAGTAGCGCGTTTTGCAAACCAGGCGCTACAGCTATGTCTTTAGCAGTAGCGCTGGGTTGGTCACCCATACTGCTACTATGTCTTAACCCGGGGGTGTGGTGTGGTACACTTACTAGTAGCGCTGCCAAAAAAACCCACGCTGCTGCTAAGTAATATCAGCAGCGCGTTTTGTACCAAGCGCTACTGGTATTTACCAGTAGCGTAGGGTCCCAAACAAGCGCTACTCGTAAAGTTCTGTGTATAAGCATTTTTCTAGTAGTGCTTTGTTGTGATGTTCACATAGTTGTGACAATATGCATGCTATATAATGTGTTCACATAGCCTGTGTGGTGTTGGCTCATTTGGGGGATCAATGTTGATTAGTGGGGCTGCCATAATCTGTACTGCAACGAGTAGTGTTCAAGTGTAGTCCATGCTATTGTATTTGGAAACAAAGATCATGCCTTATTTTCTGATTTTGTGTACACTAAAATAATATATCACAACATAGTTACATTTTGGCGTGAGAGGTATTTACTATGGATGATGCTCATGCATTCTTTGCCTCCTGCTTTTGCCTTTTCTGCCAACATCTCTTCTCCTTTTCTTGTTTATTTTATTGATTTTATGTATTTATCACAGTATCAGGTGATGAAACCCTTAAACAATCTTAGGACACCTTCTGACACAGTGCTGTTATCTTGTGAATGAGAAGTCATATTTTTCCTGATGGTACTACATGTACACATTGTGCTCGTTGCTGCATATGGTTGGTCCATGATGAGATTTCTGATTAGCTCCAAAAAGCTCTTGCTCTTTTTGCATATTCCCTGGAACAATTTCACTTGCTTCAAGATCATTTCTTTATGCTTTCTAGTTATTTCCGTAACAAGTTACCGTTGTCATCTTCCAGCCTCTAAAAATATGTTAAATCTTACTTTTCAGGAACTTCGTGTTGGATCAAATGATCGTGCTGCAGCAGGCGATGAAGGGATGTTTGGGGGATTTTTCAGCGAGTGTGGAGCTGGTGCACTAAGCCTATCACTACTGGGCACCCAACGAGTCCCTTCATGTTCTTGGATGTATAGTGTGTGTGAAGTAACATTTTGGTGCATGTATAGTTAACATGCTGGTACATATTTGGTGATGTAGGAAACTGTAGTTGAACTACAACAAGCATGTACATGCATGCTGGTCGAGATGTTTATTGGTTAGCTGTAGCAAACACTAGCTATAGCTTATTTTTGGACAAACTTGATGGCTGGTGATTTGCATCTGATGTATGCATGTGATGATTGATATCTAGAGATATCTATATTAATTATGAAATGTTATTTTGGGTCAGAATTATGGCTCCTATTTGAAATATTCTAGTTGTGGATTCAAATTCAAATTGCAAATTGGAATTATGGCACATATGAATCTGGTGTTTCCCTACGGTATAATTCAAATTTGGTAGGGACATAGCTCTAGGGAAAGTGTATGATGATGTGACATTGCAAAAGGGTCCCATGATCTTTCCCTAGAGCTGGCTATAGGTGAAACAAACTTTACACGTTGGATGCATCAGCCGTGTGAAATTCTTTCCCTAGGGCTTGTGCCCCTAGGTAAAGAACTAGCCCTAGGGCTGGTTAGATGCACCCTAGGGAAAGGAGTCTTTCCCGTCTAGACTTTACCTAGGGCAAACCCAAGGTAAAGTCTTTACCTATGGTTTTCCCTATTTCACCTAGGGTATATGGCCATAGGTAAAATCGCAGTTTCTAGTAGTGGCATCTGGACGATGCATGCATCCATTTTATTAATTGTTCACACAAGACCTTACAAAGTAATACAACAGTAAGACTAAAGCCACCGTCTAGAAAACATCTGTCGTTACTCCTATCCAATTGATGAATGGGTGCTGATAGTCTGGGCCTAATACACAACAGACCTCGCAGCCAAACCTACCATCTAAGACCTGAGGTCCCATCCAGGACGCTTGCCGGGTATGGGGCACCCCCCCGGTCCGGCGCACTCCTCAACTAGGACGCCTGCCAGGTATGAGGCCGCCGCAGCCACCTGCCACCAATCCATCTTCGGAACTGTACTACTGCATCTACATTGCCCGGTCTAGCTGCCGTCGACGCCACCACGACGCCAGACCGCGTCACCCTCCTGCGCAAGTCCATCTGCGCGCATTGGATGCCGATTCACCACAACGCCATGCCGCCGAGATCCGCAGCCATCAATCAGTGAGATGACGCACCACTCCATCAAAGAATCCGTCCTCTGTTCCCTCGATCACGTGTGTACCTCCAAGAATGAAGCCCCGAAGGGGTAACGACAATAGAGCGCCGCCGTCATCCGATCATCCGATCTAGGGTTCCCCCCGGAGGTAGCAGAGAGTGGCCTTGAGCTTCTCCACGGCAATGCCTTCAAGAAGGGAACAATGCAGATAGCGCCGCCACCGCCGGCCTTGACAATAGCCGAAAGCAAGTTTTCACCCAGATCTGTTCGAAGGAATCCAACTCCCGTGCACGGCCGCCGCCACACCGGGATAAGCAATCGCCGCCGCCGGCACCTCCACGATGCCTAGAGGCTGCGAGACTTGCCGCCACCACGCCTATGCCACTGGCCACCGCTGCCAACACCAACCCCACCATCCAGCGGATCTGGGCAGGGATCCCAGATCCATCCCCCACCACCCACCACCACAGAGGGGAGGAGGCGGCTCTAGCGAGGGACGCCGGGAGGGGGAGGAGGAGCCGAGGCAGGGCCAGCCCGACGCCCGACACCACCAGGTAGATGGGAACGCCCCGCGGAGTACCCAACTGCGTGCGGAAGAGAGCCGCCCCGCCGCCGCCAACGCCACATGGCCTTTGGCCGGCGACGCCCCAGGCGGCGGCGAGGGAGGGGGTTGAGGCGAAGGGGGCGGCGCTAGGGTTCCTCCCGGGGGCGCCCGCGGGAGTGCCTCGGGGAGGGGAGCGGACGTATAGAAAATCTGCAGTACACGTTCCATTTGCGAGTAGCAAATTTATATTAGCAGGACCAGAAGCATAAACACACGCTCCTATCCTTATCCTTGTCCTCGGCCACAAATTTAGAACCAGACATATGCTGGTAGTTGAAAGAAATCATAGGAAAATTATGTTATGCGTCCATTAATAATTAAAATCAAGCTAGTCTTTGCATTGCAAGGCCTGGTGTTTCCGAGCTGCTATCTGTCGTCGACGCCACCACGACCTGAGACCGCGTCACCCTCCTGCGCGAGTCCATCTCCGCGCATCAGACTCCGAGTCATCACAGCGCCATGCCACCAAGGTCCGCCGCCATCAATGAGTGAGATGACGCACCGCTCCACCAAAGAATCCGTTCTCTGGTCCCTCGATCACGTGTGTACCTCCAAGAATGATGCCCCAAATTGGTGAACGACACTAGAGCGCCGCCGTCATTCGATCATCCGATCTAGGCTTTCCCCCGGAGGTAGCAGAGAGTGGCCTTGAGCTTCTCCACGGCGACGCCTTCAAGAAGGGAACAATGCAGATAGCGTCGTCACCGCCGGCCTTGGCAATAGCCGAAAACAAGTTTTCACCCAGATCTGTTCGAAGGAATCCAACCCCTGTGCACGGCCACCGCCACCACCAGGCTAAGCACTCGCCGCCGCAGGCACCTCCACGATGCCCAGAGGCCGCGGGACTGACCACCACCACGCCTGTGCCGCCAGCCACTGCTGCAATACCAACCCCAGCATCCACCGGATCTGGCCAGGGATCCCAGATCCATCCCCCACCACCCACCACCACGGAGGGGAGGAGGCGGCGCTAGCGAGGGACGCCGGGAGGGGGAGAAGGAGCCGAGGCAGGGCCAGCCCGACGCCCGACACCACCGGGTAGATGGGAACGCCCCGCGGAGTACCCAATTGCGTGCGGGAGAGAGCCGCCCCGCCGCCGCCAACGCCACATGGCCTTTAGCCGGCGACGCCCCAGGCGGTGGCGAGGGAGGGGGTTGGGGCGAAGGGGGCTGCACTGGCGCTAGGGTTCCTCCCGGGGGCGCCCGCGGGAGTGCCTCGGGGAGGGGAGTGGACGTATAGAAAATCTGCAGTACACGTTCCATTTGCGAGTAGCAAATTTATATTAGCAGGACCAGAAGCATAAACACACGCTCCTATCCTTATCCTTGTCCTCGGCCACAAATTTAGAACCAGACATACGCTGGTAGTTGAAAGAAACCAGAGGAAAATTATGTTATGCGTCCATTAATAATTAAAATCAAGCTAGTCTTTGCATTGCAAGGCCTGGCGTTTATTCGGCAGCAACGACAGGCGACAACCGCGCGCGGGTCAGCCGACGACCGTCACATCCCATGGGACCTGCATCACCGTCGTGCTTTTAATCCTCGATGGGTACTTACAGAGGCAAGGCAGCATATATGTACACATGCATTGTGAATGTCTATCTACTGTTGATCTTATAGCCCGGACATAACACAAAACCAACTACCAAACTTGCCGGAGACCGGAGTAAGCGTACGATGAGGGCGATCATTACCGCCGCCGTGTCCTTGTTGGCGTGCTTGGCAGGGTAAACACGGACAAGAGCGGACACCGCCCCTTCCGCCGATCCAAACGAACAAAAATCGGATCAAATCCGTGTCCGTACGCGTCGGCCGGTTGGAGTTGGCCTAGGCAAATTTGACAAATTTGACCTATAGACGAAATCAAATCATAGAATGAACTATCCGTGAAACTATTTCACGCGGCTGACCTTTTTGTGTGACGCCCGCCACGAAGGTGCCACACTACACTGTGCAACGCCTCAGAGATAGGCGCTACACGGTCAGCGTCGCACACGTGTGATCAGAAAATTACTAAGTGGTGTGCAGCGCCTGAGAGCTAGGCGCCACACTATACAATATAGCGCCTAGCTCCTAGGCGTTGCACTAGTGCAGCGCCTAGCTCCCGGGCGTTGCCTGAGAGCTAGGCGCCACGGGTCAACTGCGTGAAATAATTTTACAGACAGTTCATTCTGTGATTTAATTTCATCTATAGGTCAAATTTATCAAACTTGCCGTTGGCCTAAGGGCTTGTACGGAGGTGTCCACTCAGCCAACCGTCTGTAACACCTGCCACATTCGATATTTCTATGCTAGTTATCGATAGCCTACTGCCCTACTCCCGGTATACGCTCAGACGTCTTTTCTTTTTGCAGGGAACTTTAGAGAGCTTTATTCAACAAAAGAATTTCTGAGCAGCCGTACGCTTAGACGTGTATCGGATTGTTTGGTTGTTCCCTCCGCCTAACCATCGTATTTTAAATCAACAATATTTCCTAATTTTTGTGAGCTACAGATAGTAAAAGAGACGGCCTACTGTACAGGCTGTTTTTACAACTATCTACAGCTGACGTGGAGGACAGCTATAGAAGACTGGTATCTACCTAAAGTTCTAAACTAACATATACTCCTTTCTTTTTTATTTATTTCGCATATTAGTTTTGGTCAAAGTTAAACTTTATAAACTTTAACAAGTTTTATAGACAAAAATATTAATATATACAATAACAAATCAACACCATTACATTCATTATTGAATATACTTTCACCTCATATAGTTGATCCCGCGGAGCCTACCCAAAGGTTCAGGCCGGATTGTAGGAAGTGGGTGATACGTGTTTGTATATCTATGAGAAGAAATGCGGCACCCACGATTCCCAGTAGTAAGTCGTCGGCATATCGCGCAGATTTGTTATTGTAAATGTTCATAAATTTTTCTATAAACTTGGCCAAACTTTAATAAGTTTGACTTCAGTCAAATTTAATATGCAAAGTAAATAAAAACAAAAGAGTGCTCAGGAACAAAGATTTGCTGGGCTATTATGCAGAATTTTCTTGGAGGGGTACGAGAAAGTGCTCAGGAACAAAGATCTGCTGGGCTATGATGCAGAATTTTCGTGGACTAATGAGTGCGGTGGGTGAGTGGCAGCGTCAACTAGCAATGAAGTATACTTCAAATGTGAAAGCGTATGTGTATGTCGACGCATCGCGGTCGATCCGTCGACATAGAATTAATCGACGATTGTGAAGTTTAAACTAGCAAGTACTAGTACGTTACCATGCATGGATATGAGGCCTACATGTACGGAAAACTGTAAACTTGGACCCATTATTATCTCAACAGAACCTACTCAAATGCAAGTTACTCCCTCCGTTCCTAAATATAAGTGTTTTTAGAGATTTCATTATGAACTATATACAAAACAAAATGAATGAATCTACACTCTAAAATATTTTTATATACATTCGTATGTAGTCTCTTATTACAATCTCTAAAAAAAATTTACATTTAAGACAAGAGGCCCAAGCCCACTTCATCGTCCAACGACTCTTCGGTTTCTCCTACCACGGGTGGAGTGGTGCCCATGTAGATGAACTCGTCCATGCCTATCTCGGGGGGGGGGGGGGGGTCTTCGACGCCGGATAAGTTCTTCATCGCTGTCATTCCAAGGCTGCTTCTTCGTTTCCACCTTCGGCACATTCGTCTACGGCGGCCCCGGCGAACACTGCGCCGGCTCTTTTGATGATGTCGGCGCCACAGACTTCGACGCCGCCGACTCTGACTCAGCTAGCGGCACCGCCTCGCCCGAAGAGGGGAGCCAGGACCGGACTCACTTTGAGGGGTTGGCACCTGCGGAGGCTCCTGTGTGCGCGGCCTCGCCGCCACCATCGTCCAAACCTACGTCACCTACCGGACGAGGAGTGATTTTCTCCCCGTCTGTTAGGGACGACCATGAGCCGGCGATGGCAGAGTTGCGAGCTTTGTCCTCTTCGCCTCCGACACCGGGAGGGGCGCCCGCTTCCAGGGCTCTCGTGGAGCCGGAGGTTGATATGCAGCCCTCACGGTCTTCTTCATCGTCGCCGCACCCGTCTACTCCACCACTCGGGGTCACCGGGACTGCCACTACTGCCAACCTCGTTCCATCATCGCTGAGGCGCAGCGGTCATCACTCCATCGGTGTTGATGGTACAATAGCCACCGAAGAGGACTCTTTGGTGAGGGTCATGTGCAGGACAGCTGCCCGCAACCTCGACTTTGAAGGTACCTCTTCTCGTCAATCATTTTTGTCTTTTGATAAATCCAAAGTGCATTCAAATACTGCTAGCCTTCGAGTTTCATTAGGACGTAGTGAGAAAGAGGTTTCTGTTAGGGCTCTTAAACAAGTGGAGTTCAACCGACTTACAGTTGCTTGTAAGTTTTCGACATTTGCGGACCCTCTCGTGTCAGATGAGGAGGATGAGGATGCTGATGCCAATCATGAAGGCAAGCTTCTCTCCCATCTAGTTAAAGACACAACTGCGGTAGACTTGGATGATAATGTACGTGATACTATGCTATGTGAGCTTGTGGCGTTGGTACGAAAGAACAATTCTAATTCAGCAAAGAAAAGAGGGTGTCCATCTAAGAGGACAAAGGCCTCTAAACAACAACAAAATGGTTCATCATGAGAGGCATGTTTTGGAATAGCAGAGGTCTTGGTGACTTGGCTAAACACAAACATATTGTCGATTGTGTAAAGGATCATGAATTGGACTTTGTGGCTATCACTGAGTCGGGCAAACGTGACTTCCCAACACGTGATCTTAACCACTTTTCATGTGTTTACTATTATGAATGGCACGTCTTACCCACGTCTGGGAGGTCCGGTGGAATCTTGCTAGGCATCCATTCCACGTACTTGGAACATTTGTCCGCGCCAAAGGGGGAATATCATATCAAATTTCACCTTCGAAATAAGTCTGACAACTTCCTTTGGAGCATCTTGGCTGTATATGGCGTCGTCCAGGAGGAGTTTAAGTCTACTCTTCTATAGCAACTTGTTAATACCTGCCAAGACAATCCCCATCCCATGTTAATGGGGGGGGGGGGGGGAGGACTTCAATATCCTTTGATATCAACGGGAAAAAACAATGGCCGGTTTGATACTATGTGGCTATTCCTCTTCAATGCTATTATTGACAGCCTATACCTGCGGGAGCTCACTATGTCTGGCCATCAATATACCTGAGCGAATAACCGAGCAGTTCCAATCTTTGAAAAACTTGACCGGGTGCTTGTTACCATCGACTGGGAATATAAATATCCCCTAGCCTCGGTACAGGCACTAGAAAGAATTGAGGCCTTGTCGGATCACACTCCGTTGCTAACGGATTTTGGACAAACAACTCCAAGTTCTAACTATCATCAGTTTAAATTTGAACTGGGATGGCTAACTAGAGAGGGACTTCTCGACCTGGTCAAGAAGGTGTAGGCGCGTCAACCTCGCGGTAACATGCCCATTCAACAATGGAATAATCGAATTCGCGCCTTGCACCGATTCCTTCGTGGATGGGCTAAGCACACTGCTGGCATTTACAAAAAAAAGAAAAGTTGCGACTATCTACTTTAATCGATACCCTCAATAAAATTGCGAAGGTGAGGCCTCTTTCTGCTGCTGAGATTGAGCAAAAAAGCCATCTAAATGAGCATATTGCCCGCCAGCTCCATGAGGAAGAGATTAAATGGTACCAACGTTGCAATGCCGACTCGCTCGTTCAAGGTGACGATAATACAAAATACTTACAAATGCTGGCTAATGGCAGACATAGAAACAAACATATCTTTGCTCTTGACCAGGAGGAAGGCCGTATCGAGGGGGACGCACCGCTCAGAGACTATATTACTAAGTATTACAAAGAGCTTTTCGGTCCTTCCACTCAAACACTTTTTGAGTTGGACACAACAAGTTTTGGAAGCGGAAAATGAATTCTTAACTTCTGCGTTCTCTGAGGAGGAAATTCGAACCGCGGTCTTTCAAATGGAACATAACAAGGCTCCGGGATCGGATGGTTTTCCGGCGGAGTTTTATCAATGCTTTTGGGACATAATCAAGGCAGAGACTTGGTTCAGTTGTTTAACCAATTGCGTACTGAAGACCTTGATATTTCGCGCTTAAACTTTGGGAAATTATCCTTCTACCTAAGATTAGGAGGCCAGTTGTATTCAATAATATTGACCGATTTGCCTTCTAAATGTAAGATTCAAAATCTTTACGAAGGTCGCAACTAATCGGTTGAACGGGGTGGCTGGCCATGTCGTCAAGCCCACTCAATCAGCATTTATGCAAGGACGCAACATACTAGATGGAATTGTTGTGCTGCATGAAACTGTACATGAGCTTCACCGTAAAAAGTTGAATAGAGTGATCTATAAAATAGATTTCAAAAAGTCCAATGATAAAGTTAGATGGCCCTTTCTGTTGAAAACTTTACGCATGAAGGGGTTTTCACCAAAATGGTGTCGATGGGTAGAGAGTTTTGTATCTGAAGGTAGTGTGGCCATCAAATTTAGCGATGAGGTTGGCAACTATTTTCAGATAAGTAAGGGGCTTCGTCAAGGGGACCCCACATTACCCATTTTGTTTAATATTGTGGCCGACATGTTAGCTACCCTTGTTGAGCGGGCTAAGGTGGCCGGTCAAGTTAGCGGTGTCATACCTCATTTGGTAGAAGAGGGTCTATCTATTCTACAATACACGGATGACACTATACTTTTCACGGATCATGATCTAGATAAAGCAAGAAACCTCAAGCTGCTTTTATATGCTTTTAAGGAACTCTCCGGCCTCAAAATAAATTTTCATAAGAGCGAACCTTTTTTTGCTTTGAAGATGCTGCAGAATCTGCGCTTGAGTACGCTGACATTTTTGGATGCCAGCTGGGCAGTTTCCGATTCGGTATATGGGTATTCCCATACACTATCGGTGTTTAACTATTGCTGAGTGGAAGCACGTGGAAGAGAGACTTAAGAGACGACTAGCCAGTTGGAAAGCCAAACTCGTGTCATATGGGGGGCGAGTGATATTGATCAATTGCATCCTCAGTGACATGGTTTTATATATGTTGTCATTCTTCCATCTTCAGAAGGGGTTCTTTAGCGTCTCGGTTACTTTAGATATAGATGTTTTTGGCAGTGTGATAATGAATCCAAGAAATATCGACTGGCTAGGTGGACTGTGTTATGTCGACCTAAAAGTAAAGGGGGACTTGGAATTCAAGACCTTGAGATTAAAAATATTGCTCTTCTCAGTAAATGGATTTATAAACTACTAAGTGAGAATGGAGTATGGCTGGAAATCATTCGTAACAAGTACGTGGGATCCAAAGTCATTTCTCAAGTCTATTGGAAACCTGGTGACTCACATTTTTGGTCTGGCATCATGATGGCCAAAGAATTCTTTTTCCAATTTGGGACTTTCTCGGTTAGGGTTGGTTCCCAGGTTCGATTCTGGGAAGACACCTGGCTAGGGACCGGACCACTCATGGTGCAACACCCGAGCTTGTACAGGATTGTTAGACATAAATTTGTCACCATCAAACAAGTTTTGGGGCAAAAAAACCCTGATATTTCTTTCCGTAGGGACCTTTTAGGACCTCGCCTGGCAGCTTGGAATGAGTCACTCATATGTCTGGAGGCTATTCAGCTGTCAGATGAACCGGACATCTTTCAGTGAAATTTGCATCAGAATGACAAGTTTACAGTCAAATCCATGTATGATCCAATGGTTCATTATGATGTTCCGGTTGATAACTGGAAATTGTGGAACCTTAAAATCTCTCTAAGAGTGAAGATATTTCTTTGGTTCCTAAACAGAGGGGTCATCTAAACTAGAGATAATCTGGAACGACGCAATTGGCAAGGCACCAAGACATGTGTCTTTGCCGACATGACGAGTCTATCAAACACTTATTTTCTGAGTGTAAGTTCGCTCGTTCGGTTTGGGCCATAGTTCAAGTAGCTTCAAATTATGCCCCCCACGTAGTGCACGTAACATGTTCGGCAACTGGTTGAGGGGTATTGATAAACAATTTTCTGCACATATTCTTGTGGGGGCGGCTGCCTTATGCTGGGCATTGTGGCTTACCAGGAATGATGTGGTTTTTAATAAAAAGTGAGTTTCATCTCCTATGCAGGTTATTCATGTATGTATGCGATGGCTCCGTACTTGGTCTATCCTGCAGAGGCCGGAGGACAGAGAGCTATTTATGATGTCGTCTATGCGGCTGGAGCGTACGACCAGAGAGGTTTTCTACCCGTTGGATGGCGGTGTGATCTCCAAATAGGATCTGCCATATCATAAGCGGGACTGATTTATTTATTTTATAAGCTGTAAAACCTTTTTTATTTTTAGGACGGTTGGACTTATTGGCTGCGTGCATCAAGCTATGCAGAAGCCGGGTATTCATTCGAATGCGATTGTATCACCTCGATATATCAATTCAATGAAATATCCTTTATCAAAAAAAGAACGGAGAGAGTATTAGCTAGCGAGACTACTCCGCTCTAGTGATGGAGCAGGCGGAGCGCTTGGGAATGCCAAATCCGCCGTCTATGCCTTGCAGCCCGGAGTCCGGGCGGCGTCACAAGGCCTTGTCCTATTGAGAAACAGTATAATGGGGCGAGCTAGGAGCCTCCACAGCGATTCACGTCTCTCAGCCGTTGGATCACTCAAATAGACGATGCAGATCAAGTCGGTCATCCCACGTCGTCCACACGTTCGATGAACCGTCTCACGGGATGCTGCTCCGCAGAACGAGCTCCTGTTTCTCTCCTTATAAGGGGGCCGTCCAAGGCCCAGGCCAGGCCGTCCAAGTTCCAGCCCTATTCCCCCGAACGAACAGCCCCTCTATTTCCTTCCTACGCGAGGCGCCGCCATTTGGCCTCCGCGATGCACCGTGGCCGTCAGGAAGCTTCTACTGCATGAGCACGACTGAGTCCGCGTCGGTGCTGTTCACCCTCATGTACTCTTCCTCCGGATCCCCTTCTTTACTTGTTTTTAATTTCATGTCTTGCAGCGCTCCTCCATGGCAGCGCGGCGCCCGCCTCCGTCATTGTTGTCCATCACCGACTGTCCTTCTACTGCATCCGCCTCCATGCCTTGCAGCTGTACGGCGCATCTGTTCCCATCCCATAACTGAAGCTGACATGCGTCATCACTAATCTCAGCTTCATAGGTAAACATATTTCTCCATACACTTTTCTGGATTGCTGTGGAATCACATACTGATTGCTTTGAGTCCTCGTTTTGCGGTCTGTTGAGAAGAAATCTTGCCCCGTTAAACATTATTCATTTTTTCTTCTGTGAGTTCCATGCTTGTATTGGTTTGCTTTGATCATGTTTATTTTTCATGTTGGGATGGAGAATTCAGAAATAAATCAATGAATTCTAACATAAATAGATACGGAAGTTAGGGGGCTGGAATACCATTTGCCTTTCATCATGATGCTGTTAAGCATGTGATCTTGAGTAGAGAGAGAGAGAGAGACTAGCTATGTTCAATTCTATAACCTAGCAAGTATCTCAGGTGGTAAGAAATTATGTGTGTTGAGTCAGTGCGGTAAGATCTGGCAGATGTTGATTGCTTGCCGGCTTCCACGTTGCTTATTGCGCCAGCCACTATTGGTGCATAATGGTTAGGCTCACACTGCATTGCTCATCTCCAGGTGTAATGCATGCATCGTAGGCAAAGTCTGAAGGTATTCTCCTACATCCTGATAATTCCTTGTGATATTGTAGTAGTGGAAAATATTCCCTTCTATTGCCAATTTTCATTTGCCAGTTGTGTTCTTGTTTGATTAATTTCTCATTCTAGACATTGCAGATGAATTTAGAACTTGCAGGTATTTCCTGAGTGACAAAAAGGAAGTAAGCATGGAAATTAAGGGACAATTACACTACGTGAGCTATGCCCCTCCACAACATTTTGACATCCTTAGTTCGATCTATAGAAGCATGGTCGTGATTTCTTTTGGGTTTTATTAGTATGACTCTCCTCCCCTTGTAGCATTGATTAGCGGACATTGATTATTATTTTAAAATATGGTTCAAACCATTTTAGCTTACTAAGGTTGAACTAGGGAAAGCATGTGAAGGCATATTTCTCAACAATTTTAAAGCTTGCATCTATATTTTCATTAAGGGACGGGCGCGGCAAAGCGCGCCTTTATGATCTAGTTCTGAAGTTACAACGGCACCTTTTGAGTACTCCCTCCGGCCCACTTTACTCCTTGTATTGGATTTGTGTCAGGGTCAAACTAAAGTTTGACCTAATATACACTAAAAAATATCAACATATACAATACCTAATATATATACCATGAAAACTATATTTTGTAATGAATCTAATAAAAATGATTTGGCATTGTGAATATTGATGAAGTTTTCTACTCCCTCCATTCCACAATGTAGTGCGTTTGTGCTTCCCGAGATTCAAGTTTCACCGTAAATTTAATCAATGAGACTGACTGCGGCGGGAACAAAAATTATACCACTGAATTATATCGAAACTACGAATTCAGTGGTATAAGTTTTGCTCCCGCCGGAGTCGATCTCGTTGGTTAAATATACGGTCAAACTTGGATATCGGAAAATGCGGCGCACTACATTATGAAATGGAGGGAGTATAAGTTTAGTCAAACTAGAGATACTTTGACTTTGGACAAAACTTCTATGCAGATTAAAAAGGACCGAATGGGGTACTAAACCAAGATGGAGTCTGGTAAGAGCTACTACCTCCGTTTCAGTTTACAAGTCCTACGCGTATACCTAGGTTGCCAATTTTATCACCCTAATATAAAATATATATATAACACAAAAATTATAGCGTTTGAAAATAGAACATCTGGAGTCTATATTTGTATATTTTTTGTAATATATGACTTGTCTTAGGTTGGTCAAATTGACGACTTAGGGGTACGCGCACGCCCTGTAATCTGAGAGAGAGGTAGTACAACAAAATAAATATCTCCACTCAAAAGCTTTGTGACAAGTGACTTTAATATCATCAGATTTTTTCCTTTTTGGGAATCATTGATGGGTTTTCCTTTTCCAGGTAGGGGTGCCTTTTCTGGTTGGCATGTATCTATTTCTCCATTATGGGAATACACTTTGTTGGGTGACTCACCTCTTTGTCAGAAATAAACCCTACCGGACAATATTGTCTAGATAAACCATGTGCCGTCAGGCAAGTCTATGTTCAGTCGGTTTGGACGGTAGTCCAGCAATAGAATTGATGCTGCATAGGTGTATTATTTAGTTTCAATTGTTGTTGCCGAAGCCTCGATATTTTACATTTTTACTTTTTGTATGACTTGATGTACAATAAAAGATTATTGTATGAATCAATCCATGCAGAGGCCATGTATTATTTTCTTTTACAATAATGAATAGTTCCGAACTATACAAGAGCCCAAGGAAGCACACTTTCCCAGTTCCAGTGAGCACAATAGAGTCGACATTAATCCATTACTTGACCCAAATTAGTGTCACCCGCGGTGGTGCGTGGCACCACCGCATGACAGCCAGTTGGCCAAGCCAAGTGTAGAGTGTGCGTGTGAGCCAGCTGTATGCGTGTGTGTGGCCAGGGTGCTGGGTACTTAACCCCTGGAGGGGCGATGTATTGGACGGGCTGTTGTTGAGTAATCAGATTCCCTCACCTCGCTTTCTCTCGCGCTCATCCCCTTCCTCACGCCATCCTCGCCCCCCGTTCCCTCTCCTGCCTACTCTGGTCTACTCGATCCAGATCAGGGCATGACATTTGGTTATCAGAGCCACCGAATCCTGACGCTGGGCGATCAGCAGCTGGTGACCGACGTCTAGCGCCGCACGATGTCGAAGCTTGTCGGCCTGCAGTTCAAGTTTCAGTACAAGCGCGACATTGACAATGGCGCAGCAGACGCGCTATCCCGTGTGGGCAGCCACTTCAGCACCAACGCCCAGTCACTTTGTCAGCCCGCGTGGATCCAGGAGGTGGCCAATTCCTATACCACTGATCCGGACGCGCAGGAACGACTGCAACAACTGGCCCTGCACAGTCCATATGACGATGAGTATGAGTTGTACCATGGGCTCATCCATTGCCAGGGCAGGCTGTGGATTGGTGCCAACACAGCTCTGCATACAAAGCTCATCAGCGCGATGCACGACAGCGTCATGGGCGGCCGCTCAGGTGCCACCGCCACCTATCACCGCGTCAAGAAGGCTTTTGAGTGGAGGGGCATGAAGTAGGATGTCGACGACTTTGTTTGGCAATGCCAAGTCTGCCAGCAAGCCAAGCATGAACTTCGCAAGCCCGCGGGCAAACTAGCACCACTGTCAATTCCCTCCGCACCGTGGCAAGACCTGACCATGGATTTCGTCGAAGGATTGCTCAAGTCAGAGGGATATGATGCGATCATGGTGGTGGTCGACCGTTTCACACTATTTGCTCACTTCATGCCCTTACGGCACCCATTGGCGACACAGGTGGGGCGCATGTTCTCGGACAATGTCGTCAAGCTCCATGGCATCCCCAAGTCCATCGTCAGCGATCGGGACAAGGTTTTCACTAGCGCGCTGTGGCGCGAACTGCTGGCCGGCGCTGGCACCAAGCTCCTCTACTCCACGGCCTATCACCCGCAGACCGACGGCCAAAGTGAACGCGTCAACCAGTGCATGGAAATGTACTTGCGCTGCACGGTCCACGACACTCCCTGGCAATGGCGACGCTGGCTCCCCTCTGCTGAATTCTGGTACAATTCCTCTTTTCACTCCTCGCTGGGTTGCTCTCCTTTCAAGGCGCTGTACGGGGTTGAAGCCAACGAGGGGAGTATGGCCACCTGGCTGGCATCCCACCCATCCTTGCCGGACGGCGAACAGTGGGACTGGTCGCTGCATCAGGAGAAACTGCGCACACACCTGGCACGGGCGCAGAGCAAGCACAAGAAATTTGCTGACCGAAACCGAACGGAACGAGTGTTTCAAGAAGGAGAACGGGTTCTTCTGAAGCTTCAACCCTATGTTCAGAAATCAGTGGCAAGTCTTCCCTGTCCCAAGCTTGCATTCAAGTTCTTCAGCCCTTTCTCCGTGGTCGCGAAGATTGGACCCTCAGCGTACAAGATGGACCTACCTGGTGAGAGTCGAATACACCCAGTGTTCCACATCTCGCTGTTGAAGCCATTCACGCCCAACTACAGTCCGGTGTTCTCCAAACTGCCTGTCACTACTGATCTGTCGACGGGCGAGACCATGCCAGTGGAGATTGTGGACTGAAGGATGATGAAAAGAGGCAATGCGCCTGTGGTGCAGCTGCAAGTAGCTTGGGACACGGTGCAGCCGTCTACGACATGGGAGGACTATGATGTGCTTCGCAGGAGTTACCCGCACGCAAGCATTTGGGGAGATGACGCAGTGGAGGAGGGAGCGACTTCTCAAGGAGGGGAGAATGTCACCACGGTAGTGCGTGGCACCACCGCGTGACAGCCAGTTGGCCAAGCCAAGTGTAGAGTGTGCGTGTGAGCCAGCTGTATGCGTGTGTGTGGCCAGGGTGCTGGGTACTTAACCCCTGGAGGGACGATGTATTGGACATGTTGTTGTTGAGTAATCAGATTCCCTCACCTCGCTTTCTCTCGCGCTCATCCCCTTCCTCACGCCATCCTCGCCCCCCCCCCTTTCCCTCTCCTGCCTACTCTGGTCTCCTCGATCCAGATCGGGGCGTGACAATTAGATTGATGTGCATGTGGTTTCATTGTTGGCAGGAGGCAGGAGCGTTCGAATTCCTCTACGAGTCAGGGTTGGGTGTCGGTAAGGGGAGCTCAGATGGATTCCAGCCACTGCATCACCCTGACCCGGCAGCAGCTGCATGCCACCTCCTTTTCTGCTCCAACGGCTACTGGGTCTTCCAAGTTATCTCAGTTGTTTCTTATATCCCTGGTGAATCATGCCCATTGTCTTTGTGGATTTGCATGTATACCTACATAATTGTCAAATATCAATGTTGCTTATGTAAATTGTACTAGTATAGTTTTTTTGTTTACCTCTGAAAATAGAGGCATTTGTTTAGCGGTTTCATATTGAATTATACTACTCCCTCTATCACGGTTTAGACGGCACACTTCAGTTTTCACGCATTTTCAGAATATAAGAGAATTAAGGTGTGTGGGCAATTAATGTTGAGTTAATTAGGTCACTTAGAGTGCGTATAGGCTGCATCCCATGCATGTGGTCCTTTTTCTCCACCACTCATGCGCTAAGACTGCAAACTTGCAGTGGGGCACACTGTGAGTTAATTTTTCTGTTAATTTGGGCATCGTAGTTAATAATCGATGCTACTTTCAGTACTCCCTCTCTCTCAGTTTACAGGGCATACGCGTACCCCTAGGTCGTCAATTTGACCAACCTAATACAAGTCATATATTACAAAAAATATAACAATATAAACTTCAGATGTTCTATTTTCAGAAGATATAATTTTTGTTTTATATAATATATATTAGGGTGATCAAATTGGCAACCTAGGTATACGCGTAGGACTTGTAAACGGAAATTCAGGGAGTACAACCAATCACTAACCATCTTGGTCCTAAATATTTTTCCCGTGTGCCCCGTAAACTGTGACAGAGGGAGTATAGAAATGAGCACAGTTGTTCCAATGAGCACAAATAGAAATGTGGGGAACTACTAATGGACAATGCTGGTTGGGGGTCTGTATGGTTGGTTGACTCCTAATTGAAGTCCGGCGCAAAATAAAAATCTTAATTAAAGTGGGATTGTGGGACACTTGATTTCATGGTTGATTGCATGCCGGGATTAATTGCACTCTGATTTCATTCATGGCTGATTGCATGCTTCATGTCACTCTTAATAGGACAACAGTTGCTACATGCAAATTAAGATCTATGATTGATGAAGTTTAAAGAGAAGTCACCAGTGATAGTTGTTCCAAATGACTTTAAAGAGAAGCCAACAGGAAAGAAGAATAGGGAAAAAAATGGAGTGTGCTACATGTTTTTAAAATTATTTCCTTTTTCAATGTATATTCATATAGAATTTGCAAAAATTGGATAGAAGAAATGGCGCGCAATCACGTTTAGTGAAATGAGCAAGATATCACTTCTCATTAAATTTGAATCCACGTCAATTTTTTCTCTCGTTACAACACACAGGCATCTATGCTAGTTTTCTTTAAACCAAAAAAAACACGCAGAAAACAACAACAGACTCTGGGCAGTCGGTTAGCCCAGAAAAATAATACCAGTTGATGTAAAAACTATTTAAAAAAGGTTTGACAATAGCATATAAAAGAATAAAAAATATAGATACATTTGAGGCATATCAGCGATCAAGGCGGTGGTGCAACCATCGCCTTACGGGAAAAAGGGGCAGTGTGGCAGGCGCCTTAGTGAGAAGAGAAAATGCAGAGGAATGATTCCCCCTCTTCCCTCCCGCGACGCTCCTGTGAGCGCCGGGGGGGGGGGGGCTAGCTGCCAGCCTCACCGTCCCCACCTCTCCCCCTCCTCCCCTGCCACCGCCGGCTGGCGCTGATGGGCAATGCCCGGTTGGCGCGGCGTTGGCGGGCCCCCTTCTTCTCTTCCGCTCGGAGTGGCCGGCGCAGGACGACGGCTTCTGGTGGCGACGCGGGGCCCTGCGGTAAGGCGGCAGGAGCGTGGTGCGGCGGCTGATGAGGACATGTATTAGGGGTAGGGTAACAGGCCTGACCTAAAGGCCCTACCCATGGACACCGTATACTTTGTACTGGGCCCCTGGGCCAGATCACCGTCTAGATGTACCGCAACTTGAAAGTCACTCAGACGGCGACAACCACTGGGAGCACGGCACTTTACTCGACGAGCTCATTCCACTCGGCCGTGTAACTCACTCGGATATGCAAAGACCAATAGTCAGCATGTCGGTTTTGTAGTGGGCAGGCATTACGGCATTGATGCTCCATCGTGTAACATAAGGGGTGAGGGGGTGGCGCACTCTATATAAGCCACCCCCCACCACTAGACTAGGGGGTTCTTTTCTTCCACCTTTCTCTCTTTTCACCATTAGTCTCAGGACTTAGCTCAGGCATGGGGATCCGTTCCTCTCTCTCACACACACACACATTGTAATCTCCAGATATATACTCAGATAAAACAAAGCCTCTCCGGAGCACGAGACGTAGGGTTGTTATCTCCACCGTGAGAGGCCCGAACTCGTTAAAACCACCGTGTCACCCATATGCATCTCGATAGATCATGCTCCGTTATCCTACCCCTCTCTTACTGTCGGAGTCGTTCCCATGACAGTTGGCGCCCACCGTGGGGCATGGCGTCTATCGAGCCATGATGCAAATGGTTTTATTTCTTCGATCTTCGTCCGTCGACCAACAATCATCAATGGAGGGTTCGATCCAGGATGCTCCGGACATCACTCCATTCACAGGAGAGACATGACACTCTCCGTACAGAGGGATTAGGAAGTACCATTCCATACTATCTTGTTCTTTACAATCGATCATCAATCTAACAATGGTTGTTTTTTCTTTTGTATGTACATGCACGAGCAAAGCATGGGAAACAGAGGAAACAAACATCCATCCAAGCACATACAAGGAGAACCATCCACCTTCAGGTTGATTTGCCTCACGTCTGCGTGAGATGACCACCTGAATCGGCGTTTTGGACATCGCCAATAGCAGCAACGACGGCATGAAAGCAGTAAACCGACTGCGCCTCCACGCACGGCCATCGGCACCGATCGCTTCATCGTCGTCCCTGACCTCGGCACCACCAACTGCGCCTCCACACACGTCCACCGGTGTCGTCCGCCTCTTCATGGTCACGCACGACCGCCGGCGTCGTTGTCACGCACGGCCGCCGGAGCCGTTCGCCTCGTCGTCGACTTCGGCCTCGTGTTCGCGGCTGCTCGGCGACGACCTCCGCAGTGGAGGCGCAGGCCCGACGGAGCGTAGGCGTGCAGTGCTTCTTCCTCCGGCGCCGGTCGCCGGCGACGGTCTCGGAGGCGGGGGTGCGCTGCAGCGACGGCCTAGGAAACGGCCTCGATCCGCAAGCAATGGCCCTTCATCCGAATTAAAGGAGTCAACGCCTGGTAAGTGCATGCATAACGTTGGTTGTTTCCTCAATCAATTAACTGCATGCAGGGAAAAACAAGGAAACGGAAGGACGACTCCCACCAATAGGCAACCCCGCTGGCTCCGCTTTGTCAAGGTATAATTGCCTCATTAAGCGGCCAATTGGTGAGGATTTACAACGTCAGTTACCTAATTATTGCAGCCATAAGTGCGTTGCTTCAGCGCTAGTTAATTGGTGCATGCATGCATGCAGTTAACTCGGCCGCTATGCTGGCTATACTTGCTAACTTGCAGGGAAGCGCTGGGACAGCAAAATATATTTGTAGCTGTACATGTACTTGCTAACTTGCAGGCACTGAGACGAACAACGTCGCCCCATCGACTCATCATTTTTTCCACTCGGCTGATGGCGTGGCGACCGGATTGCTGCCTAGCTGTGGTTCACTCAGCCGATTGACCATTTCACTCGGCCGGTTAACGAACTGGTTCACTCGGCCAGCCAGCCCGGAGATGATTTCTGCACTCTAGATAATTAACATGTCGATTACACGGTTGGTTGGCTTCAGCGTGCAGCCACCGGCGCCATTCGTCTCGTCACCGTCTCTGGCTTCGCCTGCGAGGCCATTATCAAACCTCCGCACACGGCCACTGGCGCCGTCCAGCTTGTCGTAGTCTCCAGCCTCATCTGCAACATCATCGAGAATCCCCTCATACGGCTCCTCCGAACGCGTTGTCCACCGCCCCGCAGCAGCCTCCGCGGTGGAGGCACTCGACAGAGATGAAACCAAAGGAAACGTCATCCACAACCACTCGGAAGAAAAGATCAAGGACATTTGGCTACCCGTCACTCGGATGCCCCGCGAGTCGTCGCTCCGCGGGATGCGTCTACTTCACTACGCCCCGCGCATCGCCATTTCGCGGGACACGTTTACTTCACACGGACGACCCGCGGCTCGTCACTTTGCGGGATGCGTCTACTTCACTCGGCCGCCCCCCGCGTCGCCATACGGTTGGTCACCTCATCACCACTAGGCCGCTCCGCGCGTCGCCACACGATTGGTCACCTCATCACCACTCGGCTGCTCCGCGCATCGCCACACGGTTGGTCACCTCATCACCACTCGGCCGCTTCGCGCGTCGCCACTCGGTTGGTCACCTCATCACCACTCGGCCGCTCCGCGCATCGCCACACTCGGTTGGTCATCTCATCACCACTCGGCCGCTCCGCGCGTCGCCACTCGGTTGGTCACCTCATAACCACTCGGCCGCTCCGCGCGTCGCCATCGGTTGGTCACCTGATCACCACTCGGCCGCCCTGCGCGTCGCCGTCTCCAAAATCCCCCAGTGGGTGACTTAACTGCGAATCTGTTTCGCCTAAGTTCAAGAAATCCTACCGAGTGGAGAGCAAACCTTCCACTTGGGGGCTTAGATGCAGTCCAGTACTCGCCTAAGTTTGAAAAAATCCTACCGAATGGAGAGCAAACCTCCCACTCGGGGGCTTAGCTGCAGTCCAGTACTCGCCTAAGTTTGAAAAAAATCCTACCGAGTGGAGAGCAAACCTCCCACTCGGGGGCTTAGGTGCAGTCCAGTACTCGCCTATGTTTGAAAAAATCCTATCGAGTGGAGAGCAAACCTCCCACTCGAAGACTTAGCTGCAGTCCAATACTCGCCTAAGTTTGAAAAAAATCTTACCGAGTGGAGAGCAAACCTCCCACTCAGGGGCTTAGCTGCAGTCCAGTACTCGCCTAAGTGTTTGAAATCCTACCGAGTGGAGAGCAAGCCTCCCACTCGGAGGCTTAGCTGCAGTCCAAGGACTCGCCTAAGTAGCCAAAATCCGACTGGGACAAGAGCAAACCTCTAATTCAAGGAGCTGCATCACAAGTATAATGTGCTCTCCATCCCTATCCGCAAGGACACCGAGACGAAGGTCGACCGTCACCATCGCCTCATCATCACTCGGCCGCCCCGCGTGTCGCCGCTCGGTTGGTCGCCTCATCACCACTCGGCCACTCGTGCACCTTCAGACAGCTAAGTCATTTTACATTCCGTCTTCCCGAGTATCCCGTAATTCACACATCACGTTCACTCGGAGGCCACGCCACCGAGTGTACCTCTACTCTCGGTTGCTTATTTTCACATACTTGCTTAGTACTGGTTATGTGACTCCCGAGTCCAACTTCCATTTTTTTCGCATACATCATTCATGAACACCATGTGTCGTTCTTCATTTCGAGTTTGCATCGGTCCTCCGGGGCTGCAACTTAGTCTAAACACTACACTTTCGTTTTATTTTAGCCAGTATTCCAACGAGTTCAGTAGGATCTCTCGCTTCGATAAGTTCAAACGAATCCTTTGCTCTTTTAGACTCTTGCTGGTTAACCAGCAAGCCCCTTGCACTCCCAGCGGGTGTCTATGGATGTTATTCACACAAATCATTTCAGCACACATCAAATTTCCTCAAGAAATTATTTTGTTGACTTGTGCCTTTTTTACACAAGTTACGTGATCACTCGACGGCCCTACGCGCCAATTTCATCGCTGCTCGGACTCGGTCACCATACTGGTCCTAGCGCACCACACCACTGACCTTGTCGCTCTGTTGGCTTCAAGCACATCCGGCCAACCCCTCCGTGGAATCCTCTTCATCGATAATATAGACCTCGTCAGGCATGAGACAGGTAAGTCCCTTTTATAATTAAACTTCACACATCACTCTTTTTGCGAGTTTGCCTCTTTCGAGCATCCCTCGGAAATTTCTCCTCATCCTTACCCGAGTCCGACTCGATGGATTGCAAATTATCCATTCAACACTATATTTCCCGTATTCCGACATGTCCGTTGTTGAAGCCTGTAGTACGCTCGGGAGCTACGCCGCTCTCGGAGGCTGCAACTCATTTGGAATAACACTCTCCTGAGTGGTCGAGTGCTTCATCACCAGTTAGATCCTTCACTTCAACAAGTGCATTCGACCCACCACTTTGACAAGTTTTATAATCACCCAAACGCTCTGCGCGCCATCTTCATTCCTACTCAGACTCAGTTGTCACGCCGGTCTTGTTGCGTCGCAACCACACTACATCAACCTCGTCGCTACATTAACTTCGAAAGCATCTGGTGTCGTGGTTCTAAGCCTGACAGTAGAGTGGGGGGTAGGTATGGAGAGGCAAGGTCCTAGCTACGGAGAGGTTGTAAGCACAAAGGATGTACGAGTTCAGGCCCTTCTCGGAAGAAGCAACATCCCTACGTCTCGGAGCCCGGAGGCGGTCGAGTGGATTATGAATGTATGGATTACAAGGTCACGAACCTTTCTGCCTGTGGAGGGGGGTGGCTTATATAGAGTGCGCCAGGACCCCAGCCAGCCCACGTAGGAGAAGGTTTAAGGTGAGTTAAGTCTGGGGCGTTACTGGTAACGCCCCACATAAAGTGCCTTTACTATCATAAAGTCTACTTAATTACAGGCCGTTGCGGTGCAGAGTGCCTCTTGACCTCCTGGTGGTCGAGTGAGTCTTCGTGGTCGAGTCCTTCAGGCCAGTCGAGTGTCCGTTGGTCGAGTGAGTCCTCGTTGGTCGACTGGAAGGCGACCTCTTCTAGGGATGTCCTAGGGTAAGTTACTTGGGACAGGTCCGTGACCCTACCCTAGGTACTTAACCCCATCATTAGCCCCCGAATGGATTGAGGCTTCGAGTGAAGAAGGCGTTGATGTCGTTTTCGATTAACCTTTGCGCTCTAGTTGTGCGCTGTTCTGGATCAAAAATCTCTTCGTTGACAGGGAGCAATTTGTCTTCGGTCGACTCGATCCATTCTATTTTTGCGTCGAGTGATCTTTCGAGCTTCGACGATCTCCGAGCGACGGATCGCCGGAAACACCGCGTCTGACAGACTGATTTGTTGCTCGCGGATTCCGCGGGGTGCGAAATTTGGGGGCGCGCGCGAAGCGGGGCAGACCGTGGCGTTCGGATGGGACGGGGCATAGACGCCTCGATCTCCGCGCCGCCTTTTTCGCCACGTATCCAGTCCTCATAACTGCTCCCAGATATGATTAGATCGACCGGGCCCACATGTCAGCCACTCGGAAGAGACCTTATAAATGCGCCCGGCGGGGATTTCTGTGCTGCGCCTCAGCATTCTCCCTCTCTCCCTCTGCCTCCTTCCTCTCTGCTCAGCGCGCTCGCTCTCGCCTCCGCACCACTTTCCTTCGCGCATCTCACCGGCGACCATGGCCAAGGAGAAGACGGCGGCGCTGGAGCGTGCCAAGAAGGCGTCGGCATCGGAGAAGGCGAAGGGGAGATCCACCAGCCCGCAGGGGGTCCTCGTCCAGATCCCGCCTGCCGAAAGGCTGGGTCCAAGGAGACTGGATCCAGTCGACCATCACGGAGAAGGACCTCCTCGACATGGCCAACGAGGGCTTGATCCCTCACGGAGCTGCGAGGTTGCCGGGGAAGGAGTGGCAGCCACAACCAGAAGAGGGTGAGTGCGTGCTCCTGGCCACTCATGTTGACCGTGGGTTTTCCTTGCCGCCCAGCATTTTCTTCCGTGGCTTCTTGAATTTCTTTGGAGCGCAGCTCCACCACTTTACCCCAAACTCCATTGCCTATCTTGCTGCATTCGTGTCCATGTGTGAGGGTTTCTTGGGCTGCCGACCGCACTGGGGTTTGTTCAAACGTATCTTCACGTGTCGCTCTCAGACCGTGAAGAAGGCTAGCCCAGGTGACGAGAAGACCCGAGTCGTCCAAATGTGTGGGGGCCTGGGGATTCAGGTGAGGAATAATAGCACCTTCCCGCCCATGTCCTTTCCCGAGTCCGTCAGAGGCTGGCAGTCGACTTGGTTCTACTGCCAGGTCCAGTCGACGCCAGGGCAGTCGAGTGGACTTCCTCCGTTTACCATGGACCGAGTGAACAAGCCCTCCCCTCTGAAGCTGATTCCGGAGGAGAAAGCCGACGTGAAGATGTTGATGGAGCGCGTGGTGCAGCTGGTTCGGGAGGGTGTGACGGGCATGGATCTTCTGGAGGTCTTCCTCAGGCGTCGCATCCAACCCTTCAATTCCGGAGCCACTGCATGTGGTTGTACTGTGGGCCCGAAGACGAGACTAGAGTCCATCCAGAAGAAGTCGACGATGTCACTCTGGAAAGATGGATGGTAGCCGTTACCGGAAACAGGGACAACCCGCGCGGAGCCAGAAGGATTCCTCCACTCGACCACAACAGCATCCCAAACAAGGTACACTTGCTCTGCTTTCCATTGTGTCCTTGTCGTATTCATTTCTGCTAACCCTGTCGACTGGTCGACTGATCCTTGTTTGGGCATCTGCTAGGCCTTCACCGAGCTGTACTCGATGCCCAATGGGGCACAAGCTTCGACTGAGGAAGGCGAGGCGAGCGGGGGCGAGGCGAGCGGGGGCGAGAGCCAGGAAGAGGAGGAATGGGACTCGGATGCTGCAGGGGATGATGACGACGATGATGATGATGAAGGTGATGAAGATGACATCGAGGACGAGGAAGAAGAGGAGGAGGAGGTCGTTCCACCGCGCTCAGAAAGGCGGTCGAAGCTTGTCCACGACCCTTCGACCGAACGTGGTAAGGGGGTTGCGACCGCCACTCAGTCGACCAAGCGCCCTCGGACCACCTCTCCGGCGCCGACTGAAAAGGCGCCGAAGCAGCCCAGGGCGGCCTCATCGAAGCCGACCAAGCTCCTGCCGAAGATGAAGGTGTCCATCCCCACCATATCAGGGTAATTGTGTTGCTCATATTTTCTTATTCTTGTGCGAACTTTATCTCTGGTCGACACCTGAGGTTAGTCGACTGATCCTTTGGAGTTGCAGCGCTGCTACTTCTGAGACCTCGGCCCGGGCCGATGACCACGAGATGGAGGATGCAGCCACTTCGAATCCAGGTGCTGTGTTCTTAATACCATTCTTAGTCGACTGACTCGCGATCTCTGATCCTGACCCTTTTCCGCAGCTCCACCCAACACTGTTATCGATCTTCCTGACGACGACGAGGATGAAGAACTGCTGGCACGCAGGGAGAGTCGGAAAATGCCCGCCAGTAAGGTGCCTCAGGATGCGACGGCGCCTGAGACTCTGACTGTGGAGGAAGGGAACACCACTCGACACACGGTGTCCTTCGCGAGTCCACTGACGAGTGCTCAGCAGCCCTCCCTCTTCACGACTCACCACGTCCCAGAGGACCAAGCTGGCGCAGCGAAGGAGGCAATACGCCAGGCGGGACTCATGATGGAGCAGCTGAAGACCATCCGGGACGCGAGCCAGGCAGCTTATGACGCCAGCTCTGCCCTCCAAAGCAATGTCCAGGTCAGTCGACTGCTGTTTGTTCTGTTGGATATGCTACCAAAACTTTTCTTTTCCGGGATTTATATTAGTCACCCACTGGGTGTGTCGAATAAACTCCGTGTTAGCGGGGGCACGCTGAGTGCACCCGCTGGGTGTAGTCCCCAAGGCTAAGGTCGACTGCTGGCAGTCGGCCTTAGGCTTTATGATGTCAATCTTTCTGTCAGTCGACTGGTCGACTGGATTTCGCAAACCGGTGGGGGCACGCTGAGTGCACCCACTGGGTGTAGTCCCCGAGACTGTGGTCGACTGCTTGCAGTTGATCACAGTCTTAGAGAATGCGTCTCGCACACTGTTTTTTTTTTTGAGGTCGACTGGTCGACTTTGTCTTCAACAGGATTAGTGGGGGCACGCTGAGTGCACCCACTGGGTGTAGTCCCCGAGACTACGGTCGAATGCTTGTATTCGGCTGTAGTCTTAGAAACGTGTGTTTTTCCCTTTTTCACTCGGAAGTGAGTTACTTTTGACGTTTAGTCGATTGGTTCTTCGCAGAACTCCTGTGATCTTGTGGCTCGCTACTCAGAGCTGGAACAGAAACATACTCAAGTCGAGCTGAGCTTGAAGCTGGTTCAGGAGAAGCTGACAAAGGCAAAGGAGGAGACCGAAGGTATGTTTGGTGAGACCCTGACGACTGCTTTTCCCTTGCTAGTTTCGGCATCTGATCTCGCTGTAACTTGCAGGTAAGGTAAGGGAGGCCCAGCAGAAGAAAGACCTTGAGCTAGCTGAGAAGATCAAGCTTGCTGACGAGAAGTTGGCTTCAGTCACCAAGCTCGAACAAGACAATACCAATCTGAAAACTGCTCTTGGGATTGCCAACAAGGAGGTCAGTCGACTGAGAACTGACAAAGCTGCCCTGACCGACCAAGTCAGCAAATTGACTGAGAAGAAAACTGAACTGGAAACCTTCCTGAGTGGCCTTGCCAAGAAGCTGTTTCTTATGCTTGAAGGTAAATCTTCATGTTTGGCAAATATTTCCAATGTGGCTTTTCCATTCGACTATCTCCTTGACTTAATGATCATCCTTGCAGAATTTTGTCAAAACTTTGAAGAAGAAACCAGCCGACTGGAGCCAAACCTTGACCCCGTCAATTCTCCGGTGAACGACGAAGTTGCCATGGATGTCTTCCGACTGGAGTCTCGTGTTGCAGCTGTCGTGGACTATCTCGCAAGGCTGAAGGCCGCCACATCTCGCATCGACTCGACGCTCTGGCCTGAGGAGACACTTCAGAATGACCTTGAGTCGCTGATGGCCCGCTTGAACACGATCCCTGGTCGAGTGCAAGAGTGGAAGAAGTCCTCGGCTCGGTGTGGTGCAGATGTCGCTCTGTGTCTGGCCCGAGTCCACTGCAAAGATGCACGAGAGGAGAAGCTGGCGGCCCTTCGGGTGGCCAATACCAAGAAGCACGACTTCAGGTCCTTTATGGAGACTTTCCTTGCAGCTGCCACTCGGATCGCCGACGGAATTGACCTTGATGAATTCGTTGCACCTTCCAGCCCTCCGCAGGAGGGGTAAAAAACTTCTTCTGGCTCGACTCTTTAAATTTGCCTCGGTATGCCGAGTGGAATTGTAACCGACAAACTTTAACAGGCTTGACGCCTGAGCACTTTCGGTTCCTTTAAATGTCGATTCAAACTTGAATTTGGCGCTTGAATATGACTGCCTTTGGCTCAAAATGTCTTATGCAGATTCAGAGCAAGGTGCCTGTGCTTAGGCGAGCGCTTGGACTGCAGCTAAGCCTCCGAGAGAGAGGGTCGCTCTTCACTCGGTAGGATTTTTGTAACTTAGGCGAGCACGAGGCTGCAGCTAAGCCTCCGAGTGGAAGGCTGGCTTACCACTCGGTAGGATTTTATAAACTTAGGCGAGCACGAGGCTGCAGCTAAGCCTCCGAGTGGAAGGCTGGCTTACCACTCGGTAGGAATTTGATAAACTTAGGCGAGCACGAAGCTGCAGCTAAGCCTCCGAGTGGAAGGTTGGCTTATCACTCGGTAGGATTTTGATAAACTTAGGCGAGTGCTTGGACTGCAGCTAAGCCCCCGAGTGAGAGGATCGCTCGTCACTCGGTAGGATTTTTATAACTTAGGCGAGCACGAAGCTGCAGCTAAGCCTCCGAGTGGAAGGCTGGCTTACCACTCGGTAGGATTTTTGATAAACTTAGGCGAGTGCTTGGACTGCAGCTAAGCCCCCGAGTGAGAGGATCGCTCGTCACTCGGTAGGATTTTATAACTTAGGCGAGCACGAAGCTGCAGCTAAGCCTCCGAGTGGAAGGCTGGCTTACCACTCGGTAGGATTTTGATAAACTTAGGCGAAACGGATTCGCAGCTAAGCCTCCGAGTGGAAGGCTGGCTTACCACTCGGTAGGATTTTGATAAACTTAGGCGAGTGCTTGGACTGCAGCTAAGCCCCCGAGTGAGAGGATCGCTCGTCACTCGTAGGATTTTTATAACTTAGGCGAGCACGAAGCTGCAGCTAAGCCTCCGAGTGGAAGGCTGGCTTACCACTCGGTAGGATTTTGATAACTTAGGCGAAACGGATTCGCAGCTAAGCCTCCGAGTGGAAGGCTGGCTTACCACTCGGTAGGATTTTGATAAACTTAGGCGAGTGCTTGGACTGCAGCTAAGCCCCCGAGTGAGAGGATCGCTCGTCACTCGGTAGGATTTTTATAACTTAGGCGAGCACGAAGCTGCAGCTAAGCCTCCGAGTGGAAGGCTGGCTTACCACTCGGTAGGATTTTGATAAACTTAGGCGAAACGGATTCGCAGCTAAGCCTCCGAGTGGAAGGCTGGCTTACCACTCGGTAGGATTTTGATAAACTTAGGCGAAACGGATTCGCAGCTAAGCCTCCGAGTGAGAGTCTGGCTCACCACTCGGTAGGATTTTTACAAACTTAGGTGAAACGGATTCGCGGCTAAGCCACCCACTGAGGGGGAGTTTTTATATGGACAAAGATAAAAAGTGATGACACTATTATTTCTAAACCCATGAACTACAGAAGTACTTTATTGCAACTCATCCGAGTGATAACACTTAAGTGTAAAATGGGCGGAGTAGCTCCGCGTTCCAAGCTCGGGGTTCGTCGATATTATGCTCGACGTTGTAAAGACGGTACGCCCCGTTGTGGAGAACCTTAGTGACGATGAAGGGGCCTTCCCAAGAAGGAGCAAGCTTGTGTGGTTTGTGCTGATCCACTCGGAGAACCAGATCCCCTTCCTGGAAGGCTCGACCTCTCACATTTCGGGCGTGGAAACGGCGCAGATCTTGTTGGTAGATGGTCGAGCGGATCAGAGCCATCTCCCTTTCTTCCTCCAAAAGGTCGACTGCGTCCTGCCGCGCTTGTTCAGCTTCTTCTTCGTTATAGATTTCGACTCGAGGAGCATTATGCAGAAGGTCACTCGGCAAGACTGCTTCAGCTCCATAGACCAAGAAGAATGGAGTTCTTCCGGTCGACCGATTGGGCGTGGTCCGCAGTCCCCAGAGTACAGATGGAAGTTCGTCGACCCAAGCTCCAGCCGCGTGTTTGAGATCACGCATCAGTCGCGGCTTCAGTCCCTTGAGAATCAGTCCATTAGCTCGCTCTGCTTGTCCATTCGACTGCGGATGGGCGACTGATGCGTAGTCGACCCGTGTGCCCTGGGAGTTGCAGAAGGTTCTGAATTCCTCTGAGTCAAAGTTTGACCCATTATCCGTAATGATGCTGTGCGGGACTCCATATCTGAATATTAGTTCCCTGATGAAGCTAACAGCAGTACCGGTGTCGAGGCTCTTGATTGGCTTAGCCTCGATCCACTTGGTGAACTTGTCGACTGCCACCAGTACATGTGTGAAGCCACTTCGTCCTGTTCTCAAAGGGCCGACCATGTCCAGCCCCCAAACCGCAAAAGGCCAGACGAGTGGGATGGTCTTCAAAGCTGACGCAGGCTTGTGCGACATATTCGAGTAGAACTGACATCCCTCGCACTTATCCACTATCTCCTTTGCCATCTCATTCGCCTTGGGCCAGTAAAATCCGGCTCGGTATGCCTTGGCCACGATGGTCCGAGAGGACGCATGGTGACCGCAGGTCCCTGAGTGAATATCATTGAGGATGAGTCGACCTTCTTCTGGCGTTATGCACTTCTGAGCGACTCCAGTCGCACTTTCTCTGTATAATTGTCCTTTGATTACGGTAAAGGCTTTAGATCGACGGACGATCTGTCGAGCCTCTTCCTCATTCTCCGGAAGCTCTTTCCTCAGGATATATGCGACGTACGGAATCGTCCAGTCGGGAACGACCACCAAAACCTCCATGACCAAGTCGACCACTGCTGGGACTTCCACTTCAGTCGGATCTGCGGCGCTCTTAGGCTGTGGAGTTCCTTCTGTGAAAGGGTCTTCTTTGACTGACGGAGTATGTATATGCTCCAAGAACACGCCACTCGGAATGGCTTCTCTCTTGGAACCTATCTTTGCTAGATCATCAGCTGCTTGATTCTTCAGTCGGGGTATATGATGGAGCTCCAACCCCTCGAACTTTTTCTCCAGCTTCCTCACTGCATTGCAGTATCCAGTCATGGCTGGGCTTCTCACGTCCCACTCTTTCATCACCTGATTGACCACTAAATCCGAGTCGCCATAGACCATTAGGCGACGGACGCCGAGTGAAATGGCCATGCGCAACCCATACAGGAGGGCCTCATATTCTGCCTCATTGTTGGAGGAATCAAAGTGAATCTGGAGCACATATCTGAGCTTATCTCCTCTGGGGGAAACCAGGACAACCCCAGCACCGGAACCATTCAACATCTTAGAACCATCGAAAAACATGGTCCAATGCTCCGAGTGAACTTCAGTCGACTGCTGTTGTTCGATCCACTCGGCGAGGAAATCTGCTATTGCCTGGGACTTAATGGCTTTCTTTGCCTCAAACTTGATATCAAGGGGAAGAAGTTCAATCGCCCATTTGGCCACTCGACCAGTTGCATCTCTGTTGTGCAAAATCTCTGATAGTGGAGCGTCGCTGACGACTGTGATTGAATGGTCAGAGAAATAATGAGCAACCTTCTTTGTGGTCATGTATATTCCGTACACAAGCTTCTGATAATGGGGATATCTTTGCTTGGATGGAGTCAAGACTTCAGACAAATAATACACTGGGCGCTGAACTTTGAGAGCTTTTCCTTCTTCTTCCCGCTCGACCGTTAGCACAGTACTGACGACTTGTCCTGTGGCTGCGATGTAGAGCAACAGAGGCTCTTTGCTGATTGGAGCAGCAAGCACCGGCTGGGTGGAGAGCAGAGCTTTTAGCTCGGCAAACGCTGCATCAGCTTCTGGAGTCCACTCGAACTTGTCAGCCTTCTTCATCAGTCGGTAAAGAGGCAATGCCTTTTCACCGAGTCGTGAGATGAATCGACTTAATGCGGCCAAGCATCCAGTAAGCTTCTGGACATCGTGCACTCGCACAGGGCGTTTCATTCGGAGAATAGTGCCAATCTTTTCTGGGTTGGCGTCAATTCCCCGTTCGGAAACGAGAAAACCGAGTAACTTGCCACCAGGAACTCCAAATGTGCACTTTGATGGATTGAGCTTGATATCATACCTTCTGAGGTTGGCAAATGTTTCAGCAAGGTCAGCGAGCAGGTCGGAACCTTTTCGTGACTTGACAACAATATCATCCATATAAGCTTCCACATTCCGACTGATTTGAGTGAGTAGACACTTCTGGATCATTCGCATAAATGTGGCTCCGGCATTCTTGAGACCGAATGGCATGGTGATATAGCAGAAGCACCCGAATGGAGTGATGAAAGCTGTTTTTACTTCATCGGGCCCATACAGACGGATCTGGTGGTACCCGGAGTAAGCATCTAAAAAAGACAACCTCTCGCATCCCGCGGTCGAGTCAACAATTTTATCTATGCGAGGGAGAGGAAAGTGATCTTTCGGGCAGGCCCGGTTGATGTGCTTGAAATCAATGCACATTCGGAGCGTTTTGTCCTTCTTAGGAACCATGACGACATTAGCGAGCCACTCGGAGTGGAATATCTCTCGGATAAATCCTGCCGCCAACAGTCGAGCCACTTCTTCGCCGATGGCCTTTCTCTTCTGGACGGCGGACCGCCGAAGATGTTCTTTGACTGGTTTTGCAGACTTGTCGACTCTTAGGCGATGCTCAGCCAGTCCCCTGGGAACACCTGGCATGTCAGCGGGCTTCCATGCAAAAATGTCCCAGTTCTCACGGAGGAACTGGATGAGCGCTTCTTCCTATTTTGGGTCGAGTGTTGTGGAGATGCGGGTCGGAGCGGCATCGGGGTCGGTCGGGTGAATGTGAACAGGCTTTGTCTCACCGGACGACTGGAATGCAGATTCTGTGGCGGGCTTCTTGGATCGCAGCAAGTCACTCGGATCTGCGCTTTGCTTGTATTCTTCGAACTCGACCGCTGTCACTTGGGAATCGGCAATTTTGGAGCCCTTCTGAAAGCACTCTTCTGCCTTTTTCCTATCACCGGTGACAGTGATCACACCTTTGGGACCGGGCATCTTCAATTTGAGGTACACGTAACATGGTCGAGCCATGAACCGTGCATAGGCTGGCCTCCCCAAAATGGCATGATATGCACTTTGAAAATCCACGACCTCAAACGTCAACTTTTCTTTGCGAAAATGCTTTGAATCGCCAAACACTACGTCCAAAGCTATCTGGCCGAGTGACTCGGCCTTCTTCCCGGGTATAACTCCATGGAAGCTCATGTTACTAGTGCTCAGTCGGGACATCGGAATGCCCATACCTTTCAACGTGTCTGCATATAACAGATTCAGCCCGCTTCCACCGTCCATCAGCACCTTTGTCAGTCGAGTGCCTTCGACAACTGGATCGACCACCAAAGCTTGCCTCCCAGGGGTGGCAATATGGGACGGGTGATCAGCTTGGTCGAATGTGATGGGCGTTTGAGACCACTTCAGATAACTTGCCTTTGCTGGGGCAACCATGTTAACCTCTCGGTTAATCACTTTCAGTCGACTTCTGCTTTCCACATCTGCGAAGATCATCAGAGTGGAGTTGATATGCGGGTATCCTCCCTCACTGTCCTCTTTGTCTTCGGCTTTGTCTGGCTCCTTCTCCTTGTCCTTAGACTGTTTTCCCTGAAACTGCTGGATCAGGAGTCGACATTGGCGAGTGGTGTGCTTTGGGTAAATGATATTCCCCTCTTCATCTTTCTTCGTGTGGATGTGGCACGGCATATCCATCACGTCGTTCCCTTCTTTATCCTTCACCTTCTTGGGGTTCCAGGATCCTTTTGGTTTCCCCTTAGACTTTCCTTGAGTCACGGCCAGAGCCTCCCCAGGAGCTGCCGGTTCGGCCTTCCGCTTCTGTTTCCGACTGGTGTTCCCTTTTTCCGACTGACTCGGCTTGTGCTTGCCGCTTCGGAGTCGGTCTTCTTCTTCGCCGTTGGCGTACTTGGTAGCAATCTCCATCATCCGACTCAAGGTCATGTCACCGGTTCGACCAAATTTCAAACTCAGTTCTCTGTTCTTGACACCATCCTTGAAGGCGCATACTGCCTGATGGTCAGAGACATTTTCCACAGTGTGGTGCAAAGTGATCCACCTCTGAATATACTCTCTGAGAGTCTCATTGGTTTTCTGCACGCAGACTTGCAACTCTGTCAATCCCGCTGGTCGCTTGCAAGTCCCTTCAAACGTTCTGACAAACACTCGGGACAGATCTTCCCAAGTGTAAATGCTGCTAGGAGGTAATTGAGTCAACCATGCCCTGGCAGAACCTTCCAACATGAGGGGCAAATGCTTCATGGCCACCTCGTCGTTCCCACCACCGATCTGAACTGCCACTCGGTAGTCTTCAAGCCAAGTTTCAGGCTTGGACTCACCAGTGAACTTGCTGACTCCTGTTGCCAGCTTGAAATTGGGGGGGGATAACTGCGGCTCTGATAGCTCTGCTGAAACATTCAGGACCAGAAACATGTACTCGACTGCTCGTGGGCGCATCTCTGTCGAGTGCGCCTCGATGGGCTCTGTTCCGGTCAACCAACCCTTGCACGATAATGGATCGCGCGTCGAAGCCTGGCTCTCTATGGTCAACTGGAACCCTACGCCCTGTACTGTACTGACGCCTATCATCTGGCCGCCGAGGAGCGTAAGACCCACCCCTCGGAGGGGAATAGGGCACTCGACGCCTATCATCTCGGTCGAGTCCGTCGCCATATTGATCTCGCCGATTCTCACGCCCTTCGCGCCGCGGAGGCGATCTGGGGCTGTGAGCCGACTGAACCGTATTCACAGTGACAGATCGACTGTGAATTCTGTTGCGCGACTGAGACACGGCCGAATTCTGATCTCCTGTTGCCCGGAGCAGATCCCTGATCTGCAGCAAACCTCTGCCAGCCTCTGACTGCGAAGGCTGAATGGACTCTGCTATACGGGTCGCAGCTGCTAAATTCTGAATTGGGGTTCGATATACCTGAGTCGGCGGGAAGAGTTGACGTCGACTGGAGTCGGGAACTCGTTGCCGTGCGCGCTCGTCGAGTGCTCGCTGAAGGTTCTCCAGTCGAGTGCGCTCGGCCAAGTTGGCTAGACGCGCCTCCTCCAAGGCACGAGCCTCGGGGGTTTCTCCCGCGATGGGAATACGCAGGGGGTCCTCGTTCCTGCGGCGAAGCTCTTCTCTTTGCAGAGAGTCGAGTGGCTCGGGCTGGTACTCTTCGTAGCCTCGAGCAGGGTCTCCGCCGTCGCCTGCTCCACCACCGCGGGCGAAGCCAGGAGGGCTGTGGGACCCGTCGACCATCAAGATTTCCGCCGCTGGATCACTGCTTCCGCACTCGGATGCAGTCTCTCCGGAGCCAGTCGACTGATCGAACAAGCCGTAGAGAGATTCGTTGGGCTCGATTGCCGCAACTTGTGTAGTGGTCGACTGGCGAGCCATCGCGTGACTCACCCATCGCTGAAGCCTCGACCGGCCCGAGCGCTTGCGCTGGCGGGAGACCGGGAGGGTGGAAGACGGAGGAGCCGACCGGTACTGGGTCGATGGCTGCCGCAGCAGAACGCCGCGGACACATGCGCGAAAATGCGTCGCACCGCGGATGGGGAGCGCATCCACGTCGAGTGGAGCCTCTTGGAGCCATGCGGAGTCGTCGGCGATGAAGGTGAGAGCGCCGAGACGGATCTCTTGGCCCTCGACCAAAACTCCAGCAGACACCATGATGGAAATACTCGGAAGAATCGCAACTTCTCCGAAAAATCGCTAAAACACCTGCCCCACGGTGGGCGCCAACTGTCGTGGTTCTAAGCCTGACAGTAGAGTGGGGGGTAGGTATGGAGAGGCAAGGTCCTAGCTACGGAGAGGTTGTAAGCACAAAGGATGTACGAGTTCAGGCCCTTCTCGGAAGAAGCAACAGCCCTACGTCTCGGAGCCCGGAGGCGGTCGAGTGGATTATGAATGTATGGATTACAAGGTCACGAACCTTTCTGCCTGTGGAGGGGGGTGGCTTATATAGAGTGCGCCAGGACCCCAGCCAGCCCACGTAGGAGAAGGTTTAAGGTGAGTTAAGTCTGGGGCGTTACTGGTAACGCCCCACATAATGTGCCTTTACTATCATAAAGTCTACTTAATTACAGACCGTTGCGGTGCAGAGTGCCTCTTGACCTCCTGGTGGTCGAGTGTGTCTTCGTGGTCGAGTCCTTCAAGCCAGTCGAGTGTGTCCTCGTTGGTCGAGTGAGTCCTCGTTGGTCGACTGGAAGGCGACCTCTTCTAGGGATGTCCTAGGGTAAGTTACTTGGGACAGGTCCGTGACCCTACCCTAGGTACTTAACCCCATCATCTGGCTAAATCCTTCGAAGACAATTTCACCCGTTGGCTGGACACGTAATCCTTCACTCGGCCACCTCGTGTATCTTCACTCGGTCGTCCCGCACATCGCCACTCGGTTGTGCACGTCTTCACCACTTGGCCGCTCCGCGCGTCGCCTCTCGGTTGTACATGCCTTCGCCACTCGGCCGCCCCGCGTGTTGCCACTTGGTTGTGCATGTCTCGACCGCCACGCGCGTCGTCACTCGGTTGTACACATCATTGCCCCTTAACCACCTCGCGCGTCACCATCAGTTGGACATGTCTTTACCTCTACACCCCCAACACGGGAACAACTAAGTTACTCATATGATCAAACCTCATATCACATTCTGTAGCAAGCTTGCCTCTTTCGAGCATCAGTCGGGGGCTACACACAGCCGTTGGCCATGCCGCCCTCAGGGGTTACACCCATTCAATCAACCCATTGATCACATCAGGAATATCTTTCTAACCATACTTGCCCGGTCTGCCGAAAATCTATAAGGGTAGTACTGTCCACTCGGACGATCGCCCAAATCATTACCTAAAGTCATCTTCAAGACTGCAAAAGGGTGAAAACAACGCTCCTCTACGGATAACTTGGCCCTATCCTAGGTTCCAAGGCGCCAGTTTCACAAACTTGGACCCAGAGATGGCACGTGCTGGTGTTCCCCCGGGATAATGAGTGGCCTCTCCCCGGAGAGTCAGCCTACACACTAGCCTCGTCACTCGGGTTTCATGGCGCGTCCATGTCAGACCACTAGTCTATCTCCTGCGGGAGACATACAAGTGCCACTAAGTCTTTCCTTGCAGTCAACGTACCTCGATCAGTCGGGAAGCACGTCCACTCGGACAAATACCCCTTTCATGCAAAAGGGTGAAAATGAAGCTCCTCTGCGGATACAATTGTCCAACTTTTTCTACAGTCGGCAGTTTCCAAGCCGAATTCATTCACCGTGCCGAGAGCACGAAGATTCACCTACTTGACCGAGTTCCAGGCTGAATTTATTCCGTGTCGAGTGCACGAAGATCATTCCGACCGACTCAGCTCCAGGTTGAGCTTATTTACCATGTCAAGCACCTAAAGATGCATCCGATTGACTCAGTTTTAGACTAAAAGATATTTACCGTGTCGACTGCGTGGAGGTTTACCAGGAGACTTAAACCCTCTGCCCGACTCATCTAGTCCGACAGAGGCTCGGGGACTACACCCAGCGGGTGCACTCAGCGTGCCCCCACTGGAAGAGAACTCAGAAAGAAACATTTTGCTCGATGCAAAACCAGCTCCAGAATTACTCGACCTCCAAGTCAGAGAAGAACAAGTTCGATCAGTACCATCTAAGAAGAGTTTTAGTTCTCTCAGACCCCTGCCGACTGCCCGCAGTTGATGGTGGTCTTGGGGACTACACCCAGTGGGTGCACTCAGCGTGCCCCCACTGGAGTAATCTCCACTCGGTACGGCCTGACCAGTCCGAGTGATGAACACAACAACAAAAACGACAGGCTCTAAGACTCCCACCGACTGCCCGCAGTCGACGGCAGTCTCTGGGACTACACCCAGTGGGTGCACTCAGCGTGCCCCCACTGGAATGGTATCCACTCGGAACGGTCCGCCCGGTCTGAGTGACGGCCAAACAACAAAAAAGACACGTTCCAGACGTGAAGAAATTCTGAGGACCAGCTCCAAATCACTCCAACAAAAAAAATTGCTATAAGGTGAGTTTAACGCTCCTCCGTGGTCCCGTTTGAGCTCATTTCACTCGGACACCATACAATTTGGAATCCATCAAGGCAACATGCGGACATAAGGTCGCCGGGTGACCAAAGGGAGTTCATAAGGGCCTCCGCAGCACTCGACTCATCTGGGAATTCACCTCGACTCGACCCGCTCAACCTCGACCGATTCGGGGGCTAATGATGAGGACATGTATTAGGGGTAGGGTAACAAGCCTGACTTAAAGGCCCTACCCATGGACACCGTATACTTTGTACTGGGCCCCTGGGCCAGATCACCGTCTAGATGTACCGCAACTTGAAAGTCACTCAGACGGCGACAACCACTGGGAGCACGGCACTTCACTCGACGAGCTCATTCCACTCGGCCGTGTAACTCACTCGGATATGCAAAGACCAGTAGTCAGTATGACAGTTTTGTAGTGGGCAGGCATTACGGCATTGATGCTCCATCGTGTAACATAAGGGGTGAGGGGGTGGCGCACTCTATATAAGCCACCCCCCACCACTAGACTAGGGGGTTCTTTTCTTCCACCTTTCTCTCTTTTCACCATTAGTCTCAGGACTTAGCTCAGGCATGGGGATCCGTTCCTCTCTCACACACACACATTGTAATCTCCGGATATATACTCAGATAAAACAAAGCCTCTTCGGAGCACGAGACGTAGGGTTGTTATCTCCACCGTGAGAGGCCCGAACTCGTTAAAACCACCGTGTCACCCATATGCATCTCGATAGATCATGCTCCGTTATCCTACCCCTCTCTTACTGTCGGAGTCGTTCCCACGACAGCGGCGGGTGGTGGCGCGTCGGCGTTGGGCGTCTGGTGTAGCGCAGCGGCTGCGGTGCTCCGGATTGGGAGGCGGCATGCGGGCGAGATTCTAGCCAGATCCGGCCGATCTGGCGCGGGGGCTCGGTCGGCGGCGACGGAGGGTGACGGCGGTGGCGTGCTCCGCGAGCGTCGGGTCTTGCAGGGGCCGGTGCAGGGGCGGCGTTGTTGCTTCGGGGGCGAGGCTTCTATTCCGGTCGTCCTTGGGTGACGAGCGCGGGCCGGGTCTGGTGGCTGGCACGAGATATGGTGACCGGCGGCCTGAGGTGTTGTTGTGGTTCCTTTCGGCGGCGTGGAGGCAAGGCAGAGGGTGTTCGATGGTGATCATGGTGTTGGACGGCGGGGAAGGAGCTTGCTTGAGGAGTCGATGACGGGCCGGGGCACAGGAGTGGATACTCGGCGGCCGGAGTTGCCGGCGGCCGGTGTGTCCCTCTTCCATTGCAGCGGTGTCCGCCTCTCTGGGTGCGTTTGCTGGCAGTGGGCCGACGGCGCAGGCTGGTCGTCAGGGCAGGAGTTTGACTCGGTCCTCCTGCCCGGGACTGGTTGCTCCTCGTGCAGCTCCGGGTCTGCTTCGTCCATCCCAAGATGGGCAATTGCTGTTGGTAGGGGTGGTGTCTTCTCGTTGGCATCGGTGGAGCTCCGTGGTAGTGGCGGATGGGACCTTGGGTTGCCGACTGGCGGATCAGTGCTTCAGACTGCGGACTTGGCATCGTCGGAGCTGTCTCTCCGCGACGGCCGTCGGCAGTCACTGGGTAATGCCCCCTCCGGTCCATTGGGACTGGCGGGGAGTCGGGGACTATAGGCATGGGCACCCCTATGGTGGAGGTGCTAACCCTGACTCGGTAACTGATGTCGGGCTTTTCCTGCCACGGATTGTGCACTGTGAGGCGGGTGGGTGACAAGGTCTCGGGGCATCGATGCCGGGGCGGCGGCCCTGGAAGGCGGTCCACATGGTTGGCCCTTCGGCGGGCACCATCGCGGCGGTGGTGGCTCTGTCTCTTGGCCGTGTGGGCGGTGAAGGCTATGGCGGAAGGTGACTCGGGCGCTCCCTGCCTCTGGAGACAGTGGCGCCCTGATCCGGACCTGGGGAACTGATCTCCTCACCGTCTCCCTCGAGACCTTGTGGTGGCACGGGTGGGTTGCCACGAGCGAAAGCTCTGCGCTTGGTCGCCAACGATGGCGACGCCTGCGGGCGTTGTTCTCTACATAAAGACGTCGTTGTGGGTCTTCTCTCCGTGTTCGGCTTCAGGTGAAAATCTTTGTTCTTGGACTCGACATCGGGGTCGCCTCACGTCGTTCTCGCTCTTGAGGGCGGTGTTGTGGAGTGTAGGTGGGTAGGTGTAGTGTGGCGGTGTTTTCAGCTCATCTTGTACTTCTTTTCGGTTGTGTCGCGTGCTCATGGCCTGGTCATCTTAGGATCGGCATTGTTTAAGGGTTATTCATCATTTTGTATCGTTTGGCCGTGTACTTTGATGTGTGGTTGCTTTATATATAAAATGGGACGAAAGCCTATTTCAGAAGAGAGAATGCAATAATTGAGTCGCATTCGATGATGCTGTATGCACACCATCAGGTGGCAAAAGCCCGTATAAATAGGAGACCATAAAGTAGTACTCCAACAAGACCCACCACGCAGGCCAGGCGCACGACCGAGCCCCGAAAATGGCAGCCACGCCGACGACACCATAGGTGCACAATGAGTCCGTACAGACGGGCTTGCCGACTCGCGCCGTTGAGCCGGACAGGACGCGCTACATCGCCGTGGCCGCGCCGCCGCTCCCGGAGACCGCGCTGCAGCGGCGCCTCCGTGTGGTGCTGTACTACAACGCCGATGATCACGCGCCGTGGGAGGAAGGTATATGGGTAAGGGAGTCGCTGAGCGAGGCGCTGTGCTTCTTCCCGGAGATGGCGGGCAGGCTCCGGCGCCGGGCCGACGGGGACGGGTCGTGGGAGGTGAAGCTGAACGACGCAGGGGTGAGGTTCCAGCAGGCGACGGTGGAGATGAGCATGGAGGATTTCCTGGCGGACAAGGACCGGGCGCGGAAGGAAGCCGCGCTGGCGCCGTGGGTCGACGTGAGCGCCGAGGATCCTGATATGTGCTCGCTCCTCTTTGAAAGATAATGAGCGTTCCCTACTCCCTCGAGGGAAGCCACGGTTCTGTTTATATTGATGCGGCCGAAGCCAAGCTTGGAGTATAAGAAAGATTACAGGGAGTTTGAGTAGGAGAAGGAAAGGAGTTTGAGATGCTACGGAAACATATTCTCTAACACCCTCCCTTAATCTTAACTATCCTAGATTAAGATTACTCTTGAACTCCTCAAATGGTCTTGATGACAATGCCTTTGTAAAGCCGTCTGCTACTTGATCCTTGGAGGGAATAAACCGTATCTCAAGTTTCTTGGCTGCAACCCTTTCTCGCACAAAGTGAAAATCAATTTCGATGTGCTTTGTCCTTGCATGAAACACAGGATTTGCAGACAAATATGTTGCTCCCAAGTTATCACACCATAAACATGAGATACGATTCTTCTTGATTCCCAATTCCTCAAGAAGTGATTCAACCCAAATGATTTCTGCAGTTGCATTTGCCAAGGACTTATATTCAGCTTCTGTGCTTGACCGTGACACGGTGGCTTGCTTTCTAGCACTCCAAGAAATAAGGTTAGACCCAAAAAATACTGCAAAGCCTCCAGTTGATCTTCTGTCATCACTGCATCCTGCCCAGTCAGCATCAGAGAATGCACTCACAAGAGAGGAATTTGACCGTTTGAAATGGAGTCCTATTCCCATAGTATGCTTTACATATCTCACAATTCTCTTGACAGCTGACCAATGTGCAAAAGTAGGTGCATGCAGATATTGAGAAACCTTGTTGACAGCAAATGAGATATCTGGACGTGTGAGAGTTAAATATTGTAATGCTCCCACAGTACTCCTATACCTTGTACTTTCCTCCTCCTGAAGTGGCACACCTTCATATGCTGAAAGTTTTTCTGAGGAAGACAAAGGTGTAGGAACTGGCTTGCAATTCTTCATCCCCATGCGAGACAGAAGCTCAGAGATATATTTCTCCTGATTTAACACAATTCCATCTTGAGTTTTCTTGACCTCAATGCCTAGGAAGAAATGCAAATCACCTAGGTCTTTTAAGGCAAACTCTGAGCTCAAATCATGCAGAAGTGCATTAGTAGCATTTTGTGAAGAACTTGCAACTATGATATCATCAACATATATAAGCACAAAAATGACTACTCCAGCCTTGTTATAGATAAACAAAGATGTATCAGCTTTGGAGGCAATGAAACCAAGATATTTCAACTGTAAGCTCAATCTGGAGTACCATGCTCTGGGTGCTTGTTTTAAACCATAGAGTGCCTTGTCAAGCTTGCCAACATAATGTGGTGACTTCTTGTCCTCATAACCAGGTGGTTGTCTCATAAACCCTTCCTCTTCTAGAATGCCATGCAAAAACGCATTATGTACATCTAGCTGTCGTAGACTCCAACCCTTGGATACAGCAATGGCTAGCACAAGTCTGATAGTTGCAGCTTTAACAACGGGACTGAAAGTGTCCTCATAATCAATACCATAACATTGTTTAAAACCCTTTGCAACGAGACGTGCTTTGTACCTGTCAATGGAGCCATCTGCCTTCTTTTTAATTCTGTAAACCCATTTGCAATCGATGATATTTTTACCTTTCTGATTTGGCACAAGATGCCATGTCTTGTTCCTCATAAGTGCAGAATATTCCTCATCCATTGCCTTCTTCCACTTAGGATCATTAAGTGCACTATTCAATATTGTTGGTTCTCCTGAAATACACAACATTCCATACGGTATAGTCCCATCTTTTCTTATTTTAGGATTTCGTATACCTTTCTGTAATCGAGTCATAACTCGTGAAGGAACTGTTGGATGGACCACAGGAGCACTCGCCGCAGAAGATCCCGAGGAAGCTGCATGTGATGACACAGGCGAATCTGGCGCCACCTGCACAGAGGATCCTGTAGCCGTTGGTGTGGCCGCCTGTGTGTCCGCCACACGGGTGCCAGCCGCCCGAGCCGGCACAACGGATCGACCGCCCGACCGCGATTGCAGGCGCACGCTGGGCGAGGGAGATTCGGCCCCACGACTGGTCCCGCCTGCTGCTGAGGTGGCGGCGTGGGAGTGGCGCGCGCTGGGCGAGGCGGATTCGGCCCCGCAACCAACCCCGCGGCTGGTCCCGCCTGCTGCTGAATCAGCGCTGCGGTTGGTGGGAGCGCGATCCGAGGCTGATTTGGCCGCGGGATCCGAGGTCTGCGCGCGAACAGGAGTTGCGGGCGCCACCGGATCAGCTTCGTCGTCTGTGCCAGGTTCGTCTCCTTCCTCAGCATGAAATATAAGATGATCTTGAGCTTGATTTTCGAAAGTTTGATCATTTTGAGCGCCGTTTTCACCAGGGACCTGCACAGGCAACAGAGAAGAACCAATACCAGCAGGAATATCATCACTTTGGTTTGTACAACTGTCGCCCCCATGATCAAAAGACCGAAGATGTGGAGGAAGAAGAAGGATTTCCTTGCGGAGAAGTGCACCAGCATTGGGATGAAGGGAAGCAAAAGGGAACACAGACTCATCAAAAACTACATCTCTGGATATGTAGACCCTACCAGTAGGAACATCTAGACATTTAACTCCTTTATGCATGGGACTATAGCCTAAGAAGACACACTTTTTGGAGCGAAAAGCGAGTTTGCGTGTGTTGTAGGGTCTGAGGTTGGGCCAACATGCACAACCAAAAACACGAAGAGATGTGTAGTTGGGTGTGACACCGAGGAGTCGTGTAATGGGTGTTTCAAATTTGATGACTTTACTAGGAAGCAAATTGATAAGATATGTAGCGGTTAAGAATGCTTCATCCCAGAATTTGAGTGGCATGGATGCATTTGCTAGCAATGCTAGCCCCATATCAACTATGTGACGGTGCTTTCTTTCAGCAGACCCGTTTTGTTGGTGAGCATGAGGGCAAGAAACATGATGTGAAATACCAAGTTTTTGGAAGAAAGAGTTCAATTTTTCATACTCACCACCCCAGTCACTTTGCATAGCAATGATCTTGGAGTTCAGTTTGCGTTCAACAAGGTTTTGAAAATTGATAAAGACTTGGAATACATCAGACCGTTTTCTTAACAAGTAAATCCAAGTAAATTTACTATAGTCATCAATAAAGCTTACATAGTAAGAAAATCTCCTAACTGAAGTAGGGGCTGGCCCCCATACATCTGAAAATATAAGTTGTAGAGGAGCAGTAGACACACTAGTAGAGATGGGATAGGGTAATTGATGACTTTTTGCTTGTTGACACGGATCACAAACTGACTCAACACTATTCTCATAAGAGAGTTATTTTTGCTAAGAACATATTTAACTATGACTGAAGATGGATGACCTAATCGACTATGCCACCTTGATGATGATGGCTTGGTGACAATATTTGCTTGTTTATTGGACCACGAAGATGATGATGATGATATGAGTGGATAGAGGCCTCCCACGCACCGTCCTCTAAGAATGATTCTCCTTGTGCTCAAATCCTTAACCAAGAAAAAGTAAGGATAGAATTCTATAAGAACATTATTATCAAGGGTGAATCGATGAACAGAAACAAGATTTTTGGAAGTTTGAGGAACATGCAAGACATCTTTAAGGTGCAAATTTTTCATGGGGTTTTGAACAATTGAACTACCAATGTGGGTGATATTCATACCAGAACCGCTTGCCGTGCGAATTTGGTCGCCTCCGTTGTATTTCTCCCGTACTGTCAGCTTGTCAAGTTCACCTGTGATGTGATTTGTTGCTGCACTGTCTGCGTACCAATTAGTGTCCATGCCATAGGAGACAGCATGCGCCTCCTTCTCTTCTTGATCATTCTCTTCATAGCGCCACCAGCAGACACGTGCACCTCCTGGATGATGTCTATAGCATATCTGGCACTCAGGATAGTCATGCTGCTGCTCGCGTACCTGCTGTTGCTGTTGCTGTCGAGGGCGTCCTCTGAATCCGCCGCCTTTATTTGCAGGAGAAGGCTGGCGGTCACCGCGGTCACCGCGGCCGCGCCCTCTTCCTCCTCGCCCACGGGATCTGCCACGGGACTGGCCGCGGCCTCTGTAGATGGTGTTGGCAGATGAATGAAACCCGCCTGAAGACGAGTCTCCCAGCATCTCCATCCTCTGATCAAAGGCGGAGATCTGAGCGAAGAGGTCATCGGCGGTGATTGTGTTCTTGACAGCGCCGATCGCCACCACCACGGAGTCGTAGTCGCGGTCGAGTCCTGCGAGTATGTAGTCCACCATCTCCGGATCAGAGACGGGACGACCAGCGGCAGCTAGTTCATCCCCAAGGCTCTTCATCTTCGCCATATACGCCGAGCTCGACATTGTGCCCTTCTTGGTGTTGGTGATCGCGATCCTTAGATTGGTGATCCGGGACTGTGATTGCGAGGCGAAGAGATTGTTCACCATCGTCCAGAGCTCATAGGTGGAGTCCTTCCCGACGACTTGCGCAAGGATTTCTGGAGACATGGAATTGAGAAGATATGACAGGACCTGCTGGTCTTTGGCGATCCAGGGCCCGTACAGAGGGTTCGGCTCGAGGGCCGTCGTCTTGTCCGCCTTCGTGACCTCTACAGTCTTGGGTGGAGCGGCGTCAGAGTTGTCCAGGAGCCCGGTTACCTGCGCACCTCGCAGGGCTGGGAGCACCTGGGTCTTCCAGAGGATGAAGTTTCCTCTTGCTAGCTTCTCAGATGGCGGCGATCCGAGGTTGAGGCCGACGCCGGACGAAGAAGCCATGGAGACGATGATATGTGGTTCTAGGGTTTTGATTTGTGGCTAGATGTAGGAGAAGAGGTGGCTCTGATTACCATGAAAGATAATGAGCGTTCCCTACTCCCTCGAGGGAAGCCACGGTTCTGTTTATATTGATGCGGCCGAAGCCAAGCTTGGAGTACAAGAAAGATTACAGGGAGTTTGAGTAGGAGAAGGAAAGGAGTTTGAGATGCTACCGAAACATATTCTCTAACACTCTTCATGCAGGTATTTGCACGCGCATTAGGATACTTGTGAAGTTTAGTTTTTTTTTGTTGAATTTGTTCAATTTCTCATCTTTTAGATCAACGTCTAACTATAATATCATTTTCATATACTCCCTTCTTTCTATATTAAATTTTGGCTAAATGAATATATCTGGTACTGAAATACGTCATGATTTACAAAAGTAGAAACTAACAACTTGCTAAATTTGCACACTTTATTTGGATGTCCGAAAACTTTAATAGGGAGAATTAGCTAAAAGATTACGATGAAATGTATTGCCCAAATGATTTTGGCCAATTATTGCGAAAATAGAGGGTTATCTGTTGCATTTAAGTGGATGCCGACGGATCCCACCGTTCATCCGTGGCGTCCATTATAGATCTGGTGGCCCATGTAGGAATTTTTGGATTTTCACTAGGAAACCATTTTTATTAGATACTTTGCCTTCAACTAAAGTCACATAAAGGGGTTTGATACAATTCAAGAGAAGTTGCCTTAGCAAACCAATATGTGGTTGGATGGTTAGAGGGACCGTGGTATCTCCATCCCACCAGGGTTCAAATGCTGGTGCTTGCATTTATTCCGGCGATGCACATTCAATGGAAGGAGACGTTCCTGTCGACGACGAGACGCCTACGGTGACTTCGTAAATCTCAAGATGATATGCCGGCTCAGTCTTTCGGAGGTGCTCATAGGGGTAGGGTGTGCGTGTGTGTGTTCATATGGGTGAGTGTATGCGCGTGTATATGAGCGCTTGTGTCTGTACTGACGTTCAACAAAAAAAGAAAAGTTGCCTTAAAAAAGTTATACATGTGTAATATCTGAACTCTAACACACGCCTCACTCACACTACAGCCACCCACAGACTGAGCTTCTATTACTTAACTGCACTTGCCTTTGGATGTATGACACAAGTATTTCCGGACGGATGGAGTACGTAATATTTATTTATTTTATTTTGCAAAAATTATATTTGTAGTGATTGTATTATGTACGAGTACTTCTGTTTAGCCAAAAAAAAAAGAAGTGCATGAATTCTGATGCCCTGTCCACTACAGCTGAATCGGTTCCAGGACGGGGGATACGCCATGGGAGTGAGCTGCACGGCGCTGCTGTGTGACCCGCTGTCGCTGGCGCGGTTCCTCCTCACGTGGGCGCGCACGCACAAGGAGATCAAGGAGCAAAACAAGCTCCTCCTCAGGCCGATGATGCAGTACATGGCATACTTCGAGCGCCCGGAGATCTGCTGCAGGCGCATCAGCTCCTTCCCCATCGACTCTGTCGCCGCCGACGGTGTCCACGCCCAGACCGGGCTCTTCAGGACCACTGCCGGCGCCGAGACCAGCGACCTCGACACGCTCGCTGCGGCCTGTATCGCCCAGGCGAGCGAGGAGCTCGAGGTGGACAGGGCGTCACGGTTCACGCTCGTCGTCGCCCCCCGAGACTCCGCCCGCGGAGCGACGACCATCGAGACGTCGGTCACGGCGGATGGCCTGAAGAAGGGTGGCGCCGGCCATGCGCTGGAAGCCGCGGAGTGGAGCGAGCTGAGGCTGGAGGAGCTGACTCTCAGGGGCGTCAAGCCCGTGCATGTGTCGTACAGAATTGTGGCGGGCGGAGACGAAGGGCTCGTCGTCGTCATGCCTGACGGCGATGGTTTCCTCGTCACGGCGACTATTCCGGAGTAGGCGCTGGCTAGGAATAGGAGGTGATGGTTTCCGTATTTCGTCAAGGCGCCAAAGTTTGGAAATCATCATGGTTAGTTGTTTCCCTGTTTTTGTTTATTGATAGATGTGCATGTTACCTTGATTAAAGGATTTGAGTGGTGCTGTGCGACTTGCTAAACAAATCTAAAAAACGAGATAAATGGGCAGGAGAGGCGTGATGCCTCCCGTAGGCATACGTGGACCATTTCATATTATAGCCACTTGGTCAGGGTGTGGAGGTGAGCACACTGTCGCGGTGACTACGGCCCTGTTTGGTTGATAAGTTTTAGGATTTTTTTTAGTCCCAACTTATAGTCCAAGTCCCTAAAAAGTCCTTATCTGTTTGGTTCCTGAGACTTATAAGTCCCTATAAGACCATATTACAACTATAAGTCCCTATAAAACTCTTCTTGAGAGTCTTATTTCATAAGTCCCAAATGCCCATTTTAAATTCCTATAAGTTCCTCCTGTTTGGTTTAGATGAGACTTATAGGAATTTTTTTAAATTCCTAAACCAATAAGTCCCTGGAAACAAACACCCTCGACAAACTTGTTCCACTTTCTCTAACTTGATGGGCAAATAAAAAATGCCGTGCCATGATGGTGCTAATGTTTGGTGAATACGTAATTAGATGGTAATCTAATACTGTCAAACCCGGATGACCTAAGCAGTTAAACTTGCTTCGTGCCCGGTGACAAAACGTGGGCGAACGTGAGCGTTGGATGGACGGCGGTAATCCACGTCCTCGCTTTCATTTGGTGAACCTGCAGCGCGGCAATTTTCGCCGCCAATATGCTTCCCCGTTTCGTTCCATGGTCCAATGCTCGTCATCAAAACTAAAACGCTCAATCACGCGCGACGGGCAGTTCATCACGAAAAGGATATATGGACCCCTCCCCTCCCCTCCCGTCCAAGAGGAAAAACGAGAGATGAGTCCAACTGAATCGCATTCTTCGCTAGATTTCCCTTGCTCTTCATCCCGTTGCAAGGGGAGGATGAAGTAGATCTTTCAGATGAGCTGAAGGATTTGGGTATGAACTAACTATTGTATGCAGTGGCGAAACTTGCTAAAAAATCAATCTAAGCTCGCCCAATTTTTTTTCCTTCACAACTTGATCCAAGGCTGGGGGCCAATGCCCCCCTCCCCTGGTCGTGCACGATCTTCCGCGTGAACGAGGGGTTTCGTGAGAAGAGCGTTGATGAAGCAGGGCTAACGATCTTCTACCCAGATGGCGACGCTGTTGCAGCATTCGTCCCGAGGTTCAACAAACTCACCGTCGATGGCCAGGCCGATGCTTCGGCAACGATCTTCATTCTGCACACGCTCTCTGCTCGTTGTACAACCGCAACCGTGCTCCTCTCTGATCGTTGTTGGCGTGCACAAGCATGGCTCCCGCAACTGTGGTCCTGGTGGTCGTGCTCACCGTCCTCGCCGCCGCCCGGAACATCGAGGAATACGCTTCCAGGCGAGCACGGCGAGGAGCAGATCGAGGCCACTATCGTGAGCAGCCATGGAACTACCTCGACGCCCGCGCCACCTCCTCCTACCTCCTCAGCTCTCCCGCCCGCCCGCCTCCACCTTCCCGATGAGACACTAGTGCAGAATCAGGCTTTAGTCCCAGTTCGTAAGGGCCTTTAGTGCCGGTTCACCAACTGGGATTAACGGGTGCGGACTAAAGCCCCCCTCCCCTTTAGTCCCGGTTCGTCACAGCCCGGGACCAAAGGTCCACCACATGGCACGAGCCCGCGCCGGGTGCTGGGGGGCCTTTCGTCCCGGTTGGTGACACCAACCGGGACTAAAGGTTTAGGGGTTTAGGGTATGGATTTATGAATTATTGTTTATTTTTCCTTTCGTTTTGTATGCGTTCGAGACCACGCCCGTAAGTACGTACGTGGTCGTCTTTTTTGCAGCATGACTGTTGTATGTGTACAGGATTTAAACGGGATTGCCTAAACAACTACCGCTCCTTACCGGGCCACGGTTCATCGTGGCAGACAGACCGATGGACCAGTATGTACGTACATGTTTGCGACCAGAATGACAACGCTACATACGCTTTGACCGGGTGGGTTCCAGTTGTCACGGAAGATAAGGAGACACTTCCTTGCGTGTGAAGATATAGGTGGTGGGCCTGAGCTGTCAGGGGGAGGATTCATTTTTTTGCGCGTAATAAGAAGACACTTCCTTGCGTGTGAAGATATAGATGGTGGGTCCGAGATGTCAGGAGGATTCATTTTTTTGCGCGTAATAAGGATGCACTTGCATGCGTCCATGGACCATATGGGTCCCTACTGCCAGCCTCTCCACGTACATCCCTCTTCTGATGTTGTCGTTTATTGACAACGTTGACCACACCGTGCCGAGAACACCAACACGATGGACGACGGCGAAACCCAGGAAGGGAATGACTCAGGGGCGGCGAAGCCACAACAATGAAGGGATGTGGTTGAGTAGATGGATGGCCTGGTCAGTGGTGGGTGTAGTAGGGGCGGTGAAGCCTGCATGGCAGCATAGCCGGCCACGGGAGGTAAAAAATTTAAACGAAATTTCGCATATTTTGGTGGGGTACAAAATATTTTTAATAATGAAATGTCGAGCCAGATTTAAAGTACTTTCATGATATATTTAAATTAGTTTCAAACCCAATGAAATTGGAATATGAAAATGCGAAAAAAATCAAAAATGTGAAAACTATTGCCAATTTGTCGTGTGTCTTTTATATTTACAGCCCATTTCATATTACTTTTAAGATTTGCAGTCGTCTTGAAAGAGTTGCAGCCTAGCATGGCCGAGAAAAATAAGTAGGCCTGGGTTGGATATGCCTAGATTGGGTATTCTTCAGAAAAAATAAACTGGTTTAGCCATTTTCACAAAGAAAAAAATCTAGGTTGGTCATGTGTTGTACGTAAATTGGAAGCCTGGGCTCGATGGGCCACAATCCAGTTAAAACCCTACTCCGTCTCAACAATAACAAAAAGAAATTACTGCTCAAGCAGCTACGTCCTAGGTGTCAGCCGTTCTTGTGTAGTTCTCTTTTCTATTGACTATACGCTAAAAATGTCGTGGGTCCCAGACGTCGGCAAACCATTAAGAGGTGGCATTTTCTTTTTCTATACGCTGAATATGGAGTATATAACAAAAAAAGGGGAACTTGCTTGCGTACGGCCATGGACATGGTGCGTCCCTACTGTCATCCTCACCACGTACAGTCATCTTCCGATTCCTCTCGTTTGTTGACCATGTTGACAACGCGAAAGGGCGGCGCCGCGGCAGCGCACCAAAGCGTGTGGAGGACAACGGCGCGGCCTCGGACGGGAACAAACTGGAGCCGGGAAAGATGCAGCGGTGAAGTCGCGGGCGAAAGGGAGTACAAGGGTTGACTAGTTCGGGTGTGGGATGGGGTTGACGTCGACATTAACGATTCGGGAGACGATGGGGCGACGATGCGTGCGCTGAGGCGCAGTCAGCCATGGAAGGCGGGAGCAGGCGGCCCCGCCAGCGTTGGTTTGATATTGACGGCTGGAGGAAGACGAGACTGAAGAAACATGATAGACTGTAAAAGCAGCAGGAGTACTTAACATCCTGAAGAGGTTGTTTGGGTAGCTGGTTTATAGATAATCAGTTATATATAAACCCGTTTGAGGCTCTAACAAACTTAAAACTCTGTTTGGCTAATCTAACTAATTCCTGGATAAGCAAAAATTGGTTGTCGTAATACCCAAAATAGGAATTTTTGGAAAAACGGGTCCCAGACGTTTTTATGAACATGCCTTCCGAGAAAGCCGGGCGGGCTGCATCGTCGACTCGCCGTAACACCTACACGCCCGCCCCTTTATTCCTGCTACTTCCTGCTGGTATCCTAGCCACATCGCCGCAGTATGGATCGATTGATGCAGAGGCCGGGGGTCTCAACCTCCTTTTTCATGATACAGAGGCCGGGGGTCTCAACCTCCTTTTTCAAAAAAAAAAAAAGCCACATCGCCGCAGATTAGCTCATCTAAGGTGAGTAGTATTGCCTCCCAAAGCCATGGACGAACACCTCGACGGAGCGGCGCACGGTGCAACAACGCGCTTGGAGGCAGGGATGTACGATTACGTCAAGGCCTCCAAGATGTTGCTTGACGTGGCCATGGGCGGTCGGCCCTACGACTTTGGCTCCGCGCTAGCCGGGTTCATGGCTTGCTCACCAGAGCGGACGTATATAACCTCTCGGCTCGAGGTGCTCACCGACATGCAACGGTTTCGCGACCGACGGCTCCTGATTTCCGCCGTTGACCGTCGCGTCGATGGTTAAGAACAGATCATGCGACTACGCGCATAGGCTCGTCGACCAGGCTGTCTGTGGTTAACGACCGCACCAGCAGCACTGCAGCTTGTGAACAAAAGACTGTATGTACGTGCATCAATGCATTAGAATATTCGCATGTTGAAAAGTTTAAAGTTTGTTCATCACATTTGACAAAATGTTCACTGGCATTAAAAGATACTCATGTAGTGTAGAAATATCTGTTTGCCCCATTTTCACAAATATTGGTACCCATTAGAAAATATTCACAACATCTAAAAATGTTCGTATGTTTAAAATTTTGTTCATGAAATTTGAAAAAATTCATATAAATCTAAATATTTGCTCACATTGTTTGAAAAAAATGTTTGCAGCACCCAAAATTGTTCGTAAAAAATATTGACGCTTTTAAAAATAATTCTTGTGATATTTTAAGAAAAAGTTCATGAAAATACAAAAAGTTGTTCAAGAAATATTATAAACAGTTGAAGATGTGTTTAGAAAATGTTTAACGTATATTATACAAATGTTCAACATGTATTGAATAAAAAATTTAAGTGTATCTACAAAATATTCAACCTATATATGAAAAATGTTTAGCACGTATTAAAAGAGTCAACATGTATTTTGCAAATGAAAAACAAAATAACAAAGGAAAACAAACATACAAAAAACCATAATAAAAATTGATTAAGAAAAACAGAAAAAAGCAAGGAGCAACTAATCAGGGTTTACCCCTTGGACGGTACCCGAAGCGTTAACTTTCTTAGGCCCGGGAGCATGCCAAGTGGTGCATCCAGCCGCCACCACATGTTGTTGCACAAGGCGCACCTTGGGGATTTCGATTTTTTTCCACACGCGTTTCTGGGTTTACTTTGAATACAGATTTCTGGTTTTTCGACTTTTTGTTGGTTCTACATTTTACATATTTTTAGAGCTCATTTGTTGCATGTTCTCTACATATATCATCTCACGCTGAACCTAATATGTGTCCATCATGCATGATTTTTGGGTTTTACTCTTTTCACTAGGAGCACTAGCATGTTAGTGTTATTATTTTTCTTTTACTAGTGTCCTTTGTTCTTTCATGTCTATTAGTGTTTTGGAGCAACATAGGACCTAACACGATGAAAGGGACAAGGTTGGATTCATTATGGAGGACTTCCAACACCAGATTTAGATCTTTTCAAAGTTCCCCAAATCAAGATCGAATACCACTGGTGCGTAGAGGCGTTGCTCTCATGGTTCCAATGGACCCATCTCGAGCATTTCAAAGAGAGATGGGGCTCAGATGGGTAGTGTTTGTGGTGTGGCCGACCGACTTTAAATAGCAAGCTCCTAGGTAGGCGAAGCAGGCGCTTCAATGCGGGCCCCCGAGTTGGCTTCTCATTCAGAGCGTGTCGGTTTGAATGCCGGGCAGGCGTTAACTGGCATGATTGCGGTAGAAATCCTTCATGTCGTCCCGTCCGCTCTGAATCACGCGTGGAGAGCGAGCGGACACGGCGAGAGAGGAGGAAGAGTTTTTTTGGATGGTCCAAAACCCGCAAACTTTCCTCAACTTTGATTCTGATTTGTGAGATTTTGAACATCCAAACACGTCCGGATAGATTTGATGACCGATATTGGATGGAAAAAAATGGTCGAACAATCCGATCCAGACATTTGGGGGCGCTTTGATGAACTGCGTCAGTGTTGAGTGTTGTATACCTGTTCATGACCACGTTGCACATAAACAAGACGAATACCAAGAAACCACAATAGTTTGATTGTAAATTTTGGATGACCACAATTTTCCGGGGCAATGCAATTGGAGTGAATATCATAAAACTACCACAATTCGCGTTAGGGTTTCAAAAAGAACACCAAAAATTTATTTGTGACTAATAACTACGAGAGTCGGCGTCGGTTGTCTAAAAAAACTCAAACCCCCATTGCTAAGAAATTAAACCGGCTTATGACATGTCGCACCCCCGCACCTAAACGAACCGTCTGTTTGGCCGTTAACTGACATGTGAGGCCCACATGTCAATCATCTCTTCTTCTTCTTTTCCTCCTCTCCTCCTTATCCCTCTCTCTCTCTGCACGAGCCCGCCGAATATGCACACCGGCCGCCCCTCCTCCTGCCTTTCTCCCTCTCCGTGAGCTAGCCCTACTTTCCCCGGCCGACCCTCCTCTCCATCTCCCCAACTGGCCGGAGCACGGTCTCCCGCAGGGTGGCGGTGAGCCCCTACATTGCACGTGGCGGCGCCCCTCTGGCCAAGCGCGACGGTGCGCCCCTATGTCCGGAACATGACGGCGGTGAGCCCCTCCATTGCATGCAGCGGCGCCCCTCTGGCCAAGCGCGACGGTGCGCCCCTATGTCCAGAACACGACAGCAGTGAGCCCCTCCATTGCACGCGGCGGCGCCCCTCTGGCCAAGCGCGATGGTGCGCCCCTATGTCTGGAACACGACGGCGGTGTGCCCCTCTATGCTGGCCGGCAAGGTAAGGAGCAACAACAACGGTGGCCGGCAACGCATAGCATCAGGCGCAGCCGGCAAGAAGCAGCAGTGTAGCCAGCAAGCATCAGCAGGAGTAGCAGGCGCGACCGGCAAGGAGGTCCATCTGGACCGAGCCCGTCACCTGCCTGGAGGAGCCCCGCCTCCGCGCCGAGGCCAGTGCCACCAGCTCGAGCGGGCGCCGCCATGGACAACTGCGGCTGCCAGCCACAGCCACAGTCGGCTTATACAAGGACTGGATTGTTTTTTTTTTGAAAAATGATGAGGGACCCGATCGCTTTTTAAAAATCTTTGCAGGGGTTATGCTGTAAAAATGAGGACACATTTTAAAATCTATAAAAGAACCAGGGGTTGAAGAAAAAATTTACATGAGATTTTTTATGAGTAAGAGACACAGACATGTGGGCCCCACATGTCAGTTAACGGTCAAACAAATGGTCAAAATAGACGGTTCTTTTAGGTGGGGGTCCGAATTGTCATAAACCGGTTTAATTTCTTAGCGACGGGTGTTTTGGGTTTTTTGAGACAGCCAATGCTGATTCTAGTAGTCATTAGTCACAAATAAATTTTCGGTAGTTTTTTTGTAACTCTAACATGAATTGTGGTAGTTTTATGCTATTCACTCAATGTAATTGACATGTTTTTGACCGTTGTGACCCAAAAGTCAGGCCATGGCGATTAGAACAACAGCCCCGCCTAAAACGGCAGATGTGGCCATGGATGTGGAATTGCATCGGCATTGATATGTATCACCTGTAGTGATAACAAGCTCCCACTCATCGCTCAGGGCATGTACAATGATCGATAAGGTAGTTTTATCTTAAATCTTGCATGTAATTTAGAGATGACAAAAAAACATATCTACAATAGGTCATCTCTTAGCCTTATCTTTTAATAACTAGTTATTTCTGAAAACATGATGAGACATATTGTGCTAAGAGATCATCTCGTGTCTTCTCTTAATTAAGAGAAGACAAACCTTCTTTTATAATTTGTTTCTCCTTCACCTCATCATTTATCCTACGTGACATTACTAAGATAGAGCCATTGTACGTGCCCTCACGCCTCAGAGAGCTCCTAATTTGCACTCTTTGCGCCAGTTAACGAGCCGACGCTCACGCGCGCCACAGGCTGGGCCAGCCTAACACGTGAGCTCATCGCACGTTCAATCGTTGGCTGACAGTTTGACGGTTGACCGGTTGACTCTTGACTTTTAAGAACAAAATTGTAGATTCGGAAAAGTTCATGATATACCAAAAATATTCACGAGTTTGAGATAACATTATGGATTGAAAAAAATTGTGCAGTTGAAATTTGTTTCCGATTGAAAAAGTTCATGCATTTAAAAAAAAGTTGACGAATTTTAAAATATTGAATGTGGCAGGTGTTACTGACGGCTGCATAGGCGGCTGACCTTTTCTAAGATCAACCCAGAAGCATAAACGTACGCTGGCAGTAGAAAGAAACCAGAGGCAAACTAAGTCATGCGTGCATGCATTAATCAAGCTAATCTTTGCATTGCAAGGCCTGGCCGGTGTTTTCGGGCGGCTAGCATCATCGGCCATTACTCGGTATCAATGACAGCCGACGACCGCCCGTGGGTCCGGCGACGACCGTCACATCCCATGCATGGGACCGGCATCGGCGTCATGCTTTAATCCTTGGTTGATCGATATGCACAGATCCAAGTCAGCATATATACATGTGATTCTCAAAAAAAAAAAGCATATATACATGTGCACTGTGAACGTCTATGGTTTTTTTCTATCTACTGTTGAACTTACATCCCGGACATAACTGTATGATTGCACGATATATTGCTCTTCGTGCATAGGCACGTATATATGATGTACATAGGTGGGCCACGGACCTCAGTTGTACAAGGAACTAGGAGGCGGGCCCAATACACAATATACACATAACACACATACTCAAGCCCCCCCCCCCCCCCCCCCCCCGAGTCGAAGCGGCACCGCCGCTGACGCAAAGACTGAACCGGAACTCCTCAAATGACGCCATAGGCAAGCCCTTGGTCATGATATCGGCAAATTGTTGGGAAGTAGGGACGTGTAAAAGACGAATATGGCCAAGGGCCACCTGTTCCTGAACAAAGTGAATATCCAACTCAATATGCTTGGTCCGTCGATGATGCACCGGGTTAGCGGAGAGGTAGACCGCCGAGACGTTGTTGCAGTAGACCACCGTGGCACGGTCAACAGGACAAGAGAGCTCCTGAAGCAGCTGGCGAAGCCACGAACACTCGGCGAAGGCGTTAGCCACCGCACGATACTCAGCCACAGCACTGGAACGAGAGACCGTAGGTTGCCGCTTGGACGACCACGAGATAAGTGAGGGTCCAAGGTAGACACAATAGCCCGAAGTGGAGCGACGAGTGTCAGGGCAGCCCGCCCAGTCTGCATCGGAGTAGGCGGTGAGGGTGGTGTCGGCGGAGGCGTGAAGCATGACACCAAGATCCATAGTGCCACAGGTATAGCGAAGAATCCGCTTGATGGCAGCCCAGTGAACGTCTCGAGGAGCATGCATATGAAGACACACCTGCTGCACGACATACTGGATCTCCAGTCGAGTCAGAGTGAGGTACTGGAGAGCACCAATGATAGACCGATAGAAAGCAGCATCCGAAGCAGGAGAACCATCCGTGGCAGAAAGCTTGGCCGTCGTATCAACAGGCGTAGCGGCGGGCTTGCAGTTAAGCATGCCGACGCGCTCCAGGAGCTCGTGAGCGTACTTCCGCTGATGAAGAAAGAAGCCATCCGGACGGCGCACCACCTCGATGCCGAGGAAGTACTGCAAAGGACCCAAGTCCTTGCTGGCGAACTTAGCGCGAAGACAAGCCGTGAGCTGACTAAGGAGACCAGCCATACATGCCGTTAGGATGATGTCGTCGACATAGAGCAGCAAGTAGGCTATGTCAGAGCCCTAATGGTAGACAAAGAGCGAGGCGTCCGAGCGGGTAGAGCGGAACCCAAGCTAGTGGAGAAACGCCGCGATGCGCTGGAACCAAGCGTGCAGAGCCCGCTTGAGTCCGTACAAGGACCACAAAAGAAGGCACATGTGGTCAGGAAGCGCCGGGTCAACAAACCCTGTGGGCTGCTGGCAGAAGACCTGCTCCTCGAGGTGACCATGGAGGAAGGCATTGGAGACGTCCATCTGGTGCACCGACCAAGCACGGGAGACCGCTAGGTGGAGAACCATGCGTATCGTGCCGGGCTTGACGACCGGAGGAAGGTGTCGATGCCAGCACGCTGTCGGAAGCCACGGACGACCCAACACGCTTTGTAGCGATCCAGGGTACCATCAGGACGGAGCTTGTGTTTAAAGACCCACTTCCCGGTAAGCACGTTGGCGTGCCGGGGACGGGGAACAAGTTGCCACGTCCGGTTGCGCAATAGGGCATCAAACTCCTCTTGCATCACAGCCATACAGAGCGGGTCATGAAGAGCGGCTCGAACGGAGGACGGAAACGGCGACGGCTCAGAGGTGGACGCTGCATGGACGTAGTCATCCGAGGCGTAGCGCGAGCTCGGACAAAAAACGCCCGTATGGGTGCGGGTGACCGGAACGGCCATAGGCGCTGGGGGGCTACAGGCACCGGGGGTGCCGGGGGGGGGGCGGGCGCCGACAGGGCCGCGGGGGCCGTGGGTGCCAACGTCAGGGGCGCCGGGGGAGGCACTGCATGCGGGGGCGGGCCTCAAAGCCAGGGGGCGAGCCAAGAGAGGCGCGCGAGCGCCCTGGGAGAGGCATCGAGGAGCCCGCATCACCGGTGGCGGGAGGAATAGCCGAGGGTACCTGCTGAAATGGAAAGATATGCTCATCAAAGTAAATGTGCCGGGAAGTGAAAACACGGTGGGAGACGGGATCGTAGCACCAATATCCCTTGGAGTTGGAGGGGTAGTCGATGAAGATGCAAGCGACAGAACGAGGTGCGAGTTTGTGAGGAGAGGAGTCGGCAATGCTAGGATAGCAAAGGCACCCCAAAATATTCAAGCCATCATAAGATGGGGGCGTACCGGAGAGAAGATGGTGAGGTGTATAGTTCCACTGTGGACAGTAGGGGCGAAGGTTAAGGAGAAGTGAAGTAGTAGCGAGTGTGTCCGACCAGAAACGAGGCGACACATTAGCATGGAACAGGAGCGTGCGAAGGCAGTCGTTCAGAGTGCGAAGGACGTGTTCATCTCGACCATTCTGCTGTGAAGTATACGGGCATGTGACAGAAAAGTCCGGAAAGCAAGGTTGTCGAACTCTTTTCCATTGTCAGTCTGAAGAGAAAGGATGGGGCGCCCAAACTGCGTCTGACATAGGAGTAAAAAGCCGTCAAAGTGGAGAGTGCATCTGACTTTCGTCGTAAAGGAAACGTCCACACATAGTGAGAATAATCATCAAGGATAACCAGATAAAATAAGTAGCCCGAGTTACTGAAGGAAATATGCCCTAGAGGCAATAATAAAGTTGTTATTTATATTTTATATCATGATAATTTTTTATTATTCATGCTAGAATTGTATTAACCGGAAACTTAGTACATGCGTGAATACATAGACAAAACATATATTCCCTAGTATGCCTCTACTTGACTAGCTCGTTAATCAAAGATGGTTATGTTTCCTGACCATAGACATGTGTTGTCATTTGATGAATGGGATCACATCATTAGGAGAATGATGTGATAGACATGACCCATCCGTTAGCTTATCATTATGATCGTTACAATTTCATTGCTACTGCTTAATTCATGACTTATACAAGTTCCAAAGACTATGAGATTATGCAACTCCCGAATACCAGAGGAACACCTTGTGTGCTATCAAACGTCACAACGTAACTGGGTTATTATAAAGATTCTCTACAGGTGTCTCCGAAGGTGTTTGTTGGGTTGGCATAGATCGAGATTAGGATTTGTCACTCTGTATTTCGGAGAGGTATCTCTGGGCCCTCTCAGTAATACTCATCACTATAAGCCTTGCAAGCATTGTGACTAATGGGTTAGTTGCGGGATGAAGTATTACGGAACGAGTCAAGAGACTTGCCGACAACGAGATTGAACTAGGTATGATGATACCTACGATCGAATCTCGGGCAAGTAACATACTGATGCCAAAGGGAACAACGTATGTTGTTATGCGGTTTGACCGATAAAGATATTTGTAGAATATGTAGGAGCCAATATGGGCATCCAGGTTCTCCTATTGGTTATTGACCGGAGATGTGTCTCGGTCATGTCTACATAGTTCTCGAACCCGTAGGGTCCGCACGCTTAACATTCAATGACGATTTGTATTATGAGTTATGTGATTTGATGACCGAAGTTTGTTTCGAGTCCCGGATGAGATCACAGACGTGCCGAGGAGTCTCAAAATGGTCGATACATAAATATCGATATACTGGAAGGCTATATTTGGACGTCGGAAAGGTTTCGAGTGATTCGGGTATTTTTCGGAGTACCGGGGAGTTATGGTAATTCATCGGGAGAAGTAATGGGCCTTATTGCGCTTTAGTGGAGAGATGGGAGAAGGGCCAAGAGGTGGCGCGCGCCTCCCCCCTTCCCAAACCGAATTGGACAAGGGGTGGGGGCGCAACCCCGCTTTCCATCTCCCTATCCCTCTCGTTGATATGCATCTCCTAGATAGATCTTGCGTGATCGTAGGAATTTTTTTGAAATTGCCGCGTCCCCCAACAGTGGCATCCGAGCCAGGTCTATGCGTAGATATTATATGCACGAGTAGAACACACAGAGTTGTGGGCGAGAATAGTCATAATGCTTACCACCAACGTCTTACTTTGATTCGACGGTATTGTTTGATGAAGCGGCCCGAACCGACATTACATGACCGCGTTCATGAGACCGGTTCTACTGACGTGCTTATGCACATATGTGGCTAGCGGGTGTCTGTTTCTCCAACTCTAGTTGAATCAAGTTTGACTACGGCCGGTCCTTGATGAAGGTTAAAACTGCACCCTTGACGAAAAATCGTTGTGGTTTTGATGTGTAGATAAGAACGGTTCTTTCTAGAAGCCCGTAGTAGCCACGTAAAACTTGCAACAACAAAGTAGAGGACGTCTAACTTGGTTTTGCAGGGCTTGCTATGATGTGATATGATCAAGGCATGATGTGATATAAATTGTTGTATGAGATGATCATGTTTTGTAACAAACTTATCGGCAACTGGCAGGAGCCATATGGTTGTCGCTTTATTGCATGCAATGCAATCGCCATGTAATTGTTTTACTTTATCACTAAGCGATAGCGATAGTCGTAGAAGCAATAGTTGGCGAGGCGACAACGATGCTATGATGGAGATCAAGGTGTCGCACCGATGACGATGGAGATCATGACGATGCTTCAGTGATGGAGATCCCGAGCACAAGACGATGATGACCATATCATGTCACATATTTTGATTGCATGTGATGTTTATCCTTTATGCATCTTATTTTGCTTAGTACGGTGGTAGCATTATAAGATGATCCCTTACTGAATTTCAAGGTATAAGTGTTCTCCCTGAGTATGCACCATTGCAACAGTTCTTTGTGCTGAGACACCATGTGATGATCGGGTGTGATAGGCTCTACGTTCACATACAACGAGTGCAAGCCAGTTTTGCACATGCAGAATACTCGGGTTAAACTTGACGAGCCTAGCATATGCATATATGGCCTCGGAATACTGGAGACCGAAAGCTCGAGCGTGAATCATATAGAAGATATGATCAACATAGTGATGTTCACCATTGAAAACTACTCCATCTCACGTGATGATCGGACATGGTTTAGTTGATTTGGATCATGTGATCACTTAGATGATTAGAACCGGGACTTCAAAAATGTTTTTGAAACGTCACGGAGCATATGAGATGTTCCAAGAGCTAAAAAGGGTATTTCAGACTCATGCTCGTGTCAAGAGGTATGAGACCTCCAACAATACTTCGCCTAAAAGATGGAGGAGAATTGCTCAGTTAGTGAGCGGGTACTCAGAATGTCTAGGTACTACAATCACTTGAATCAAGTGGGAGTTAATCTTCCAGATAAGATAGTGATTGACAGAGTTCTCTAGTCACCATCACCAAGTTACTGGAACTTCGTGATGAACTATAGTATGCAAGGGATGACGAAAACGATTCCTGAGCTCTTCGTGATGCTGAAATCGACGAAGGTAGAAATCAAGAAAAAGCATCATGTGTTGATGATTAAACAAGACCACTAGTTTCAAGAAAAGGGCAAAGGGAAAGAAAGGGAACTTCAAGAAGAATTGCAAGCAAGTTGTCACTCCCGTGAAAAAGCCCAAAGCTGGACCTAAGCCTGAAACTGAGTGCTTCTACTGCAAAGGAAATGGTCACTGGAAGTGGAACTGCCCCAAATATTTGGTGCGATAAGAAGGATGGCAAAGTGAGCAAAGGTATATTTGATATACATATTATTGATGTGTACCTTACTAGTGTTCGTAGTAATCCCTGGGTATTTGATACTTGTTTAGTTACTAAGATTAGTAACTCGAAACAGGAGTTGGAGAATAAATAGAGACTAGTTGAGAATGAAGTGACGATGTGTGTTGGAAGTGGTTCCAAGATTGATATGATCATCATCGAGCACTCCCTATACTTTCGGGATTAGTGTTGAACCTAAATAAATGTTATTTGGTGTTTGTGTTGAGCATGAATATGATTAGATCATGTTAATTGCAATACGGTTATTCATTTAAGACAGAGAATTTTTGTTATTTTGTTTACATGAATAAAACCTTCTATGGTCATACACTGTCAGAGTAATGGGCCATGGGTAGCCTCACCCGAGTCCCTGAACCTGTCAAAACTCCGGGCCGGCTTTTCCCCGTAATACCCAAAACTGAAGTTTCGCCTTCTGGAGACCGGCTGGCTCAATGGCCGGCCACCGAAGGATGGCCAACTACCAGCAGACGGCACCAAGAGCGGCCGGCTCCAGTCAGCCGGCCTCTAGAGAGGATGGCATCGTGTAGGCGGCCACCTGGCTCCCTCAGAGTCTGCACCCCCATCAAGAGGACGAGACAGGGCGTGGCTACAGTGAAGTCCCTCACCCCTGAATCTTGGGCTTGGCGTGGCCACAGTGCCTCGTACAGGTAGAGATCTCCACACGGCGCGGCACTGTTGCCACTCCCCCCTTGACGTCACTCCAGACAGGCGGAGCCCTGTTCCCCATGACAACCTGTCGGTAGGGCCTGCGGGCTGCGGGCCCTATCAGGCAATGATAGCCCGGAAGACAGCGGATGCCGGACCAGTCGTACGTGGGGAAGGACGGCCTCCAGCAGGCGGTCGTCCCCTTCCTCGAAGTAAGTGCACCATTAACCTGATGAGACAAGGTGTGGCTACAGTGATCTCCCAATAGGCAGCGGGACTGTAGCCACACTGAGCTGACCAAGCCCGCGTCATTAGCAGCACGGCTATAGTGAACAGCCACCAACCAAACCCGCCAGTGGCGGGAACGGCCTGTTGGCTCCGTACCGAACCAGGTGGCGGGCACCAGTAGTCGGCAGAGAAGCCGGAGACCAGAGACACTTACAGCCGGGACCAGCACCCGGCCAGTTTACCATTGTACCCCTGGGGGGTATGCCTATAGAAACACCCCCAGGGCGCCCATGCAAAGGGTTCCCACTCCATCAGAACTAGCCACTCCTCTAGAGCAGGAAGAGAGCTAGCCTTGCCTCCTTCTGCCTCTAGCACACAGCTCAAGGAGCACCATTGTATCACTTGTGCCTTAGTGATCATGCGGAGACCCCGCAGAGCAGGACTAGGGGTATTATCTCCTAGGAGAGCCCCAAACCTGGGTAAAGTGCGTCGGTGTACATGTCTACGCCTTATCCCGCTTCCAGGCACCGGCGACATTCTAATCGCTCCCACCATGATAAGCCATCCTTTGGCATATGTCGCACCCAACCCACAACATTTGGTGCCCACCGTGGGGCGAGGTGCACCATCTCCCGGAGACCTGCTCTGGACAGGAACATTGTTCCTTCCTGGCGAGCGAAGCCAGCCCAGCACACTCGACGGCGTCAGCCTTGACGCGCTGCACGACGCAAAGATCGCCTGCGCAGCGAGCTACCTGATACGTCTCCAACGTATCTACTTTTCCAAACACTTTTTCCCTTGTTTTGGACTCTAACTTGCATGATTTGAATGAAACTAACCCGGACTGACGTTGTTTCACTTCCATGATGTTGTTTTATGTGTAGAAAAGAAAAGTTCTCGGAATGTCCTGAAAATCCACGGAGGAACTTTTTGGAATTAATAAGAATTTCTGGGCGAAAGAAATACACCAGGGGGCCCAGGGCCTGTCCACGAGACAGGCCCCCCCTGTAGTGCGCGCCCCCTATCTCGTGGGCCCCCTGGACCTCCACCGACCTCAACTCCAACTCCATATATTCATGTTCAGGGAGAAAAAAATCAGAGAGAAAGTTTCATCGCGTTTTACGACACGGAGCCGCCGCCAAGCCCTAATCTGGAGGGCAGATCTGGAGTCTGTTCGGGGCTCCGGAGAGGGGGATTCGTCGCCGTCGTCATCATCAACCATCCTCCATCACCAATTTCATGATGCTCACCACCGTGCGTGAGTAATTCCATTGTATGCTTGCTGGACGGTGATGGGTTGGATGAGATTTACCATGTAATCAAGTTAGTTTTGTTAGGGTTTGATCCCTAGTATCTACTATGTTCTGAGATTGATGTTTCTATGACTTTGCTATGCTTAATGCTTGTCACTAGGGCCCGAGTGCCGTGATTTCAGATCTGAACCTATTATGTTTTTATGAATATATGTGTGTTCTTGATCCTATCTTGCAAGTCTATAGTCACCTATTATGTGTTATGATCCGACAACCCCGAAGTGACAATAATCAGGATACTTCTCGGTGATGACCGTAGTTTGAGGAGTTCATGTATTCACTATGTGCTAATGCTTTGTTCCGGTTCTGTATTAAAAGGAGGCCTTAATATCCCTTAGTTTCCGCTAGGACCCCGCTGCCACGGGAGGGTAGGACAAAAGATGTCATGCAATTTCTTTTTCATAAGCACGTATGACTATTTACGGAATACATGCCTACATTACATTGATGAACTGGAGCTAGTTCTATATCACCCTATGTTATAGCTATTACATGAGGAATCGCATCTGGCATAATTATCCATCACTGATCCATTGCCTACGAGCTTTTCATATATTGTTCTTCGCTTATTTACTTTTCCGTTGCTACTGTTACAACTACTACTAAAACCCAAAAACAATTATCTTTACTTTTGCCACCATTACCTTTATTATCATACCACTTTTGCTACTAAATACTTTGCTACAGGTACTAAGTTATCCAGGTGTGGTTGAATTGACAACTCAACTGCTAATACTCAAGAATATTCTTTGGCTCCCATTGTGTCGAATCAATAAATTTGGGTTGAATACTTTACCCTCGAAAGCTGTTGCGATCCCCTACACTTGTGGGTTATCAAGACTAATTTCTGGCGCCGTTGTAGGGGAGCATAGCTCTATTCTCTGAGTCACTTGGGATTTATATCTGTTGATCACTATGAAGAACTTGAAAGACGACCGAACTACTATTTTGCCCTCAATTGTGAGGGGAGGTAAGGAACTACCATCTAGCTCTGCACTAGACTCTCCTTCTGTTATTAGTAAGCTTGCGACACCTAAACCTGCTACTGCTATGAATTCTGATATGTCACATGTTATTGATGATGCCACTTCTGCTATGCATGATGAAACTACTTCTGTGTGTGATACTACTTTGCCATTAGGTGAATTTCTTGATGAACAACTTGCTAGAGTTAGGGGGAATGAAATTACTGAAGAACCTATTATTGATGATAGTGATGATGAAGGTTCTCCCAATGATTATGTATTACCTGTTGTTCCTAAGGGTTATGTTATGAATGAAGAAGCTGCTAGGGAAATCTTTGCTTGCAATGATAGATATGATCTTAAGAAATTATTAGCTAAATGGAAGCAGCAGTCTCTTAATGCTAGAATGAAACCCGATCCTGCTTTTGCTACTTCACCTAACTGTGTTACTGATAAGGATTATGAATTCTCGGTTGATCCTGAAATTATTACTTTAGTTGAATCTAATCCTTTTTATGGCCTTGAATCTGAAACTGTTGTGGCACATCTTACCAAGTTGAATGATATAGCTACCCTGTTTACTCATGATGAGAAGTCTCGCTATTATTATATCCTTAAGATATTTCCGTTCTCATTAAAGGGTGATGCTAAGACTTGGTATAATTCTCTTGCTCCTGGTTGTGTGCGTAGTCCCCAGGATATGATTTATTACTTCTCTGCTAAATATTTCCCTGCTCATAAGAAACAAGCTGCCTTGCGGGAAATATATAATTTTGTGCAAATCAAAGAAGAGAGTCTCCCACAATCTTGGGGGAGGCTTCTCCGGTTACTTAATGCTTTGCCTGATCATCCTCTCAAGAAAAATGAAATACTTGATATCTTCTATAATGGACTAACCAATGCTTCCAAGGACTACTTGGATAGTTGTGCTGGTTGTGTTTTCAGGGAAATGACAGTCGACGAAGCTGAAATACTATTGAATAATATGTTGACTAATGAAAATATTGGACTCTTCCTGAGCCAATTCCTGAACCAATTGAGCCAACTCCAGAGCCTATTCCTAAACCTACTCCGAAGAAGCGAGGTGTTTTATTTCTCAGTCCTGAAGATATGCAAGAGGCAAAGAAATCAATGAAAGAAAAAGGTATTAAAGCTGAAGATGTTAAGAATTTACCACCTATGGAAGAAATACATGGTCTTAATATACCGCCTGTTGAAGAACCATATTGTCTTGACAACCCGACACAGGTAGTAAAGGTAAATTCTCTCTATAGATATGATAAAGTTGAAATCCCCTCTACTAAATTTCATAGCCCATGCTTAGATGAATTTGATGACTTTATGGCTAGACAAGAAAGTTTTAATGCTTATGTTGCTAGAGAGTTAAAGAATAATGCTTTCGAGATAGGACGTGCAAACGATAATCTGGCTAGAGTTAAAGATGAACTCAAACACGTTAGCAAATTTGCTTCTAGGGTTGCTACTCAAGCTGAGCAAGTACTCAAAGCTCAAAATGATTTGCTTGATGAATTAAATAATAAAAATGACTTTGTTGTTAGAGTGGCTACTAGAACTGGTAGAATGACTCAGGAACCTTTGTATCCTGAAGGCCACCCTAAGAGAATCGAGCAAGATTCTCAGGGAAATAATTTAGAGGCACCTAGTTCTTCTAAGAAGAAGAAAAATAAAAACGATAGAACTTTGCATGCTTCTAGTGAACCTACTGTAGACACACATGAGAATCCCAATGATCTTTCTTTTTCTGATGCTAAAACACAATCGGGTGATGAACATGAACCTAGTGATAATGTTAATGATAATGTTCATGTTTATGCTCAACCTAGCAAAAAAATGTTGTAGAGATTGAACCTGCTGTTGATCTTGATAACCCACAATCAAAGAATCAACGTTATGATAAGAGAGATTTTGTTGCTAGGAAGCACAGTAAAGAAAGAGAACCATGGGTTCAGAAACCCTTGCCCTTTCCTCCTAAACCATCCAAGTCAAAGGATGATGAGGATTTTGAGCGCTTTGCTAAAATGATTAGACCTATTTTCTTACCTATGCGCTTAACTGATATGCTGAAAGTAAATCCTTATGCTAAGTATATGAAGGATATCATTACAAATAAAAGAAAGATACCGGAAGCTGAAATTTCCACCATGCTTGCTAATTACACTTTTAAGGGTGGAATACCAAAGAAACTTGGAGATCCGGGTGTACCAACTATACCATGCTCCATTAAAATAAATTATGTTAGAATTGGTTTATGTGATCTTGGAGGCGGTGTTAGTGTTATGCCTCTCTCTTTATATCGTAGACTTGAATTGAATAAGTTGAGACCTACTGAAATATCTTTGGAAATGGCTGATAAATCAACTGCTATACCTGTCGGAACTTGTGAGGATGTGCATGTTGTGGTTGCAAATGTCACTATCTTAACGGACTTTATCATTCTTGATATTCCCGAGGACGATAATATGTCGATTATCCTTGGTAGACCTTTTTTGAATACCGTAGGGGCTGTTATTGATTGCAACAAAGGCAATGTCACTTTTCATGTTAATGGTAATGAGCATACGGTACACTTTCCGAGGAAACAATATCAAGTTCATAGCATCAATTCTATTGGAAAAGCTCCAACTATTACTATTGGAGGTTTTGAGTTTCCTCTCCCTAGTGTCAAGAAAAAGTATGATATTCTTATTGTTGGGGATTTTCATATCCCCGTTGAGGTAACTTAGTGTTATTCGAAATTTCTCCAGTTCCGTGTTATTCGGAATGAGTTTGTTAACAATACTTGATCAACCTTGTTAGTGGATTCATTTCAATGATCACAAGATGGATGAAACTAGAAGGCACAACCTTCTGCACCCACTTTTTACTTTCTGTTATTTAGAATAAATAAAGAAAAAATAGTATTATCTGTCTGTTGTCTGAATTATCCGTGCATTAAAAAATAGTCCGGAAATAAAAGTGCTCCAAATGCCCTGCAAATTTAGTATGATTTTTTTCTGGAATATTTGAGGATTTTAGGCACTGAAAAGACCGCAGGAGGGGCAAGCACCAGGCCACGAGAGTGGAGGCCCCCCCCTTTAGGGCGCGCCCCCTGTCTCATGGGCCCCTGGTGGCCCCCCTCCATTTACGCCAGCACCCACACACTTCCTCTTCTACCCAAAAAAATCCCCATCCAGCTCAAGCACGAGTTCTAGCTCATTTTGCTGCGATTTTCGATCTCCTTGCTCAAAGCTCCTTTCACAAAACTGCTTTGGGAGATTGTTGCTTGGTATGTGACTCCTGCATTGGTCCAGTTAGTTTTTGTTCTAGTGCTTTATTCATTGCAAATTTTTGCTGCACAGGTGACCATGTTCCTGAGCTTGCATGTTAAATTTATGAGGTCCCAAGCAATTCTAATGCATGATATAGGCTCTAGGCACTTGTAGGTGTAGTTGCTACCAATCTTGTTTAGTTTTATTCACTTTTATTTTGAAGTTACTAAAATTTCAGAATTTTTTAGAATAAGAATTATGCTTAGAAGAATGTACCAAGGTGGTTCCTCGGCAAAGAAAGGGCCAGGGATTGCTATACGTGAGCAAGATGTTGAATTGCCAAGGGATGCGGATGTACGAGCTTGTGAGTGGCCATCCAATGATTTTATGGTCGAAGCAGGCTTCAAGGAGGAATTTGACGCGTATGTGCGTAATGCCGAGCTGGAGGACTTCTTACAAGATAAGTGTCCTCAGTACTATCAATTGACTGATTCCTTTGTGCGGAGGTTCCAATATAACTGTGCGCGTAATTCTCCTAGTGTCATGTTTGATATTTATGATACATCTTATACCATGGATTTAGAGGATTTCACAACTGCTTGCAAACTCCCGCAGTGGTGTAATATTAATGATCCTGGCAAATCTGAATTTAGAGATTTTCTTGCTAGTATTACTGTGGGAGAATCTAGGGACATAGCACAAGCTACAATAGGGAGCATTTATTTTCCTGCTATACATTATTTTGCTCTCTTTATTGGTAGATGCATTAACGGTAAGGATGAAGCATGTCACATGTGTGTCCCTGATCTTTGTGTCCTCCAGAGTGCTGTGTCAGGTTATAAAGGTTATAACTTGGTGGTAATAGTTGCACGTAGGTCGCAGAATAATAGAAGAAAGGGGGATTTATTTGGAGGAATTTATGCAACCCATGTGGCTAATTATCTTAATATAGCCCCACGAGAGGGCGATATGATTTTACCCCCAATTTATTTGGATAAAGAAGCTATGTTCAATCATCAATTTCTTGCGAGGAATGAACAATTCCTCCATTATCGACTAATCTATGACAGACGCAACGTCGTCCCTGTTACTCTTCCTGCTTCCTACCTTTTTGATTATCAGGCAAAAGGAAGATATGTTGTCACCCGGGAGGAAGCAGCTGAACATGAGAGGGGAGCGGAGGCAGCTCGCCAACACGCTGCTGCTCAGGAGGCGGTTGCCGCTGCATCTCAGTATGGCCCCGGTTTCACTTATGGATATCAGCCAGGCGGTCCTTGGTACTAGACCAACTTAGGCCAAAAGCCTAAGCTTGGGGGAGTACGTATTTCTCACCGACTTTACATTCATGTTCACACACTAGTCGTCGGTGCTCATACTCTTTCATTGTGTTATCCATGCTAGTTTAAATTTCTTTTTCTAGTTTTCTTCCTGTGTGTTTGATAAACTTTAAGAAAAATCAAAAAAATTAGTTAGTTTAATTTCCATGCTTGTAGTAGAATTAAAATAAAACCCAAAAATATCTCTAGTTCTTCTTCTTACTTGTTGGGAGCTTTCCCGTGTAAACACTTTTATTTTCTTTTCTTTCTTTTGAGGGTCGAGAAGACCGTATTGAAAATGATTAGTGGCTCTTATATGCATGATTGTTTATTTAACATAGAGCCCATATTACTTGTCTTATCCTTTGAGTTGAATGCTTGCAGATTCCAGCTTAGCCCAATGGACGTGCACACTTATTATTATACACATTGTTCGGTCATGCAAGTGAAAGGTAATAATGACGATATATGATGGACTTATTGGGATGAGAAAAGCTAGTATGAACTCGACCTCTCTTGTTTTTGTAATTATGACGAGTTCATCGTTTCTGATTCAGCTTATTATGAAGTAAACATATTTGCAATGACATTTAGAGATTATAGTTTATTGTGTCATGCTTGATTAGCTATGAGTTATAATGGTTTACCTTGCGTGCCAACATGCTATTAGAATGATTATGATGTGGTATGATGGGATCGTATCCTCCTTTGAATGAATTGAGTGACTCGACTTGGCACATGTTCACGCATGTAGTTGAATCAAATCAACATAGCCTTCACGATATTTATGTTCATGGTGGATTATATCCTACTCATGCTTGTATTCGGTGTAAATTAATTTTAATGCATGTTTACGACTGTTGTCGCTCTCTCAGTTGGTCGCTTCCCAGTCTTTTGCTAGCCTTCACCTGTACTAAGCGGGAATACTGCTTGTGCATCCAAACTCCTTAAACCCCAAAGTTGTTCCATATGAGTCCACTATACCTTCCTATATGCGGTATTTACCTGCTGAGGGAGTCCTGGACTAGGGGGTGTCCGGATAGCCGGACTATCATCATCGGCCGGACTCCAAGACTATGAAGATACAAGATTGAAGACTTCGTCCCGTGTCCGGATGGGACTTTCCTTGGCGTGGAAGGCAAGCTTGGCAATACGGATATGTAGATCTCCTACCATTGTAACTGACTCTGTGTAACCCTAGCCCTCTCCGGTGTCTATATAAACCGGAGGGTTTTAGCCCATAGGACGAACAACCATTACAACAATCATACCATAGGCTAGCTTCTAGGGTTTAGCCTCCTCGATCTCGTGGTAGATCTACTCTTGTACTACCCATATCATCAATATTAATCAAGCAGGAGTAGGGTTTTACCTCCATCGAGAGGGCCCGAACCTGGGTAAAAACATCGTGTCCCTTGTCTCCTGTTACCATCCGCCTAGACGCACAGTTCGGGACCCTCTACCCGAGATCCGCCGGTTTTGACACCGCATTGGTGCTTTTACTGAGAGTTCCTCTGTGCCGTCATGATCAGGAAGGATGCCTATTCCCGTCTTTAGAGACGGTATCATCGCCAAAGGAGCCTTGGCCGCCGGCCAAACTATCCGGCTAGGTGGTTTTCTCATGACCGCCTGTTCGGCCACCGCTCCAACGATGACCTCTCGGGTCATCAAAGGCAATCTTCACGTCAACTCGGAATTCGCCGAGCAGCTGGATCCAATAGAGCTCTCGTCCGTAAACGAGCTCTTGGATCGCATCGCCGCCCTGGGAGTCGCTACAGACTACAATCAAATTGGGCTTAAAACCGATCTGAGAGAGATTAACTCTCCCCAGGTTACCCACCACGTTGCGGTGGTAGAGGAACAAAGCGGCGACTCTTCTTCTGTACTAAAAACTAGTTATGTCCGGACTCCCGAACCCTCCATGCCGGATTCCCTCGGAGGGACGGACATCGATCAAGCACTGAACCTAAAGTCAAGCATCGGACCAGACTCGTTGGACAACGTCCAGCAATCCATGCTTCCAAATTCGGAAACTTTTCGGCCCTTGAGCCTCGAGATGGGCAGGGTTCCGGACTCAATTCCACCCACCCACCCAAACATATGCGATCTATCTCAAAACCGGCAAGAGCCCGCCGAAACAGTACATCATTACTGGGCCAGATTCCTCCTGGTTATGGACAGGATAAAAGACTGCAGTGAGGAAAACGCAATTTCAATTTTCTGCAATAATTGCACGGACAAGGGAATCTTGAACGCCGTAAGTCGTCGTGAAATTACACGCTTCGCCGACCTGGCGTCCATAGTACGAAAGTACTGTGCGATGGAGAGTTTCCGGAAAACCAAAACTAAGTTTTGGGACAATCCGGCTCCGAATACAACCCTAGTCCGAAACAAAAGGGTGCATCATGCTCAGGCACCAGGTAAAAAAACCAAAAAGCAAAAACCCCATAAAGGGCACGGAACCGTACTGGAGGGATGGCTCAGCGGACCCTGTAAAATTCAAAGTACTGATGGTGCCACTCCAACACATAGCCTTCGAGCATGTTGGATACTGCGGCAGGTGGCCAAAAGTGGCGAAGAGCTTCTAGCCCCCGAGAACCACTCCAGCAGTACCAGTACGGTGTCAACAGTCTTCGAGACTTTCGCATCAAATAATATGCGGAAACGAACAATCCGCAGCCTCGCCGAAGTCTACCAAGTAGCAACAACAAATCCATGGAGCGACACGGCCATCACCTTTACCGCCAGCGATGAACCTAAATTCCGAACAGCCCGACCACCAGCCGCATTGGTCCTCAGTCCAATAGTGGACGACTTTCGTCTTACCAAGGTACTCATGGATGGCGGCAGGGGATTAAACCTCATCTACGAGGAAACCCTTCAAAAAATGGAAATAGACTAGAGCCGCATTGAGCGAAGCAGCACAACCTTTAGAGGAATAATCCCTAGCCGGGAAGCACGCTGCACAAGAAAAATCACACTTGATGTGGTGTTCGGCTCGCCGGACAATTACAGGTCCGAGGAGGTCATGTTCCAAGTGGCCCCGTTCAGCAGCGGATATCACGCTATATTAGGACGAGAGGCATTCACAATTTTTCAAGCCATACCCCATTACGGGTACATGAAGCTTAAGATGCCCGGGCCCAGTGGAATAATCACTCTTGTCAGTGATCCGGACACAGCACTCCGCGCCGAAAACAAGATAGCCGCACTAGCCCTAGAGGCACTATCCGAAGCCTTAGCAGCAGAGGAGCTCACGGCGCTGCGCTCCACGGTGAACAGGGATGATGTGATACTCAATAAGAGGTCCAAGTCCACCTCTTTTAAACCAGCGGACGAAATAGTAAAATTCTAGGTCCATCCAACAGACCCAACAAAGACGGCCTCCATTGGGGCACAGTTAAACCCTGATGTAGATGCGGCACTACGAGAATTCCTTCAGGAGAATTGGGACATCTTCGCCTGGCACCCTTCAGATATGCCAGGAATCCCATGCAGATTGGCAGAACACAGCCTAAACATCCTAAAAGGATTCAAGCCAGTCAAACAGGCTCTTCGGCGATTTTCCAAACCCAAAAGACAGGCAATGGGAGAGGAGCTAGCCAAACTATTGGAAGCCGGATTCATCAGAGACATCAAACATCCGGACTGGCTAGCAAACCTGGTAATGTGTGACGCCCCCGATTTAATCGTACACTAATCATGCACGCAAATGTGTACGATCAAGATCAGGGACTCACGGGAAGATATCACAACACAACTCTACAAATAAAATAAGTCATACAAGCATCATAATACAAGCCAGGGGCCTCGAGGGCTCGAATACAAGTGCTCGATCATAGACGAGTCAGCGGAAGCAACAATATCTGAGTACAGACATAAGTTAAACAAGTTGCCATAAGATGGCTAGCACAAACTGGGATACAGATCGAAAGAGGCGCAGGCCTCCTGCCTGGGATCCTCCTAACTACTCCTGGTCGTCGTCAGCGGGCAGCACGTAGTAGTAGGCACCTCCGGTGTAGTAGGGGTCGTCGTCGACGGTGGCGTCTGGCTCCTGGACTCCAGCATCTGGTTGCGACAACCAGAAAGAAAGGAAAGGGGAAAAAGGGGGGAGAAAGCAACCGTGAGTACTCATCCAAAGTACTCGCAAGCAAGGAACTACACTACATATGCATGGGTATATGTGTAAGGAGGCCATATCAGTGGACTGAACTGCAGAATGCCAGAATAAGAGGGGGATAGCTAATCCTGTCGAAGACTACGCTTCTGGCAGCCTCCGTCTTGCAGCATGTAGAAGAGAGTAGATTGAAGTCCTCCAAGTAGCATCTCCAAGTAGCATCTCCAGTAGCATCGCATAGCATAATCCTACCCGGCGATCCTCTCCTCGTCGCCCTGCGGAAAAGCGATCACCGGGTTGTCTGTGGAACTTGGAAGGGTGTGTTTTATTAAGTATCCGGTTCTAGTTGTCATAAGGTCAAGGTACAACTCCAAGTCGTCCTGTTACCGAAGATCACGGCTATTCGAATAGATTAACTTCCCTGCAGGGGTGCACCACATAGCCCAACACGCTCGATCCCATTTGGCCGGACACACTTTCCTGGGTCATGCCCGGCCTCGGAAGATCAACACGTCGCAGCCCCACCTAGGCAAAACAGAGAGGCCAGCACGCCGGTCTAAACCTAAGCGCGCAGGGGTCTGGGCCCATCGCCCTGAGCACACCTGCACGTTGCGTACGCGGCCGTGAGCAGACCTAGCACCTCCATTACAAAGGAAGTTGCGTTAACGCAGTCCAACCCGGCGCGCGCCGCTCCGTCGCTGACGTCTGAAGTGCTTCGGCTGATACCACGACGTCGGGATACCCATAACTACTCCCACGTAGATGGTTAGTGCGTATAGGCTCGTAGCCAGACTCAGATCAAATACCAAGATCTCGTTAAGCGTGTTAAGTATCCGCGAACGCCGAACAGGGCCAGGCCCACCTGTCTCCTAGGTGGTCTCAACCTGCCCTGTCGCTCCGCCACAAAGTAACCGTCGGGGACCGTCGGGAACCCAGGCCCACCTCTACCGGGATGGAGCCACCTGCCCCTTCAGCCCCCAACTCCGAACAGTATCACCAGTAACGTATCAGTGTAAAGTATATAGTATATGCCCGTGATCACCTCCCGAAGTGATCACAGCCCAGTAGTATAGCAAGGCAGACTGACAAGAATGTAGGGCCAATGATGATAAACTAGCATCCTATACTAAGCATTTAGGATTGCAGGTAAGGTATCAACAGATGTAGCGACAATGTCAGGCTATGCATCAGAATAGGATTAACGAAAGCAGTAACATGCTACACTACTCTAATGCAAGCAGTATAGAGGAGAATAGGCGATATCTGGTGATCAAGGGGGGGGGGCTTGCCTGGTTGCTCTGGCAAGAGAGAGGGGTCGTCAACTCCGTAGTCGAACTGGGCAGCAGCAGCGTCGGTCTCGTAGTCTACCGGAGAGAAGAGGGGGAAGAAATAATGAATACAGAGCAAACAAGCATCACAAAATATAACAAGGCAATCCGCGGTGTTCGGTGTGCCCTAACGCGGTAGTAAGTGATACCGACGAAAGGGGGAAACATCTGGGAAAGTATTCCCGGTGTTTCGTGTTTTCGGGTAGAGGAGCCGGAGGGGGAAAGTTGCGGGTTCGATAGGTTAGGGGGGTGTGGCGGACGAACGGACTGCGTATCCGGAATCGTCTCGTCGTTCTGAGCAACTTTCATGTTGAAATTATTTTAATCCGGATTACGGATTAAAAGATATGATTTATAAAAGATTTTATTAATTTCTGGAATTTTAATTAATTATTTAATTAATTTCGAAATTGCATTTATGACATCAGCATGATGTCATGCTGACATCATCAGTCAACAGGGTTGACTAAGTCAACCCGGACAGGTGGGTCCCGCATGTCATTGACTGTTAACTAACCTAATAGATTAATTAACTAACTAGGTGATTAGGTTAATCTAATCAGGATCAATTAAGTTAATTATTTCTTTAATTAATTAACTAATTAATATTTTAATTATTTTAATTATTTATTTATTTATTTTATTAAATCTTTTTTTTTAATTTTCGTTCTAGGGCCTGGGCCCCTCATGTCATAGGCACAGGGGCCATAGTGGATCCGGGCAGTGGTTAACGGGGCGGGCGCTGGTTGCGGGCGCTCGTGCCCGAGGGAGCGCGGCGGTGCAAGGCCACCGGGGCACGGCGGCAGATCAAGGCCGCGGCGCAGCAACGGTTGAGGCGGGACGGCGCGGTAGTAGCGGCCAGGGGGAGCGGCGGGCACCCGCGGCAAGCTGCGCGGGGCCGACGAGCTAGGCGAGCAGCGGGGGACGAGGCCGCGTCGGGGGCTCGCGCGCGAGTTGCCGACGGCGCCGGCGAGCGTGTGCGAGGGGGGGGGGGACGCCGGGTGGCCGCGGTGAGCGCGGCCGGTGCGGGCGCATGCGGGGAAGAGAGGAGGAGGGGGCCTCACAGAGGGTGTGTAGGGACCGTGGCAGCGTGGGTCGAGGGGGGAACGGGGACGACGTCGACGAAGCCGAGGCGGAGGAGCTCCGGGCGAGGGGGCTCCTGCGGCGGGGTCGCGGCGAGGCGGCACCGGGCGGCGTCGGTGAAGGGGGGGGTCGGGGCCCTCTGCACCGATCCGGACGGGGGAAGGGGAGAGAGCCGTGTGGGGTTGGCGATGGGGACGGCGTGGCGGCACCGACGACGGCGAGGTGGCGGGGCGGCTCCGGCGTGGTGATCTCCGGCGACGGCGTCGAGCGGCGGTGCGGGGTTCGGGCGCCCCCGAGCGGCGGCGGCGTCGAGCGCGGTCGTCGGGGCAAGCGGCGGGGCGCTGCGCTGCCCCGATCCGATCGGGGAAAGGGAGAGCGGCGTGGGGCGGGGAAGTGGGGATCGATCCCGATCCAGATCGGATCGGGAGAGGGGGGGGTGGGAGCGAGTGGGGAATGGTTAGGGTTTCGGGTGTCGTGGGGGGGGGGGCATGTGTAGGCCAGGGGTGGGTGTGGGCCGGCCTGGCAGGCCACTGGTTGGGCCGAGGCCCAGTTGGCCTGGGGGATTTTCTTTCCCCCCCCCTTTTTTTTTGTTAGTTTTCTTTTCTGGTTTTGTGTTTTCTTTTCTGGTTTTTATTTTCTTTTAATTTCTGTTTTACAAAATATAAATACAACTCCTAATTTAATGTTATAATTTATTCTACTGCCCCAAAAGTTTGACACCTAATTAAAACAGTTTGCATTATTATTATTTTTAAAAGGCATTTAATTAATTGTTATAGCTGCTATTTTAATTAGTTTAGAGCCTATAAACATTTTATAAAATTTGTGGTTTCTCCACCATAATTACCGCTGCATTATTTAGTTCACTCCGAACATTTTAGTTTTAAAGTTTGAAAACTTTTGTTGTTTGCCTATGTTTTAAATTTGAATTTGAATCGGGTTCGAATCAACGTGAGTTTAATCACAGTAATGGAGGTGACGTGGCATCATTAGCTTGGGATTACTGTAGTCTAATTATCCGGGCGTCACAATTCTCCTCCACTACAAGAAATCTCGTCCCGAGATTTAGGATCGGTTATAAGGGGGAAGGGGTCTGGTTACGAAATTCTAACGATTCTTCTCAGTCTTGGTTGCTCTTCTCGAAGAGGTCGACCCATTATATTGATGTCTTCATTTCTCCGCTTTAGGTCATCATGATGAAGTCGGCATCCTTTCTTCAGGATCTTCATCGTATTTACGAATAGGTAACGAGGCATATTGGCAACGATAGTATGTTATAAGGGTAATGATCTGGGATTAACCCATGAATGAGCATATGAGTACCTCTCGAGTTGAACAAATAAACACTTCGAGGGTAAAGTTGGAAGGTACAATAAGAAGTTTCAGGCAGACAGGCAATCGTTCAATGCCTAGTCAGAAGGTGAAAGTGGTTTTAAAACCACGGAATAATTATTGTGTCTGAAGCCAGAATTGACGATCTCATCGGAAGGTGGCTCATGAATTACATACGAGCCCACGCGGGAGGAATAACTTTGGAAACAGGGGGTGTACAGGAGAGTCAGGTTTCGATCCTGTGGAACTGTGGGTTATGGGCCCACCATGTGGTTTTTTTGTAATAGGAGCAGTGACATCTTTCACGGTCATGATAGCAAGGCATGTCAGAGAGTACCAAGCCAGTTATGTCGGCAACAACGTTGGTACCAAGGGCGAGGGACGAAGAGAACCATTTTCCTGCTCGTTGAAACGAGGCGGACCAATAGGCAAGGTTCCCGTCCATCGGTGGTTACCGGAATGTCATCAACAATAGTAACAAGGTCTTACTGACAGAGTTGTACATCGAGGTGTTTGCACAAGCAGTGGATTATTACTGCTTATATCATATAGATCATAGAAAAGGTTTAACAAACCAATGGAAGGAAAATATGATCATCAGATTAAACAGAACAATGGAAAGGAAAATATGTTTAAACACATATTTCGAGGGTATATCCTTCCCAAGGACAAGCAGAGCAAGATATCCATGACAGGATATAAAGTAGAAAACCATTTAGGTAAGGGGGGAGGAATCTCATGATATTACTCATACAACGGTGTTAGGATAATTGATAATTAAAATATAGCATCGTGCTTCAAATGTTCCTGTTGAAAATCGGAGTACCATTGACATGCTTCGAGATAGCAGTGACATGGTCTTCAGGTGAAGATCAGACTTTGGAAACACGAAGGATCCATCAGGAATAACTTGTAGAATAAGTCTTACAATTTCCTCATGGATGAATGGATAACCTTGCTGAAAAGGAATCTATAATGATAGGTCCTCCAGCCGGGGGGGGGGGGTGCTAGGCATGACATCATGTTACCGGGTCATCAAAGGATCAACATCATAACTCTTGGAAAAGTTGTCCCAACCATCATATCTGACCGAGATTCAGATCCGATTGGTGTCAGGATACCTGAGACTCAGGATGTCCGAGAAGAAAAGGCGCAACACAAATCGTTGAAATGGCATTGCAAGCTTCTCGGGAAATGAACTATGGGAGCGGGTTTCTGAAGCAATAGTTCACCATTAAACCAGGGAGAGGACAAGGAGGTGTCTGGTGAACTCAACGGCAATTCACCGAGATTCCCAAAAGATGGATTTCCACCATTAAGTGAACAAGGAGATAACATTTGTCAGATCAACTGATATAAGGAAGTATGCTCGAGGAAAACATACACAATTAAACATTGGTTGAAATGTGCGCCCGAAATATGGGTTGGGTTGCACGACCAATGTTAGAATGGTGATTCAATCAGCGAAGGACTTAGAATGAACTATCGCCCATTCACTTCAAAGCAATAGGGTTGTTAGAAGTTTTGAATTCACACGTCATAGCTCCATTGTCGGTATTCCGGTTGAAAACAATACGGGGACCAAGGAATGAACGAAGATGGCAAGAAGTATTATGATATCAAGAATTATTAAGAGGTGGTGAAATTCTCACCACATTCCTGACAAAAGAGATGGTAATACTTCCGAGGTAAGGAAGATCAACTGCTGGGTAGCAGTGATCTCAAGGTTTACACCAAACACGAACAAGTTGTGTTGAACGGAAGGCAATAAAGTGGTCGATGAGAACAGGAATCATCGAGGGGCAAGGATGGTATTACCCATCATGAATTCAATTGAATTCCTGGAAGAGCTCATAAGGTTGATGATGATCACGACACAATCGTCGAGAGAATTTCATGCAGATGTAGTCAATCAGCGACGACATCCAGTCAAAGGAATGATGAAGCAAGAGGTTATTGGAACCACACTTACGACACGAACTCGCACTCAAGCTTGTTGTTTAAGGCGAAATGATATGACGATGAGGATCGACGTAAGGTTAGTTCATCGTCGAAAATTGTGCTCCGAGAAGAAGGGTCGGGTAACACAGTTAAAATCATCACGATAAAGATATAGCCAAACAGGCTAGGAATGATGGGAAGGAATATTAAACTCATAAGCAACGAAAATTACTTAGGGTTATCGAACCGAAATGTGGAATCGGTGTTCTCGATTGACGACAACCCAGAACCCGAGAAAATTGGAATCAGTGAGAATTAATAGTTGATGAAGAACCCATAATAAGTTATGCAGTTCCATGATATTCTTAAGATACCAGAGCTTAATACTCAACAGTAGAGCAAAGTAAAGGTTGGACAGGTGCGATGATCTGCAGAAGACAAGTACTTCAACTTGTCCAAGAAACGGTATTAAAAAGGAGAACGTGGCCGGGACCACGATTGTAAAAGGCCATACCCCAGATATAAGATGAACTTATGTCAAGGGAATAATTAATTTTTAAAAGAAGCTTCGATGAGAAGATGTACATCGGGTCCATGGGCATGAACACAAAGTTCAAGGTCGACTCCCACTTCCTCAATGCATAATCTTCCATTCACCTCTCGTATTTCGAAGATGACATTAGTTGTTGAAAGCTTTACCTGGTGCAATACCAGATAAGTATGACTCGTGAAAACTTTCGGGTTCACACATACTAATGAAGGCATAGGTTCAACCCATCGGGGCATCTTAGAATCATATACCAGAATCTTTAGAAATAATTAACTCAAGCTCGAAGGCAGAGTATGGTTGAGAAGCAGAGGATACAATTTACCAAAGGCATTATGTATCAGAGGAAAGGCTCACAAGGTTATTGAATATGAAGGGCGTTGTCAGATAAAATCCAACAAAGGAACCGATGGTCCACAACGGAGCTGGTGTGGGTATCGGTACTCTATCAAAGGAAGAAGGAATGCAAGTGCACCGGATTATAGAAACAACTGACTAACTCAATTGTCAAATGCAAAGGAATTATGATTCCCAAATCAAGGGACCAGAAGCAATGCTCGGATTAGGGGTGGATAAGTTGAATAGCCTTAGGGTACAATCAAAGACAATTCGATTGGTCGAGAACCAATTCTAGTTAAAAGAATGGCAGCTTAGCCGGAGAAGTAATTTATAAGGATCAATGATGTTTGCGGGTATTCGCAAACATATTGAGTCAACAGACTCAAAATGATAATGACAAGGAATGTCATTAAGACTACGAGACTTATGGGATTAACCATAATGCAAGCAAGCAAGAATTTCAAGAGCCAAAGGCTCCAGAGGATTTTTGGAAGATCGAATATTATTTTGAAGACTTTTGTGTAACACATGAACATCAGGGGATGAGCGGATACTCGACAAGTGCGAGTATTTATTTGAGGGGGTATTCATGTAGTAAGGAACTGCTAGGCAGTAGGCACAAAGTATTCTCGGATCAATAGAGAAAACTTCGGGGTATCTTGTAATAACAAGATCACTGGGCGATGATCGTATGAATGGCAAGTGTAAGTAGTTATCCATACGGATTTATCGGTGGCCAGGAATAGCAAAAGTGATGGGCACAAAGTCTCGAGAGGATATCAAAGAGTATCTCCGAATTCTTCTGATTAGCAGACGATCATCTGAAGTGAGGGGCTCTTCGGGAGAAAGTACTCGCGAGAACCTAAAGTTAGTTTTGTTATTAGCAAAATCGTTTAACCCGAATAGAAGAGAGTTCAGAATCCCAGAGTAAAGGTCGAGGAGTAAAAGATCCTACTACCACCCAATGGCGACGTGGGCCCATGGGCCGCACAGCCATGTTAGTAAAAGTTTTGTAAAGTCTAGACTCGACTTCGGCCAAGGAGTTGGAAGGGGGATTCCTACAGGCAGTCGGCTCTGATACCAACTTGTGACGCCCCCGATTTAATCGTACACTAATCATGCACGCAAATGTGTACGATCAAGATCAGGGACTCACGGGAAGATATCACAACACAACTCTACAAATAAAATAAGTCATACAAGCATCATAATACAAGCCAGGGGCCTCGAGGGCTCGAATACAAGTGCTCGATCATAGACGAGTCAGCGGAAGCAACAATATCTGAGTACAGACATAAGTTAAACAAGTTGCCATAAGATGGCTAGCACAAACTGGGATACAGATCGAAAGAGGCGCAGGCCTCCTGCCTGGGATCCTCCTAACTACTCCTGGTCGTCGTCAGCGGGCAGCACGTAGTAGTAGGCACCTCCGGTGTAGTAGGGGTCGTCGTCGACGGTGGCGTCTGGCTCCTGGACTCCAGCATCTGGTTGCGACAACCAGAAAGAAAGGAAAGGGGAAAAAGGGGGGAGAAAGCAACCGTGAGTACTCATCCAAAGTACTCGCAAGCAAGGAACTACACTACATATGCATGGGTATATGTGTAAGGAGGCCATATCAGTGGACTGAACTGCAGAATGCCAGAATAAGAGGGGGATAACTAATCCTGTCGAAGACTACGCTTCTGGCAGCCTCCGTCTTGCAGCATGTAGAAGAGAGTAGATTGAAGTCCTCCAAGTAGCATCTCCAAGTAGCATCTCCAGCACGTAGCATAATCCTACCCGGCGATCCTCTCCTCGTCGCCCTGCGGAAAAGCGATCACCGGGTTGTCTGTGGAACTTGGAAGGGTGTGTTTTATTAAGTATCCGGTTCTAGTTGTCATAAGGTCAAGGTACAACTCCAAGTCGTCCTGTTACCGAAGATCACGGCTATTCGAATAGATTAACTTCCCTGCAGGGGTGCACCACATAGCCCAACACGCTCGATCCCATTTGGCCGGACACACTTTCCTGGGTCATGCCCGGCCTCGGAAGATCAACACGTCGCAGCCCCACCTAGGCAAAACAGAGAGGCCAGCACGCCGGTCTAAACCTAAGCGCGCAGGGGTCTGGGCCCATCGCCCTGAGCACACCTGCACGTTGCGTACGCGGCCGGAAGCAGACCTAGCACCTCCATTACAAGGAAGTGCGTTACAGTCCAACCCGGCGCGCGCCGCTCCGTCGCTGACGTCTGAAGTGCTTCGGCTGATACCACGACGTCGGGATACCCATAACTACTCCCACGTAGATGGTTAGTGCGTATAGGCTCGTAGCCAGACTCAGATCAAATACCAAGATCTCGTTAAGCGTGTTAAGTATCCGCGAACGTCGAACAGGGCCAGGCCCACCTGTCTCCTAGGTGGTCTCAACCTGCCCTGTCGCTCCGCCACAAAGTAACAGTCGGGGCCGTCGGGAACCCAGGCCCACCTCTACCGGGATGGAGCCACCTGCCCCTTCAGCCCCCAACTCCGAACAGTATCACCAGTAACGTATCAGTGTAAAGTATATAGTATATGCCCGTGATCACCTCCCGAAGTGGTCACAGCCCAGTAGTATAGCAAGGCAGACTGACAAGAATGTAGGGCCAATGATGATAAACTAGCATCCTATACTAAGCATTTAGGATTGCAGGTAAGGTATCAACAGATGTAGCGACAATGTCAGGCTATGCATCAGAATAGGATTAACGAAAGCAGTAACATGCTACACTACTCTAATGCAAGCAGTATAGAGGAGAATAGGCGATATCTGGTGATCAAGGGGGGGGGCTTGCCTGGTTGCTCTGGCAAGAGAGAGGGGTCGTCAACTCCGTAGTCGAACTGGGCAGCAGCAGCGTCGGTCTCGTAGTCTACCGGAGAGAAGAGGGGGAAGAAATAATGAATACAGAGCAAACAAGCATCACAAAATATAACAAGGCAATCCGCGGTGTTCGGTATGCCCTAACGCGGTAGTAAGTGATACCGGACGAAGGGGGGAAACATCTGGGAAAGTATTCCCGGTGTTTCGTGTTTTCGGGCAGAGGAGCCGGAGGGGGAAAGTTGCGGGTTCGATAGGTTAGGGGGTGTGGCGGACGAACGGACTGCGTATCCGGAATCGTCTCGTCGTTCTGAGCAACTTTCATGTTGAAAATATTTTAATCCGGATTACGGATTAAAAGATATGATTTTAAAAGATTTTATTAATTTCTGGAATTTAATTAATTATTTAATTAATTTCGAAAATGCTTTTATGACATCAGCATGATGTCATGCTGACATCATCAGTCAACAGGGTTGACCTAAGTCAACCCTGACAGGTGGGTCCCGCATGTCATTGACTGTTAACTAACCTAATAGATTAATTAACTAACTAGGTGATTAGGTTAATCTAATCAGGATCAATTAAGTTAATTATTTCTTTAATTAATTAACTAATTAATATTTTAATTATTTTAATTAATTATTTATTTATTTTATTAAATCTTTTTTTTTAATTTTCGTTATAGGGCGTGGGACCCGTTTGTCATGGGCCCAGAGGGGCCTTAGCGGGTCGTGTGGGCAGGTAGGTCTCGGGCGACGGGCGGGCGCTGGTTGCGGGCGCTCGTGCCCGAGGGAGCGTGGCGGTGCAAGGCCACCGGGGCACGGCGGCAGATCAAGGCCGCGGCGCAGCAACGGTTGAGGCGGGACGGCGCGGTAGTAGCGGCCAGGGGGAGCGGCGGGCACCCGCGGCAAGCTGCGCGGGGCCGACGAGCTAGGCGAGCAGCGGGGGACGAGGCCGCGTCGGGGGCTCGCGCGCGAGTTGCCGACGGCGCCGGCGAGCGTGTGCGAGGGGGGGGGGACGCCGGGTGGCCGCGGTGAGCGCGGCCGGTGCGGGCGCATGCGGGGAAGAGAGGAGGAGGGGGCCTCACAGAGGGTGTGTAGGGACCGTGGCAGCGTGGGTCGAGGGGGGAACGGGGATGACGTCGACGAAGCCGAGGCGGAGGAGCTCCGGGCGAGGGGGCTCCTGCGGCGGGGTCGCGGCGAGGCGGCACCGGGCAGCGTCGGTGAAGGGGGGGGGTCGGGGCCCTCTGCACCGATCCGGACGGGGGAAGGGGAGAGAGGCGTGTGGGGTTGGCGATGGGGACGGCGTGGCGGCACCGACGACGGCGAGGTGGCGGGGCGGCTCCGGCGTGGTGATCTCCGGCGACGGCGTCGAGCGGCGGTGCGGGGTTCGGGCGCCCCCGAGCGGCGGCGGCGTCGAGCGCGGTCGTCGGGGCAAGCGGCGGGGCGCTGCGCTGCCCCGATCCGATCGGGGAAAGGGAGAGCGGCGTGGGGCGGGGAAGTGGGGATCGATCCCGATCCAGATCGGATCGGGAGAGGGGGGGTGGGAGCGAGTGGGGAATGGTTAGGGTTTCGGGTGTCGTGGGGGGGGGGCATGTGTAGGCCAGGGGTGGGTGTGGGCCGGCCTGGCAGGCCACTGGTTGGGCCGAGGCCCAGTTGGCCTGGGGGATTTTCTTTCCCCCCCCCCCTTTTTTTTGTTAGTTTTCTTTTCTGGTTTTGTGTTTTCTTTTCTGGTTTTTATTTTCTTTTAATTTCTGTTTTACAAAATATAAATACAACTCCTAATTTAATGTTATAATTTATTCTACTGCCCCAAAAGTTTGACACCTAATTAAAACAGTTTGCATTATTATTATTTTTAAAAGGCATTTAATTAATTGTTATAGCTGCTATTTTAATTAGTTTAGAGCCTATAAACATTTTATAAAATTTGTGGTTTCTCCACCATAATTACCGCTGCATTATTTAGTTCACTCCGAACATTTTAGTTTTAAAGTTTGAAAACTTTTGTTGTTTGCCTATGTTTTAAATTTGAATTTGAATCGGGTTCGAATCAACGTGAGTTTAATCACAGTAATGGAGGTGACGTGGCATCATTAGCTTGGGATTACTGTAGTCTAATTATCCGGGCGTCACATAATGGTACCAAAGAAGGACAAATCCTGGCGCCTATGTGTCGATTTTAAAGACCTCAACAAGGCTTGTCCAAAGGATCCTTTCCCCCTTCCCCGCATCGATCAAATAATCGATGCTACTGTAGGGCACGATTCATTGTGCTTCCTCGACGCATACTCCGGCTACCATCAAATCAAGATGGTGGAGGCGGACCAAGCCGCAACGGCATTCATTACTCCATATGGACCATTCTGCTTCAACACGATGCCCTTCGAACTCAAAAACACCGGCGCAACATATCAGCGCATGATTCAGACATGTCTGGCTACCCAGATCGGCAAAACAATAGAGGCATACGTAGACGGCGTGGTCGTCAAGACCAAACACGTCAAAACTCTAGTAGACTATTTGAGGCTCACATTCGATAACCTCCGAGCATATGACATAAAGCTGAACCCAGAAAAATGCGTTTTCGGCGTACCAGCCGGAAAGCTCCTGGGCTTCATTGTATCCGGTAGAGGAATTGAAGCAAACCCAGCCAAGATCCAAGCTCTATCACAGCTGGATATTCCAAAAGACCTCAAACAAATACAAAAATTGACTGGATGCGTGGCGGCTCTAAGCCGCTTCATCTCCCGTTTGGGAGAAAAGGCATTGCCCCTCTATCGCCTCCTCAGGCGCACCGAACACTTCGAGTGGAAGGATGCCGCCACGGCCGGACTAGAAGAAATAAAGGCCATACTGGCAACAAATCCGGTCCTGGCCGCGCCTAACCTGGGCGAACCAATGTTATTATATATCGTGGCAACACATCAAGTTGTCAGCGTGGTACTCATTGTCGAACGAGAAACAGAAGAACACTAATTCCCTCTTCAAAAACCAGTGTACTACGTATCCACTGTCTTAACTCCATGCAAGTCCCGGTACCCGCATTATCAAAAGATAGCATACGCGGTGCTCATGGCATCCCGGAAGCTGCGACACTACTTTCAAGAGTGTTCGATAACAATGGCCACCGAAGTACCCCTCAACGACATTACAGACAACCGCGACGCGACGGGCAGGATTGCGAAATGGGCCATCGAGCTCTTACCATTTGACATAACCTATAAACCACGACGAGCTATAAATTCGCAAGTTTTAGCGGACTTCATCGCTGAATGGACCGAAGCAGAACTCCCTAAAGAGTACGGCGCATACTCCAATTGGATTATGCATTTCGACGGCTCCAAAATGTTGGCCGGCTTGGGGGCTGGCGTCGTATTGACATCCCCGACCGGAGACACAGTCCAATACGTACTTCAGATAATGTACACCGACTCCAACAATGCAGCCGAATATGAGGCCCTCCTACATGGTCTCCGGATGGCAATCTCCATGGGTATTCAACGCCTAGAGGTGCGCGGGGATTCAAACCTTGCAATATCAAAAGTAAATGGAGACTTTGATGCCAAGGATCCGAAAATGGCAGCCTATCGTAACGCTATCCTAAAAATGTCAGCTTGGTTCGAAGGACTCGAATTCCACCACGTAGCCCGGGATAATAACCAGGCAGCCGACGTGTTGGCACGCATCGGCGCAAAACGCGACGCCGTCCCTCCAAACATCTTCCTGGAGCGGCTCTTTAAGCCATCTGTACTATGGGAAGAGGAGTCCGGAAATAACAACCCGGAATCAACCGCACCACCCAACACAGAACAATCTGACATAATCGGCGGCTCAGCCGATGAAATAACACCTTCAGCCCACGAAATAATGGCGGTAATTGCCCCGTGGACAGAACCATTCCTAGCCTATTTAATTAGGCAGGAACTTCCCGAAGACCAAAATGAGGCCAGCTGCATAGTTCGGCGATCTAAAGCCTACAAGGTCCATGAGGGAGAACTTTAGAAGAAAAGCACAACTGGAGTCCTTCAAAGGTGCATCTCTGAAGAGGAAGGGCGCAACCTTCTGGCTAAAATTCACGCCGGACTAGGCGGACACCACGCTGCAGCCCGGGCCCTCGTAGGCAAGGCCTTCCGTACAGGATTTTATTGGCCGACGGCCCGGGCAGATGCTCAGGACTTAGTCCAACGATGCGTCGGTTGTCAGCTCTTTGCTAATCAGAGCCACATGCCACCCACCGCCCTCAAAACTATACCCATCACCTGGCCGTTCGTGGTCTGGGGGCTTGACATGGTTGGACCCCTTAAAGGGGGAACCCACAAGCAAAAGTACCTATTGGTCATGGTGGACAAATTCACCAAATGGATAGAGGCCAAGCCAGTTAAAACGGCCGAATCCGGACCAGTGATAGACTTCATATCCGGGGTAGCACACCGTTATGGCGTCCCCCACAGCATCATCACCGATAACGGCACGAACTTCACGGCCGACGAGGTTAAACTCTGGTGCAAAAATTGTTGGAAATATGCCCTAGAGGCAATAATAAATTAGTTATTATTATATTTCCTTGTTCATGATAATCGTTTATTATCCATGCTATAATTGTATTGATAGGAAACTCAGATACATGTGTGGATACAGAGACAACACCATGTCCCTAGTAAGCCTCTAGTTGACTAGCTCGTTGATCAATAGATGGTTACGGTTTCCTGACCATGGACATTGGATGTCGTTGATAATAGGATCACATCATTAGGAGAATGATGTGATGGACAAGACCCAATCCTAAGCCTAGCATAGAGATCGTGTAGTTCGTATGCTAAATCTTTTCTAATGTCAAGTATCTTTTCCTTAGACCATGAGATTGTGCAACTACCGGATACCGTATGAATGCTTTGGGTGTACCAAACGTCACAACGTAACTGGGTGGCTATAAAGGTGCACTACAGGTATCTCCGAAAGTGTCTGTTGGGTTGGCACGAATCGAGACTGGGATTTGTCACTCCGTGTAAATGGCGAGGTATCTCTGGGCCCACTCGGTAGGACATCATCATAATGTGCACAATGTGACCAAGGGGTTGATCACGGGATGATGTGTTACGGAACGAGTAAAGAGACTTGCCGGTAACGAGATTGAACAAGGTATCGGTATACCGACGATCGAATCTCGGGCAAGTACAATACCGCTAGACAAAGGGAATTGTATATAGGATCGATTGAGTCCTTGACATCGTGGTTCATCCGATGAGATCATCATGGAACATGTGGGAGCCAACATGGGTATCCATATCCTGCTGTTGGTTATTGACCGGATAACGTCTCGGTCATGTCTGCATGGTTCCCGAACCCGTAGGGTCTACACACTTAAGGTTCGATGACACTAGGGTTATGAAGGAAGTTTGTATGTGGTTACCGAATGTTGTTCGAAGTCCCGGATGAGATCCCGGACGTCACGAGGAGTTCCAGAATGGTCCGGAGGTAAAGATTTATATATGGGAAGTCTTATTTTGGTCGCCGGAAAAGTTTCGCACTTTATCGGTATTGTACCGGGAATGCCGAAAGGGGTCCGGGGGTCCACCGGGGGGGTCCACCTGCCCCGGGGGGCCACATGGGCTGTAGGGGGTGCGCCTTGGCCTATATGGGCCAAGGGAACCAGCCCCAAGAGGCCCATGCGCCAAGATATAAGAAAAAGGGGAGAGTCCTCAAGGGGCAAGGCACCTCCGAGGTACCTTGGGGAGGATGGACTCCTTCCCCCCCCCTTGGCCGCACCCCTTCCTTGGAGGAAGGGGCAAGGCTGCGCCTCCCCCCTCTCCCTTGCCCCTATATATAGTGGAGGGGAGGGTGGGCAGCCGCACCTGAAGCTCTGGCGCCTCCCTCCCTCCCGTGACACCTCCTCCTCTCCCGCAGGTGCTTGGCGAAGCCCTGCAGGATTGCCACGCTCCTCCACCACCACCACGCCGTCGTGCTGCTGCTGGATGGAGTCTTCCTCAACCTCTCCCTCTCTCCTTGCTGGATCAAGGCGTGGGAGACGTCACCGGGCTGTACGTGTGTTGAACACGGAGGTGCCGTCTGTTCGGCACTAGGATCTCCGGTGATTTGGATCACGACGAGTATGACTCCTTCAACCCCATTCTCTTGAACGCTTCCGCTTAGCAATCTACAAGGGTATGTAGATGCACTCTCCTTCCCCTCGTTGCTGGTTTCTCCATAGATAGATCTTGGTGACACGTAGGAAAATTTTGAATTTCTGCTACGTTCCCCAACAGTGGCATCATGAGCTAGGTCTATTGCGTAGATTCTTTGCACGAGTAGAACAGAAAGTAGTTGTGGGCGTTGATGTTGTTCAATATGCTTACCGTTACTAGTCCAATCTTGTTTCGATGGTATTGTGGGATGAAGCGGCCCGGACCGACCTTACACGTATTCTTACGTGAGACAGGTTCCACCGACTGACATGCACTTGGTGCATAAGGTGGCTAGCGGGTGCCAGTCTCTCCCACTTTAGTTGGAACGGATTCGATGAAAAGGGTCCTTATGAAGGGTAAATAGCAATTGGCATATCACGTTGTGGTCTTGCGTAGGTAAGAAACGTTCTTGCTAGAAACCCATAGCAGCCACGTAAAACATGCAAACAACAATTAGAGGACGTCTAACTTGTTTTTGCAGGGTATGCTATGTGATGTGATATGGCCAAGAAGAATGTGATGAATATATGTGATGTATGAGATTGATCATGTTCTTGTAATAGGAATCACGACTTGCATGTCGATGAGTATGACAACCGGCAGGAGCCATAGGAGTTGTCTTTATTTATTGTATGACCTGCGTGTCATTGAACAACGCCATGTAATTACTTTACTTTATTGCTAACCGGTAGCCATAGTAGTAGAAGTAATAGTTGGCGAGACAACTTCATGAAGACACGATGATGGAGATCATGATGATGGAGATCATGGTGTCATGCCGGTGACGATGATGATCATGGAGCCCCGAAGATGGAGATCAAAAGGAGCAAAATGATATTGGCCATATCATGTCACTATTTGATTGCATGTGATGTTTATCATGTTTATGCATCTTATTTGCTTAGAACGACGGTAGTAAATAAGATGATCCCTTACAAAATTTCAAGAAGTGTTCCCCCTAACTGTGCACCGTTGCTAAAGTTCGTCGTTTCGAAGCACCACGTGATGATCGGGTGTGATGGATTCTTACGTTCACATACAACGGGTGTAAGACAGATTTACACATGCAACACACTTAGGGTTAACTTGATGAGCCTAGAATGTACAGACATGGCCTCGGAACACGGAGATCGAAAGGTCGAGCATGAGTCGTATAGTAGATACGATCAACATGAAGATGTTCACCCATGATGACTAGTCCGTCTCACGTGATGATCGGACACGGCCTAGTTGACTCGGATCATGTAATCACTTAGATGACCAGAGGGATGTCTATCTGAGTGGGAGTTCATAAGATGAACTTAATTATCCTGAACATAGTCAAAAGACCTTTTGCAAATTATGTCGTAAGCTCGCGCTTTAGTTCCATTGTTTAGATATGTTCCTAGAGTAAATATAGTTGAAAGTTGAAAGTAGCAATCATGCGATCAGTAGAAAGCTTATGTCCTTAATGCACCGCTCAGTGTGCTAAACCCCAAACGTCGTCTGTGGATGTTGCGAACATCGGACATACACGTTTTGATAACTACGTGATAGTTTAGTTAAATGGTTTAAGTAGAGGCACCAAAGACGTTTTCGAAACGTCGCGGGACATATGAGATGTTTCGAGGGCTGAAATTGGGATTTCAGTCTCGTGCCCACGTCAAGAGGTATAAGACCTCCGACGATTTTCTTAGCCTGCAAACTCAGGGAGAAAAGCTCAATCGTTGAGCTTGTGCTCAGATTGTCTGAGTGCAAGAATCACTTGAATCGAGTGGGAGTTGATCTTCCAGATGAGATAGTGATGTTTCTCCAAAGTCATTGCCACCAAGCTGCTAGAGCTTCGTGATGAACTATAACATATCAAGGATAGAGATGATGATCCTTGAGGTATTCGCGTTGTTTGACACCGCGAAAGTAGAAATCAAGAAGGAGCATCAATTGTTGATGGTTGGTGAAACCACTAGTTTCAAGAAGGGCAAGGGCAAGAAGGGATACTTCATGAAACGGCAAATCAGCTGCTGCTCCAGTGAAGAAACCCAAGGTTGAACCCAAACCTGAGACTAAGTGCTTCTATGATAAGGGGAACAGTCACTAGAGCGGAATTACCCTAGATACTTGGTAGATGAGAAGGCTGGCAAGGTCGATAGAAGTATATTGGATATACATTATGTTAATGTGTACTTTACTAGTACTCGTAGTAGCACCAGGGTATTAGATACCGGTTCGGTTGCTAAGTGTTAGTAACTCGAAATAAAAGCTACGGAATAAATGGAGACTAGCTAAAGGTGAGCTGACGATACGTGTTGGAAGTGTTTCCAAGGTTGATGTGATCAAGCATCGCACGCTCCCTCTACCATCGAGATTGGTGTTAAACCCAAATAATTGTTATTGGTGTTTGCTTTGAGCATAGACATGATTGGATTATGTCTGTCGCAATACGATTATTCATTTAAGGAGAATAATGGCTACTCTGTTTATTTGAATAATACCTTCAATGGTCTAGCACCTAAAAGGAATGGTTTATTGAATCTCTATCATAGTGATACACATTTTCATGCCAAAAGGATATAAGATAGTAATGATGGTACCACCTACTTGTGGCACTTCCATGTAAGTCATATTGGTATAAAACGCATGAAGAAGCTCCATGTTGATGGATCTTTGGACTCACTCGTTTTTTTGAAAAGTTTGAGACATGCGAACCATGTCTATTGGTGTATATGCATGAAGAAACTCCATGCAAATGGACCGTTTGGACTCACTTGATTTTGAATCACTTGAGATATGCAAATCATACCACATGGGCAAGATGACTGAAAAGCCTCGTTTTCAGTGAGATGGAACAAGATTGCAACTTGTTGGAAGTAACACATCTTGATGTGTGCAGTCCAATGAGTGCTGAGGCATGCAGTGAATATCATTATGTTCTTACTTCACAGATGATTCGAGTAGATGTTGAGTATATTTACTTGATGAAACACAAGTCTGAATTATTGAATGGTTCAAGTAATTTCAGAGTGAAGTTGAAGATCATTGTGACAAGAGGATAAAATGTCTATGATATGATCATAGAGATGAGTATCTGAGTTACAAGCTTTGGCACGCAATTAAGACATTGTGGAAATTGTTTCACAATTAATACCGCCTGGAACACCATAGTGTGATGGTGTGTCCGAACATCATAGTTGCACCCTATTGGATATGGTGCATACCATGATGTCTCTTATCGAATTACCACTATCATTCGTGGGTTAGGCATTAGAGACAACCGCACTCACTTTAATAGGGCACCATGTAATTCCGTTGAGACGACACCATTTGAACTATGGTTTGGAGAAACCTAAATTGTTGTTTCTTATAAGTTTGGGGCTGCGACGCTTATGTGAAAAAGTTTCAGGTTGATAAGCTCGAACCCAAAGCAGATAAAATGCATCTTCATAGGACACCCAAAACAGTTGGGTATATCTTCTAATTCAGATCCGAAAGCAATAGAGATTGTTTCTTGAATCGGGTCATTTCTCGAGGAAAAGTTTGTCTCGGAAAGTTGAGTGGGAGGATGGCGGAGACTTGATGAGGTTATTGAACCGCCAATTCAACTAGTGTGTAGCAGGGCACACGAAGTTGTTCCTATGGCACCTACACCAATTGAAGTGGAAGCTTATGATAGTGATCATGAAGCTTCAGATCAAGTCACTGCCGAACCTCGTAGGGTGACAAGGATGCGTACTACTTCAGAGTGGTACAGTAATCATGTCTTGAAGGTCATGTTGCTAGACAACAATGAACCTATGAGCTATGGAGAAGCGATGGTGGGCCCAAATTCCGACAAATGGTTAGAAGCCATGAAATCCGAGATAGGATCCATGTATCAGAACAAAGCATGGACTTTGGTGGACTTGCCCAATGATCGGCAAGCCATTGAGATAAATGGATCTTTAAGAAGAAGACGGACGTGGATGGTAATGTCACCATGTATGAAGCTCGACTTGTGGCAAAGAGTTTTTCACAAGCTCAAGGAGTTGACTACGATGAGATTTCCTCATCCGTAGCGATGCTTAAAGTCAGTCGGATTCATGTTAGCATTAGCTGCATTTATGAAATCTGGCAGATGGATGACAAAATGAGTTTCCTTACTAGTCTTCGTATGGAAAGGTTGTATGTGATACAATCAGAAAGGTTTTGTCGATCCTAAGGATGCTAAAAGGTATGCTAGCTCTAGCGATCCTTCTATGGACTGGAGTAAGCATCTCGGAGTTGGAATGTACGCTTTGATGAGATGATCAAAGATTTTGGATTTATACAAAGTTTATGAGAAACTTGTATTTCCAAAGAAGTGAGTGGGAGCACTATAGAATTTCTGATGAGTATATGTTGTTGACATATTGATGATCAGAAATGATGTAGAATTTCTAGAAAGCATATAGGGTTATTTGAAAGGTGTTTTTCAATAGAAAACCTGGATTAAGCTACTTGAACATTGAGCATCAAGATCTATGAGGATAGATCAAAAACACTCAAATGAGCACATACCTTGACATGATCTTGGAGGTGTTCAAGATGGATCAGTCAAAGAAGGAGTTCTTGCCTGAGTAGTAAGGTACGAAGTTAAGACTTAAAGCTCGACCAAGGCAGAAAAGAGAGAAAGGACGAAGGTCGTCCCCTATGCTTCAGACGTAGGCTCTATAGTATGCTATGCTGTGTACCGCACCAGAAGTGTGCCTTGCCATGAGTCAGTCAAGGGGTACAAGAATGATCTAGGAATGGATCATTGGACAGTGGTCAAAAATTGTCCTTGGAGTAAATAAGGACATGTTTCTCGATTATGGAGGTGATAAAGAGTTCAACGTAAAGGGTTACGTTGATGCAAGCTTTAACACCTATCCGAATGGCTCTGAATAGCAAACCGGATACGTATAGTGGAGCAACCATTTGGAATAGCTCCAAGTGGAGAATGGTAGCAGCATTTACAATATGACCTAGAGATTTGCGAAGTATAGACGGATCTGAATTTTGCAGACCCGTTGACTAAAACCTCTCTCACAAGCAAAACATGATCATACCCCAGAACTCATTGAGTCTTAATCACATGATGATGTGAACTAGTTTAATGACACTAGTAAACTCTTTGGATGTTGGTCACATGGTGATGTGACGTGTGAGTGTTAATCACATGGCGATGTGAACTAGATTATTGACTCTAGTGCAAGTGGGAGACTGTAGGAAATATGCCCTAGAGGCAATAATAAATTAGTTAATATTATATTTCCTTGTTCATGATAATCATTTATTATCCATGCTATAATTGTATTGATAGGAAACTCAGATACATGTGTGGATACATACACAACACCATTTTCCCTAGTAAGCCTCTAGTTGACTAGCTCGTTGATCAATAGATGGTTACGGTTTCCTGACCATGGACATTGGATGTCGTTGATAACGGGATCACATCATTAGGAGAATGATGTGACGGACAAGACCCAATCCTAAGCCTAGCATAGAGATCGTGTAGTTCGTATGCTAAAGCTTTTCTAATGTCAAGTATCTTTTCCTTAGACCATGAGATTGTGCAACTCCCGGATACCGTAGGAATGCTTTGGGTGTACCAAACGTCACAACGTAACTGGGTGGCTATAAAGGTGCACTACAGGTATCTCCGAAAGTGTCTGTTGGGTTGGCACGAATCGAGACTGGGATTTGTCACTCCGTGTAAACGGAGAGGTATCTCTGGGCCCACTCGGTAGGACATCATCATAATGTGCACAATGTGACCAAGGGGTTGATCACGGGATGATGTGTTACGGAACGAGTAAAGAGACTTGCCGGTAACGAGATTGAACAAGGTATCGGTATACCGACGATCGAATCTCGGGAAAGTACAATACCGCTAGACAAAGGGAATAGTATACGGGATCGATTGAGTCCTTGACATCGTGGTTCATCCGATGAGATCATCGTGGAACATGTGGGAGCCAACATGGGTATCCAGATCCCGCTGTTGGTTATTGACCGGATAACGTCTCGGTCATGTCTGCATGGTTCCCGAACCCGTAGGGTCTACACACTTAAGGTTCGATGACGCTAGGGTTATAAAGGAAGTTTGTATGTGGTTACCGGAATGTTGTTCGGAGTCCTGGATGAGATCCCGGACGTCACGAGGAGTTCCGGAATGGTCCGGAGGTAAAGATTTATATATGGGAAGTCTTATTTTGGTCGCCGGAAAAGTTTCGCACTTTATCGGTATTGTACCGGGAGTGCCGAAAGGGGTCCGGGGGTCCACCGGGGGGTCCACCTGCCCCGGGGGGGCACATGGGCTGTAGGGGGTGCGCCTTGGCCTATATGGGCCAAGGGCACCAGCCCAAGAGGCCCATGCGCCAAGATATAAGAAAAAGGGGAGAGTCCTCAAGGGGGAAGGCACCTCCGAGGTGCCTTGGGGAGGATGGACTCCTTCCCCCCCTTGGCCGCACCCCTTCCTTGGAGGAAGGGGCAAGGCTGCGCCTCCCCCCTCTCCCTTGCCCCTATATATAGTGGAGGGGAGGGAGGGCAGGCGCACCTGAAGCCCTGGCGCCTCCCTCCCTCCCGTGACACCTCCTCCTCTCCCGCAGGTGCTTGGTGAAGCCCTGCAGGATTGCCACGCTCCTCCACCACCACCACGCCGTCATGCTGCTGCTGGATGGAGTCTTCCTCAACCTCTCCCTCTCTCCTTGCTGGATCAAGGCGTGGGAGATGTCAGCGGGCTGTACGTGTGTTGAACGCGGAGGTGCCGTCCGTTCGGCACTAGGATCTCCGATGATTTGGATCACGACGAGTACGACTCCTTCAACCCCGTTCTCTTGAACGCTTCCGCTTAGCGATCTACAAGGGTATGTAGATGCACTCTCCTTCCCCTTGTTGCTGGTTTCTCCATAGATAGGTCTTGGTGTCACGTAGGAAAATTTTGAATTTCTGCTACGTTCCCCAACAAAAATATGGGCATTAAGCTCGACTACGCTTCAGTCTATCATCCTCAAACCAACGGTCAAGTTGAATGAGCAAATGGTCTAATAATGAGCGGCATCAAACCCAGACTAGTGCGATCCCTTACGGAATATAACATGCACTGGGTAGAGGAGCTCGACTCCGTACTCTGGGGGCTGCGGACCACACCAAACCGTACTACCGGATTCACACCATTCTTTATGGTATACGGCGCAGAGGCAGTTTTGCCCTGCGACATAATTCATGACTCACCTCGAGTGCGCATGTACGAAGAAAGAGAAGCCGAGTTGGATCGGCAGGACAGCTTGGACGCATTAGAGGAAGAGCGCGATGTAGCAAAGGCTCGTTCCGCATTCTATCAGCAGTAGGCTCGATGGTATCAAAGCAGAGAAGTACGGGCTAAAACTTACAATGTTGGCGAACTAGTTCTACGCCTGTCGGACAAGAAAAAGGACAAACTCAAGCCCAAACGGGAAGGTCTCTTCATCATCGACCAAGTCCTGACCGGTGGAGCATACCGTCTGCGAAACGCATCAGACAACCGACTCGAGCCAAACCCATGGAACGCAGCCCGCCTTCGAAGATTCTACGCCTAGCGCCGGACTCAAAGTTCGTCTCCTTCCCCCGTCCACATTTTATACTTCAGTTGCCTTCTGTTTCTCTCTTTTATCCCACCTTTTTCATAAAGCCCTTGAGGGCCAATTTGCGCATTGTTCGCACACACTTGATGTGCTACCCGCACTCATTATACCTGGGGGCTTCCTTAACAGAAGCTTACTTATACGGGCTTCATGCCCAACACATGTGTCAAACTTCCACATGTACCTTTCATTCACCATTATATGCATCGATATGACTTAAGTTTTGGCCAAGCTGGGTTGCCTGGCTCCTGTGCTTACCCCTACGTTCCCGATTGTTCGGCTAGGAGGTAAAGCGAGCACCTCTGTGATTGTTACTGCCGGATCAGGCGGATGTGTACCTCAGACTGGGTGAAGCCGAAAGCTAGCGTTCTTAAGGGAATATTCGGTCGGTGACTTGAAAGATGATTTTTTACCTATTTATTTATCTGCCCCCAGATGTTTTCCTGCTCTTTTTGCAGTCCGGACATGCACTTTAGGGCATGCCTCCCAGGGAAAGGAACCCTTAACGAAACTATTCTCCCTGGAAGATGTTTCTTACTAACCATGTAATATAACATAACTAGTTGGGCACTTGTCTGATAAAGCACTAATGACCCCTACGCCTGGTCTCCATGCATGCCCCGGTTTTTTCATAACCGAGAAGGTATTCGGACACACTCCAGACTCTAGGGTCCCGAGGTTGAAGCGAAAAGGTCGGCAAAGACAAACGATCTACAATCCGGCTAGAAGGCATTTTACATGTCATTTTAAATACATCATCAAATCGACTGACTGTACTCCTCCTCAATCCCGTCTAACAGGTTGTCTAATTTACAGTCCCGTTGGGAATACTTAGCGGCCAACTCTACCTGGCCGTACACTAAGCTCACAGGGATCTCCTTCCCATCGGGCCCCACAGGTCCGACCTCGGCCATGTGGTTTGGATCCGCCTTCTTGTACCGCGTCTTCACCATGGCCCAGGCCTCCCTGGCACCTTGACGGCAGGCCGATATATTCCATAAATGGATGCGCTGCGTGCTCCCTGAAGCTTCTCCGCAAGCTCTCCAAGGCCCTCAGGTAGGGAGACGGACGGCCATAAGGCCTGGAAGATGCCACTCATCGCCTGCCGAACATGTTCGAGCAGTTGCACCAGCTCGAGAAGTTGGTCACCCGTTAAACCGGGCATTTCCTCCGCAGGGCGACCTGTGAGCACACCTACAGAAATATTTCTGTCAATTGACTTCCTCGCCGAACTCTTCTTTTCAAAAGAGTTTGCTCAAGCACTTACTATAGATGCTGCGACAAAGCCGCTGATTCTCCTTCACGGAGCCAGACAGCTCGGCCCGAACACCTTTTAGCTCTTCTCTAAGCTGGGTGTGGGCATCCTGGAGTTTTTTCCTCTCCTGCTGCACCTTCATAAGCACCCTCTCGCCGACCTTCAGCTGGCGCACTAGCTGTTGCTTGTCCGGATCAAGTCCGGCAACATCTGCAATATCATTGTCTGACTTATATGCACGCCGCACACTGCTTATCCTTTTGAAATATGTGTTACCGGAGGGGGTCTCGGTGTCTCCTCCTGCGGCGGCTAGAGCGGCCTCAAGTTGGGCCTTGCACCCTTGTAGCTCCTGAGACAATTGGGCATTCTTCTCTGTAAGATCCTGCATATCAAATGATCCTTAAATCAGTTATTTTAACTACTTTAAGTCTCGGGGGCTACTGGCATATACAACTATTAAAATCCCTTACCCGTATGTCTTTTACATACTGCTCCGTGGCTCTGGTTAAACCATCTTGAGCAGCACGGAGGTGCATGTCTCCCGCGTTAAAGGCATTCAACGCCTCTGGGGAGAACACGCGTCACGCAGAACTGTCCGGCGACGCCTATGATTCATGGTGCTCTCCACCTCAGACCTGGTGGCGGACAGCCTGTCGGCATCCTCCGTTGGAGGAGTACCCAGCTCGCGCCTTGCGCTCGCCTCCCCCTCCGGACTAGGTGTTGGAGCCTGGTTGGCGGAGGTTTGGTTGGCAACCTCTCCGGGCACAGTCTGGCGAGTGCTCTTTCTCCTGGAGAAGTCATGAGCATTAATAGACCTCCTAGGAATCTTTTCCCTAAATAACGGTCGCGAGCTATACCGTTGCGGTGACATTTTGATTCGCAGCGCACCCCTCTTCCGCCTTCTGGGCCGGACTGACCCTTGTTGGTCAGCCCCCACGGGTTCGGCTTCCTGCCTTGAAGGCACATCCTGCGAGACACCGTTGTATACGGTGGTCAGAAATATGCAAGGACGAAGTAATGGTGTCAGGACTCCGGTCATAATTACTTGGGAAGCCGCTGTTAAGTCGGGGTAGTTAGCCGTAATGGCGACTAGAGCATTGTCCATGCTGAGTTGGTGGAACACCCCGTCAATTAGCTCCACCTTTATGTCCGGATCCTCTTCGGAGGCCAGATCAAGGGATCTTCCCGGATCCTCGGGTTGTGGAGCCGGACTATGTATGCCCTCCACATCCCGATGCAGTTCCTGCGTCGAAATCATAAAGTAAGGTACTTAACTTTGAAAGCATGGGTCGGATAAATAAATGTCCGCTTACCCAGCTCCGAGGGTTATTCATGGAGAACCCATTCAATGGGATCGTCTGGAGGTAGTCCTCCTTCTCCCCCTTGTACAGGCCGGACAGAATCTTCACCAGATCTGCGGCCGATCCCGGCCCCTTTCGGCCATGACGGGTGGCATCATTCTCCCCGTTGAATTCCCACATAGGGTGGCCCCTATATTGGAGCGGCTGCACCCCTCGCATAATGCACGTGGCCATGACTCCAATCATGGTCAATCCAGAATGGGCCAGCAACCTTATCCGGCGCATCAAGTAATGGACGCTCATGTCTTCCTCCTGTCGAGGGCTCCGCGGGCGCCAACTTAGGCGTTTCTTTAGAGGAGCCTTGTTGAACTCCGGAAGGCCGATCCGAACTGGGTCCGGCGGTGGAGCATCTTCCACATAAAACCATTCTGAGGGCCAGTCTTCGGACGCTTTCTTTGGGGTTCCGGATAGATATCCGGTCCCGGCGATGCGCCATATTTCAGCTCCGCCCACTTGATATATTGACCCCTCGTGAGAACGGGGTACGAGGCAAAATAATCTCTTCCACAATGCAAAATGGGTCTTGATGCCCAGGAACAGCTCGCAAAGAGCTATGAAACCCGCGATGTGCAGAATAGAGGCGGGCGTGAGGTGATGAAGCTGGAGTCCATAGAACTCCAGAAGCCCCCGGAGAAACGGATGTATGGGAAATTCGAGCCCCCTTATTAGATAAGGGACGAAGCACACCCGCTCTCCTTTGGAGGGACTAGGGGTGGCCTCCGCTTGCTTTCCACCTTTATGCGTGGCCAGCCCGGCTCGAACCAGGACCATAAAGGCCGGAGGAAGGTATCCCTCCTCTTGGAGCGTCACCAGCTCGTTGTGCGGAACTGAACATCTCCTCCAATCTCCTGGCTGAGGGCTAGGAGCGCGAGAGGAGGAGCCGCGTCGACGGTCCATGATAGAATGGATTTTTGGTTAGAAGCGCTCCGATGAGTACTCGTGGAAGGAAGATGGTGTGATTTGGATCTGGATTCTTGCCTCTCTTATAGGCAGATTATTGGGCAGCTAGGGGGTAAAATATAAAAATACCCTGGCCTTTCGCATTCGTGCGACACGTGGAAGAGGGCCATTATTGGGCGTGGGAGCCAAGGAGCGCAACATTTGTAAGGAAGCCGGACACTATTCGGCAAACACATGGAATTTGGAGGAGAACCCGCCTTGCAACGCCGAAGACAATATACGCGCCGGACTCGTCGTCATTGAAGCCTGGTTCGGGGGCTACTGAGGGAGTCCTGGACTAGGGGGTGTCCGGATAGCCGGACTATCATCATCGGCCGGACTCCAAGACTATGAAGATACAAGATTGAAGACTTTGTCCCGTGTCCGGATGGGATTTTCCTTGGCGTGGAAGGCAATCTTGGCAATACGGATATGTAGATCTCCTACCATTGTAACCGACTCTGTGTAACCCTAGCCCTCTCCGGTGTCTATATAAACCGGAGGGTTTTATCCCATAGGACGAACAACCATTACAATAATCATACCATAGGCTAGCTTCTAGGGTTTAGCCTCCTCGATCTCGTGGTAGATCTACTCTTGTACTACCCATATCATCAATATTAATCAAGCAGGAGTAGGGTTTTACCTCCATCGAGAGGGCCCGAACCTGGGTAAAAACATCGTGTCCCTTGTCTCATGTCACCATCCGCCTAGACGCACAGTTCGGGACCCCCTACCCGAGATCCGCCGGTTTTGACACCGACACCTGCCGTTCCAAGTAAATTTGTATGTGCCAAATTCCAAACCTTCAAATGAAATTCTGTTTTGTATGCTCGAGCAGCTCATGTTACAACTAGGGCTGCCTATATCTTCTTTGGTAGGTGGGTTATTCTCACGAGGAGTGGACTCCGCTGCTCTTTCACGAGAAAGGGCCGGTAACCGGGATGCCTAGTCCCATGATCCAAAAAGATCAAAGCAAATCAAAATAATTAAACAAAACTCCCCCAGGGCTATTGTTAGTTGGAGGCACTCGTTGTTTCGAGAAAGCCATGGATTGATGCTTGTTGGTGGTTGGGTGAGTATAAACCTTTACCATTCTGTTTGGGAACTGCCTATAATGCATGTAGTGTAGAAGATACAGCCATCTCATAGTTTTTGCGTTGACAGTGAAAGTATGCCGCTCAAAATGTTATTCAATCTCTATTTTAAAATCGAGCTCTGGCACCTCTACAAACCCCTGCTTCCCTCTGCGAAGGTCCTATCTATTTACTTTTATGTTGAGTCATCACCCTTCTTATTAAAAGAACCCGCTGGAGAGCACACTGTCATTTGCATTCATTACTATTGGTTTATATTGGGTATGAATTGACTGGATCTCTTTTATCATGAATTACAATGTTTAGTCAGTCCTTGATCTTTAAAGGTGCTCTGTATTTATGTTTTGCGGTCTCAGAAAGGGCTAGAGAGATACCATTTTGTTATATCATGTTATGATTATTTTGAGAAAGTGTTTTCATCCGAGTTTTATTATTATGGCTCGCTAGCTGATTATGCTATTGATATGAGTAATTGTGAGACCTAGGTGTTATTGTTAGTATGGTTAGTTCATAATATTTACTGAAACTTGAATGTTGGCTTTTCATGTTTACAACAACAAGAGCAGACAGAGTTTGTAAAAGTTTTTCTTTATCACTTTCAGTTTATCAACTGAATTGCTTGAGGACAAGCAAAGGTTTATGCTTGGGGGAGTTGATACGTCTCCAACGTATCTACTTTTCCAAACACTTTTGCCCTTGTTTTGGACTCTAACTTGCATGATTTGAATGAAACTAACCCAGACTGATGCTATTTCAGCAGAACTGCCATGATGTTGTTTTATGTGTAGAAAAGAAAAGTTCTCAGAATGTCCTGAAAATCCACGGAGGCACCTTTTGGAATTAATAAGAATTTCTGGGGAAAAGAAATACACCAGGGGGCCCAGGGCCTGTCCACGAGACAGGGGGGCGCGCCCCCTTGTAGGGCGTGCCCCCCTATCTCATGGGCCCCCTGGACCTCCACCGACCTGAAGTCCAACTCCATATATTCACGTTCGGGGATAAAAAAATAAGAGAGAAAGTTTCATCGCGTTTTACGACTCGGAGCCACCGCCAAGCCCTAATCTCTCTCGGGAGGGCTGATCTGGAGTCCGTTCGGGGCTCCGGAGAGGGGGATTCGTCGCCGCCGTCATCATCAACCATCCTCCATCACCAATTTCATGTTTCTCACCGCCGTGCGTGAGTAATTCCATCATAGGCTTTCTGGACGGTGATGGGTTGGATGAGATTTACCATGTAATCAAGTTAGTTTTGTTAGGGTTTGATCCCTAGTATCTACTATGTTCTGAGATTGATGTTGCTATGACTTTGCTATGCTTAATGCTTGTCGCTAGAGCCCGAGTGCCATGATTTCAGATCTGAACCTATTATGTTTTCATGAATATATGTGTGTTCTTGATCCTATCTTGCAAGTCTATAGTCACCTATTATGTGTTATGACCCGACAACCCTGGAGTGACAATAATTAGGATACTTCTCGGTGATGACCGTAGTTTGAGGAGTTCATGTATTCACTATGTGCTAATGCTTTGTTCCGATTCTCTATTAAAAGGAGGCCTTAATATCCCTTAGTTTCTGCTAGGACCCCGCTGCCACGGGAGGGTAGGACAAAAGATGTCATGCAAGTTCTTTTCCATAGGCACGTATGACTATTTACGGAATACATGCCTACATTACATTGAGGAACTGGAGCTAGTTCTATATCACCCTATGTTATAGCTATTACATGAGGAATCGCATCCGGCATAATTATCCATCACCTTTCCGTTGCTACTGTTACAACTACTACAAAAACCTAAAAACAATTATCTTTACTTTTGCCACCATTACCTTTATTATCATACCACTTTTGCTACTAAATACTTTGCTGCAGATACTAAGTTATCCAGGTGTGGTTGAATTGACAACTCAACTGCTAATACTCAAGAATATTCTTTGGCTCCCCTTGTGTCGAATCAATAAATTTGGGTTGAATACTTTACCCTCTAAAGCTGTTGCGATCCCCTACACTTGTGGGTTATCACTGCCTCGTCGACCTTGTTGGCAAGATTCACCTCTCCGACGGGCCGACCACTAACGCGGGCACTGGCTGCCCCGAAATCCGTCTCGTCATCCTCCTCGACTAGCTTCACGTCACCAACAAGCCTACTATGGACCTGGAGTCTGTTGGCTCCACCGAACCGATGATCGTCGACTCTGACACGGCGTCACTTGACGCCTTCCCCACTAACGTGGTGATCTACGACGAGTCGCCTCCTTGTGAGCACAGCGGCAGGAGCACCGTCATGGAGGTGCTCGTCATCAACAGTGGCGAGCGCTCGGCCATAGACGCTAGAGACCCACTTGATGCAGCGCTGCGAGACCTGTCGGCGCCTATTCCAGAGGATGCAAACGCTGAGATGCTGGAGGCACGCCGCGTCCAGCTCCTCGAAAGCGCTGGCCGACTGGCCAGCATGCGACGCCTCTCGGACGCCTACCGGCGTGAGATGGACCGGGCCGTTGGTAGCACGCCGGCTCCTGAGGGGCCTAGCCGCATCGGCTCGATCCGGCAGCATGGCGCGACCATTGCCAGCATGTTTGGGCAAAACGCCCCATATACGCTACGCCTGTAGAGAACATCCGGCCCACCCAGGCGGTGACGGATGAGCTGGACAAGTATGAGGGCGACGAGCGTCGCCACATGACGGAGCGAGTCCAGCAGCTCCTAGACGCGGCTGTCGCGCAGCACGAAGCCGGCTATCGCGCTGAAGTGCCCGCCCAGCGGAACGATGAACCGCCCCCTTGCCAGGACCATGGCGCGACGTCCCGGACGCCGACTGGTGGCGCCCATGGAAGAAGAGGCAACAAGCTGGCTGCCAGCCGCAGCCGTACTTGCCTCTCCATCGAGCGTGACGAAGACAGCCGCCCTCGAGCGGTGGAGCGGCGAGGCGACCCGCCTCCTCCTCCGCCTCATTGAGCAAGGCATCCTACTCCGCCGCCTGTCACGCACCCGACACTCAGCGACCGCCTTGGTCGCCGAGAGGGAGTCGGAGAGAACGACGCTCGCCATCGGATCGATCATCTCAACCGATCCCTGGCACTAGAAGAAGACGACGCATTGGGCCCGCCCTATTTTAGCCCACAAATCCGAGATGAGCCCTTTCCCAAAGGGTTCACGCTCCCAAGAGATGCGCCCAAGTACACCGGCTCCGTGAAGCCGGAGGACTGGCTGGTCAACTACTCCACGACCGTCAGCATAGCGAACGGCAACAAGTGCGTTGCCGTGAAGTACGTCCCGCTCATGCTTCAAGGCACAACCCGGATGTGGCTCAACAGCCTGAAGCCTCGTAGCATCAACAGCTGGGTTGATTTCACCGAAGCCTTCATCCGCAACTTCACCAGCACATACAAGCGGCCTCCCATGCCCCGATAGCTCTCCTTGTGCGTCCAAGGGCCCAGCGAATCGACTCGCGACTATCTCACACGCTGGGCCGAGCTGCGCAACTCCTGCGAAGGCGTGCACGAGGTGCAGGCAATCGAGTACTTCATCGCCGGGTGCCGAGAGGGCACCCTCCTCAAGCACCGACTTCTCTGCGACGAGCCTGCGACTCTCGACGAACTGTTGATCATCACCGACAAGCACGCCACGACCGACTCCTCCATGAAGGCGGAGATCTTAGTTGACACGTCTGGCAAGGTGGCACCTCAGGCCCCTCGGACTCCGGCTGGTGACACCAGTCGGCGACAGCATCCAAGCGACAACAAGCGGAAGGCCACCCAACCGGCTTCCACCAGCCGGCAGGTGGCGACAGTTGAGGACTAGCAGCCGGAGGGGCAGCCAGCGCCCAAGCGTCAGAAGGGAGGCAAGCCCAATTGGATGCCCGCTTTCTCTTACGAGCAGACCCTAGATGCACCCTGTAATTTTCATAGTGGCGCGAAGCCGTCCAACCAAACCACGCGGAAGTGCCATTGGCTCACCAGGATAGCCAAGGGAGATGGACTCCCGCCTCCTCCGCCTGCCGGCCCGCCGCCTCCTCTGCCCCAGCAGCCAGCGGCCCGGCCAGTCGGCGCCATACAAGACAAGTATCCAGAGGAGCACGGAGCTTATGTTGTGTTCACCAGCATGGCCGATAACAGACGCAGCAGACGGCAGCAGCAGCAAGAAGTACAGGCGGTGGCCTCAAATGCTCCAGAATTCATGCATTGGTCTGAGAAGCCCATCAGTTGGAGCAGGGCCGACCACCCGGAGGTAATTCCCTCCCCCGGTTCCTACGCCCTGGTCCTTGATGCTACTTTGCAACGAAGTGGCGGGCAGCTCGTTTCTCCAGAGTCCTGATAGATGGCGGCAGCAACATCAATATCCTGTATCGTGACACGATGGAGAAGTTGGGAATCAAGCAGAAGCAGCTCCTCCCCAGTCGGACTGTATTCCATGGCATAGTCCCTAGCCTTCACTGCTCACCAATCGGTAAGACCCAAATTGATGTTCTCTTCGGAGACAAGAATCATTTCCGCCATGAGCCAGTTTGGTTTGAAGTGGTGGACCTTGAAATCCCCTACCATGCGCTGCTTGGCCGGCCTGCCCTAGCCAAGTTCATGGCGGTCCCCCACTATGCTTACCTCAAGATGAAGATGCCGAGTACCAAGGGGATCCTAACCGTAATCGAAGACTACAAGAAGTCGACCTCCTGCACCGTGGACAGCAGCCGGCTGGCCGAGTCCCTCGTGATTGCAGCTAAGAAGCGGCTCCTTGACAGGGTGGTGGCGATGGCAGGCAATAAGACGGAAATGTCACCCATCCCCAAGGAGTCGGAGGTTGAGGGCTCGTTCAAGCCGACAAAGGAAATGAAGAAGATACCCTTGGACCCGGAGCACCAGGAGAGGCACGCTGTCATAGGTGCCACCTGGACAGCAAATAGGAAAGCGAGCTCGTCGATTTCCTCCGTGAGAATCGGGACATCTTCGCATGGTCTCCCAAATACATGCCGGGTGTTCCGATGGATTTCGCCGAGCACAAGTTACATGTTCGACCTGACGCCAAGCTGGTCAGGCAGCCCTTGCGCCGCCTGTCAGAAGAGAAGAGAAGAGTTGTCGGAGAAGAGATAGCCCGACTTCTAGCAGCCGATTTCATCATGGAAGTATTCCTTACAGAGTGGCTGGCCAACCCAGTTCTTGTGTTGAAGAAAAATAAGCAGTGGCACATGTGTATTGATTATACCATCCTCAACAAAGCTTACCCCAAAGATCCCTTTGCCCTGCCAAGAATTGACAAAGTGATAGACTCCACAGCCGGATGCGAGCTCTTGAGTTTTTTGGATGCATACTTAGAGTAACATCAGATAAAGCTGAACCCGGCCGACAGGCTGAAGACCGCCTTCATCATGCCATTTGGAGCCTTCTACTACCTGACCATGACGTTCGGCTTGCAAAATGCCGGCACCATGTTTCAGCGTTGCATGCAGAAGTGTCTCCTCAAGCATCTCGGCAGAAATGCCCATGTCTATGTGGATGATGTGGTGGTGAAGACAGAGAAGCGTGGCACGCTGCTGGAAGACCTCAAGGAAACTTTTGAGAACCTGCGCCGATTCCAGATCAAGCTCAACCTAGAGAAATGCGTCTTTGGAGTACCAACCGGCCAGCTCCTCGGCTTTCTGGTCTCAGAGCGTGGCATAGAATGCAACCCAGTGAAGATCAAGGCCATTGAGAAGATGGAGGTGCCCACCCGACTGCTGGACGTGCAGAAATTCACCGACTGCCTGGCATCTATCAGCCGTTTCATCAGTCGGCTGGGCGAGAAGGCTCTCCTCCCGTACCAGCTCATGAAGAAGACCACTTTTTTCGAGTGGAACGACAAGGCGGATGAAGCTTTTCTCTAACTCAAGAAGATGTTGACCACCCCGCCTATCTTGGCGGCTCCAACTGAGAAAGAGCCCATGCTCCTCTACATCGCCGCCACCAGTCGGGTGGTCAGCACAGTCATAGTGGTAGAACGCAAGGGGGAGGGCAGAGCATTGCCGGTCCAGAGACCGGTATATTACTTGAGTGAAGTAGTGTCCGCTTCCAAGCAAAACTACCAACACTATCAGAAGATGTGCTATGGTGTGCACTTTGCCACCAAGAAGCTCAAGCCTTACTTTCAAGAGCACCCAATAACCGTTGTCTGCACTACTCCGCTTGCTGAGATCATTGGAAGCCGAGATGCTTCGGGCCGAGTGGCCAAGTGGGCTATTGATCTGGCCCCTTATACCATCTACTACCACCCTCGCACTGCCATCAAGTCACAAGCACTGGCGACTTCCTTGTCGACTGGGCCAAGACCCAGTACTTGCCGCCAGCACCAGACTCCACCCATTGGCGGATGCATTTTGATGGTTCAAAAATGCGCACCGCTCTGGGAGCCGGCATTGTCCTCACCTCTCCCAAAGGCGACAAGCTCAGATATGTGCGGCAAATCCATTTTGCCGCCTCCAACAACCTAGGCGAATATGAGGCACTCATACACGGGCTCCGGCTTGCCAAGGAACTCGGCATTCGCCGGATCCTGTGCTATGGTGACTCTGACTTGGTGGTCCAGTAGTCGTTAGGTGACTGGGACGCCAAGGACGCAAATATGGCAAGCTACCGCTTCCTCGTGCAGCAACTCAGTGGATACTTTGATGGGTGCGGGTTCCTCCATGTGCCAAGAAATGACAACGAGCAAGCATATGCCTTGGCACAGATCGGCTCCACCCGGCAGGCGATACCCGCCGGCGTCGCCCTGCAGCGCCTCCTCAAGCCGTCTGTCAAGCCATCACCAGAGTCCGACTCCATCTTTGTGCCGGCCCCTCCCGAAGTAGTCGGATCCGACTTGAGGACCCCAGAAGCCGGCGCGGGGACTTTGGCAGGCGGCGCGGGGACTGCAGCCGTCGCACCTGGCTCAGGGACTTCAGAACCTGGCCTAGGGACTGCAGCAATTGGCCCGGGGACTTCTTCAAGGCAGCAGGCGGCAGTCGACTCCAACCCGCTGCCTCCCGGCCCAACCGCCCTTGTACAAATTGCAGTCGTGGAAGTCAGAGAGATAGCAGCACCCTCATGGGCTCAACCCATCCTCGACTTCCTGGTGAACAAAGAGCTGCCGACCGATGAGATACTAGCCCGGCAAGTGCAACGGCGGGCAGCAGCATAAACCATAGTCAACAAAGAACTGGTACGGCGCAGTGTCACTTGTGTGTACCAGCGCTGCGTGGAGCCCAACCAGGGTCAAGCAATCCTCAAAGATATTCACCAAGGCGAATGTGGTCACCACGTGGCTTCAAGATCACTTGTTGCCAAAGCTTTCCGCCATGGTTTCTTCTGGCCGACTGCTCTAGAAGACGCCAAAGAGTTGGTACAGAAGTGCAAAGGGTGTCAAAAGTTCTGCTCCAAGACACACTTGCTAGCTTCTGCACTCAAGACCATTCCCATTGCCCGGCCCTTTGTTGTTTGGGGTTTGGATATGGTGGGGCCATTCAAGACAGCTTGTGGAGGCATGACTCATCTGCTTATCGCTGTGGACAAGTTCACCAAGTGGATAGAGGCAAAGCCAATCAAGAAGCTGAATGGGCCGACTGTCGTGACTTTCATCGCCCACTCGGTACGACATACCACATAGCATCATCACCGACAACGACACAAACTTTGCCAAAGGAGCCTTGGATCGTTTCTGCGCGACGCAGGGCATCCGAGTAGACTTTGCGTCCGTTGCCCATCCGCAGTCAAACGGCCAAGTTGAGCGAGCAAACGGCCTCATTCTATTCGGCATCAAGCCCCAACTGGTCGAGCCTCTGGAGCATTCAGCCGGCTGCTGGCTCCATGAGCTGCCGGCCGTCCTCTGGAGCCTGCGCACGACTCCGAACAAGTCGACCGGCTTCACGCCCTTCTTCCTCATCTACGGTGCTGAAGCCGTCATCCCGACAGACATAGAGTTCGACTCCCCATGAATCACCATGTGCACCAAGGCGGATGCCAAGGAGGCGCGAGAAGACGGCGTCGAACTGCTGGAGGAGGGCCGGCTGTTGGCACTCAGCTGGTCCGCCATCTACCAGTAGAGTCTGCGCCGATACTACAACCGCAAGGTGAAGCCAAGATCCTTCTAAGAGGGAGACCTTGTGCTCCGGCGGATCCAGTGAACAGCCGGCCAGCACAAGCTCTCTGCGCCTTGGGAAGGCCCTTTCATCATCAGCAAGGTGCTGGGCAACAATTCATACTATCTGATCGACGCTCAGAAGCCCAGAGCACGCAAAAGAGATGACTCAGGCAAGGAGACGGAGAGGCCATGGAACGCAAACCTCCTCCAAAGATTTTACAGTTGAAAGCAGTATGTATCACGCTACCTTTTTTATTATGTACGAAGACTCCGGATCCCCCGAGAAGAACTCGGGGAATACCCTCCTTTTATCTATATGATAAGTGTTATGCCTATGAGTGTGTATTGTTTTATTATTTCCGCCTGGCACCGGGTTCGACTAGTCGGCCCGGAGGCTCGCTGGCTTCTGCTATATGCCGCCTCCTACAGTCGGAGAAGTAGTGTGTTGGCACCAAAAACTTCCCCTATCAGAAGCCGCAGCTCGTAGAGCGACTGAATGGCGGGCAGGGGTTGCAAAACAGTGCCCACATGAAAAATAGCTAAGGAAAAACACATATAGTCGAGGCCGGCATCGCGCCTGTTCGGCCGGCTTCTGCTTGTCTTGCCAACACTCCGAACGGCTAAGTACTTGCTCTCCCATCAAAGCTAAGTACTCGACCCAGCCGCATTCTGCAGACCGGCTGCTCGGCTGGCAAGAGGATAGCCGAGGGAGGGCGGCAAAGGAAAAAAGCAAGGAGATTAAGAGCAAAAAAAGTTAGAAGCCGACAAAGCAAAGCATGAATTGTGATAGAATATTTACATAGATAAAGGCCTATCCGCCAGCATTCAACAGAGCTTCGATATACACCCCGTGGGTGGAATTGTGCAAATTTAACCAAGTTGTCCAGACTAGTGAGCAGAAAAAGAAAAAGATAACATCCTAAGGGGCAGCAGAAGGCTCCGGCTGGACGGTGGAGTCAGCGGTGTCGGTTGGTGCAGCAGAAGGCTCCGGCTGGACGGTGGAGTCGGCGGTGCCGGTTGGTGCAGCAGAAGGCTCCGGCTAGACGGTGGAGTCGACGACACCAGTTGGGGCGGCGCATGGCTGGATGGCAAAGTCGACGGCGTCCGTTGGTGGAACGGGCGGTTGGTCGGTCTCCGCCTGGCCACCTCCAGTAGCAGTCGGCGCTTTGGAGCGCGGATCATTGCTTTAGGCCTGGTCAGGTCGAGGCTGACCATCCGCTCCAACCTCCGGCACATCGTCTTCGCTTTCCTCCTCCTCCTCCTCCTCCCCTTCATCGCTGGAGTCGATTACTTCGGCCGAATCCTCGATGTCCTAGGGGTTCAGCCCGAGCCACTCCAGCGGTGCTTCGGCGCCTTCTTCGACCATCTTCGGGATGAAGACGCTGGTGTCGGTGTAGTCGGCGATCGCCGCCGCCCTGCTGATAAGTTCGGCTTCCACCGCCACCAGCTCCTCCTGCGCCTCCAGCCGAAACGTGGTCTGCTGGGCTAGATCTAGCCCAGGGTACCATGCCTTGACGAACTCCAAGGCTCGGCGCGCTCCTGCCCGGGCTGCAGAGCCCTTCCAGGCCTCCAGGCGGCCGGCCGCCACCTCCAGCCAGTCGGCAGTCTGACTGGGGGTGCGCGGAGCCTGCACACCTGGCCAGAGGGCGGAGATCGCCTGGGCCCCGACGCACTGAAGGCGGTGCAACATATGATGGGCAGGCCGAAGGCGGGCCTGGATGCTGAGGAGCTGCTCATTGAGGGTCCGAGGGGCGTCAGCGCAATCCGCACGCCTTATGCCCTCCGCTCCTAGCGTTGGGCCTCGATGATCTGTTTCGCGGCGACGGAGTGGCCTGGGAAGAAGTCTGTTTGGACAGAAGGCAAGAAAAGCCAAAGGTCAGAAACTAAGCAGTCGGCCTAGATAAGGGCTGGCAACTCAAAAACAAGAAAGAAAAGAAAATGAAGCTCACCATCGACCAAGTCTTCGATGCTGCTAAAGCAAGCAGTCATCTGTGCCTCCTTGTCGGCCCAGGCGGAGTGCTCGATCTTGAACTCAGTGAGGAGGTCGGTCTCCTTCGCCTTCGCCTCTCTCTGAGCCGTCTTGAGAGCCTCCGCCTGCTCCGCGAGCTGAGTGACCTGCAGGTCACGCTCTTCGGCCAGTTTGCTACACTCCGCCTCCTTGCCGCGCAGAGCGGTGTTGGCTTCGCCCAGCTGGTTCTGCAAGGCGGCGTTGGCCTCTGTAAAAAGGGAAGAAGAAAGAATGTCAGGCAAACAACAAAGAAGGGATGCAGTTGCCGGGAAGATCCGGCCCGATTGCTCAGCAGTCGGCCCGCATCTCGGGGACTACAGCCCGCGGGTGCGCTATCGCGCCCCCGCGGAGAAAAAGTCACTCGCAAAAATAAAGTCACTGGAAAGATTCGGCCCGACTGCTCTGCAGTCGGCCCGAACCTCGAGGACTACAGCCCGCGGGTGCGCCAGCGCACCCCCGCGAAGAAAGGAAGTCGAAACTTACTTCGGCTCTCGGACAAGTTGGCGGTCTGCTTCTCCAGCTCCCGGACCCCGAAGTTGAAGGTGTCCGCGTGAAGATTGTAGTAATCCTGCAAAGGGATATCAGACAAAGTTAGAATTCGAAACCTACAAGTTAAAAAGTTCCGGGCCGCCTGCTCAGCAGCCGGCCCGAAACTTGGGGACTACATCCAGTGGGTGCGCTGGCGCGCCCCCACGAAGGAAGCAAGAAGATAAAAATAAAGAGAAGTAAAGAAACTTACACGGATGGCTGCCCGCGAATCCAGGAATGCCTCGTTGCATCGCTTGAGGGCTTCGGCCTCAGCCCGGAGTTTGGCCTGGACGTCGAGGGCCGCCTGGTTCAGGGCGCCCGTCCCGCATCCGCGTACCCAGCCAGCGGGCGCGGCGCTGGTCGCCTCGGTGTTGGGACCGATGAGCTCGCGGCACTGGCCTCCAGCGGCCGCTGTGCCGAGGCCGCCTTTGCAAGACGGCGGTGCGCGGGCGTGCGGACCTCAGGAGTCAGGTCCATCACCATGTTGTTTCCGGCTGGTGGCACCAGCGGGGCAGAAGGCTGCTCATCCTGCATTCCGCCGGTTGGCGGTGGCGGCGGCACGATGACGTCCGGCATGGCCACGTCGCTGCCCTCCCTCTTCATGACCGGTTGTTCGCCGCCGGCTCCCCCAGTCGTCGCCACAAACTCCGGCGGAGGTGGCGCAGTGTTCAGAGGATTCACGAGTAGTGGCTCCTGGCGGCGCGCGGCCTCTGCAAGCCGCTCTGCCTCCATGGCGTCAGCCTTCACCTGTGCCAGCTTCCTCGTCGCAGATGTTGCGGCCTTGTCCGCCTCTGCCTTCGCCAGGCGGTCAGCTTCCTGCTCCTCGCGCGCCTCCCGCGCGTTCCACTCCTGCGCCTCTCGGAGGTCGGCGGCCGGGTCGATTTTCCGGCTGGTGGTAGAGGTCTCCGCCGACCTGATGACCGAGGCGGCGGCCGACTTCTCAAGGGTGAGCGGGGCCCTGAGATAGGAAGGCAGGATAAAGAAGTTTCCTAGGCCAGATCGGCAAAGAGGAATAAGCGTAAGAGGAACACTTAGGCCGACACCATGAGCGGCACCTTCGGTTGCCTCTGGACCTTGGCCACCTTGGCCGCGGCCTCTTTCCGCCTGGTCGCCATGGCCGGGTTCTTGGGCTTCTTCGGTGCGCTGCCGAACAGGGCGGTGATACATCTCCAACATATCTATAATTTTTGATTGCTCCATGCTATATTATCTACTGTTTTGGGCAATATTGGGCTTTATTTTCCACTTTTATATTACTTTTGGGACTAACCTATTAACCGGAGGCCCAGCCCAGATTTGCTGTTTTATGCCTATTTCAGTGTTTCGAGGAAAAGGAATATCAGACGGAGTCAAAATGGAACGAAATCAATTGGAGAAGTTATTTTTGGAAGGAAAGCCACCCGATGGACTTGGAGTGCACGTCAGGAAAGAAGGGAGGTGCTCACGAGGGTGGGGGGCGCGCCCACCCCCCCTGGGGCACCCCCTGCCTCGTGGCCCCACCTTCCGTCCACCAACGTACTTCCTGCACCCATATATACTCACGTACCCTAAAACTTCCAGAACAGAGATTAGATCGGGAGTTCCACCGCCGCAAGCCTCTGTAGCCACCAAAAACCTCTCGGGAGCCCGTTCCGGCACCCTGCCAGAGGGGGATCCCATCACCGGTGGCCCTCTTCATCATCCCGGCGCTATCCATGACGAGGAGGGAGTAGTTCACCCTCGGGGCTAAGGGTATGTACCAGTAGCTATGTGTTTGATCTCTCTCTCTCTCTCGTGTTCTCTCTCGTGCTCCCTCTATGGCATGATCTTGATGTATCCCGAGCTTTGCTATTGTAGTTGGATCTTATGTTTCTTCTCCCCCTCTACTCTCTTGTGATGAATTAGTTTCCCCTTTTGAAGTTATCTTATCGGATTGAGTCTATTATGAGAACACTTGATGTATGTCTTGCCGTGTTTATCTGTGGTGACAATGGGATATCATGTGCCACTTGATGTATGTTTTGGTGAACAACTTGCGGGTTCCGCCCATGAACCTATGCATAGGGGTTGGCACAAGTTCTTGACTCTCCGGTAGAAACTTTGGGGCACTCTTTGAAGTACTTTTATGTTGGTTGGATGAATCTGAGATTGTGTGATGCATATCGTATAATCATACCCACGGATACTTGAGGTGACAATGGAGTATCTAGGTGACATTAGGGTTTTGGTTGATTTGTGTCTTAAGGTGTTATTCTAGTACGAACTCTAGGGCTGTTTGTGGCACTTATAAGAATAGCCCACCGGATTGATTGGAAAGAATAACTTTGAGGTGGTTTCGTACCCTACCATAATCTCTACGTTTGTTCTCCGCTATTAGTGGCTTTGGAGTGACTCTTTGTTGCATGTTGAGGAATTGTTATATGATCTATCTATCTTATTATTGTTGAGAGAACTTGCACTAGTGAAAGTATGAACCCTAGGCCTTGTTTCCTATCATTGCAATACTGTTTACGCTCACTTTTATCATTAGTTACCTTGCTGTTTTTATTATTTCAGATTACAAAAAACCTATATCTACCATCCATATTGCACTTGTATCACCATCTCTTCCCAAACTAGTACACCTATACAATTTACCATTGTATTGGGTGTGTTGGGGACACAAGAGACTCTTTGTTATTTGGTTGCAGGGTTGTTTGAGAGAGACCATCTTCATCCTACGCCTCCCACGGATTGATAAACCTTAGGTCATCCACTTGAGGGAAATTTGCTACTGTCCTACAAACCTGTGCACTTGCATGCCCAACAACGTCTACAAGAAGAAGGTTGTGTAGTAGACATCAAGCTCTTTTCTGGCGGCGTTGACGGGGAGGCTAGGTAAGTGAAGGTATATCTTTAAATCTTGTAATCGTATCTTTTTGTTTCTTGTTTTAGCACTAGTTAGTCTATAAAAGAAAATTACAAAAAAATGGAATTGAGTTTGTCTCATACGCTTCACCTTTTTAATATCTTTCGTGAGAATGATGGAAAGGAAAATTGTGCCAAAGTGCTAGAAGAAGAATTACATAGAATGCTTGGCATGAAATATGTGAATGATGAGCATGATTGCAATGTTGTTAGTATGAATTCCTTGAATATCCATGATGCTAATGATATGCAAAGCCACAAGCTTGGGGAAGCTATGTTTGATGAAGATGATATTTTTTGTCCCCCAAGCTTTGATGAGCAAATTTACCATGATGAAAGCATGCCTCCTATCTATGATGATTATTGTGATGACATGTATGCTTTAAAGAATAATGATAACCATGAAAATTGTCATCTTGATCTTAATCTTCAATCATATGATAGTTATTTTGTTGAGTTTGCTCCAACTATTATTCATGAGAAGAATTTTGCTTATGTGGAGAGTAGTAAAATTTCTATGCAAGTAGATCATGAAAAGAATGCTTTAGGTGCTGGTTATATTGTTGAATTCATTCATGATGCTACTGAAAATTATTATGAGGGAGGAACATATGCTTGTAGGAATTGCAATAATATCAAGTTTCCTCTCTATGTGCTTAAAATCTTGAAGTTATGCTTGTTTTACCTTCCTATGCAAGTTGATTCTTGTTCCCATAAGTTGTTTGCTCACAAAATCCCTATGCGTAGGAAGTGGGTTAGACTTAAATTTGCTAGTCATATTCTTCATGATGCTCTCTTTATGTTTCAATTCCTATCTTTTATGTGAGCATCATTGAAATCATAATGCCTAGCTAGGGGCGTTAAACGATAGCACTTGTTGGGAGGCAACCCAATTTTATTTTAGTTTCTTGCTTTTTGGTCCTGTTTAGGAATAAATAATCCATCTAGCTTCTGTTTAGATGTGGTTTTATGTCTTAATTAGTGTTTGTGCCAAGTAGAACCTTTGGGAAGACTTGGGTGAAGTCTTTATGATCATGCTGTAAAAAACAGAAACTTTAGGGCTCACGAGATTAGCTAGAACTTTTTACTGGAGAGTGCTATTTAGTTGATTCTTTTTGAAGATGATTACTAGACAAATTCCTCAGGTCCACCAATTTATTTTAGAATTTTTAGAGTTCCATAAGTTTGCGTTAGTTACAGATTACTACAGACTGTTCTGTTTTTGACAGATTCTGTTTTTCGTGTGTTGTTTGCTTATTTTGATGAATCTATGGCTAGTAAAATAGTTTATAAACCATAGAGAAGTTGTAATACAGTAGGTTTAACACCAATATAAATAAAGAATGAGATCATTACAGTACATTGAAGTGGTGTTTTGTTTTCTTTCTTTAACGGAACTCACGAGTTTTCTGTTAAGTTTTGTGTTGTGAAGTTTTCAAGTTTTGGGTAAAGATTCGATGGACTATGGAATAAGGAGTGGAAAGAGCCTAAGCTTGGGGATGCCCAAGTCACCCCAAGGTAATATTCAAGGACAACCAAGAGCCTAAGCTTGGGTATGCCCCGGATGGCATCCCCTCTTTCGTCTTCGTTCATCGGTAACTTTACTTGGAGCTATATTTTTATTCACCACATGATATGTTTTTTCTTGGAGCGTTATTTTATTTTGTTAGTATTTTCTTGCTGTTATTTAGATTAATGTTTTGCATCTTTAGTTTCAATAAAAAAGTCAAGGATAGCCTTTGCCATGCTTATTTTTGCTACTATACATGTTGCTGTTTGAAAACAGAAAGTTTACCGCTGTTGCAAAAATTCCCTAGAAACTTCAAAGAATGATATAATGATTAAACCTTTTGCATATTGAGCTCTGATAAATTTATTACAGTGGGAATTTTATTTCATGTTTTTTGGAGTTAGGGAAGTATTGATACTCTTGCATTCTTCACAGGTTGTACTGTTTTGGCAGATTGCTGTTATGTTTGCATTATTTGCATTGTTTGCATATGTTTTCTTGTTTAATGGTTCTATTTGAGGATAGGAGTATTAAATATGCAGAGGCATTTAGTATCAAATGTTTAATAATAATGTTAGTGATTTGTTACAGTAGAAAATGATAAGGTTTTGCATTGGTCTATACTAACCTATCTCACGAGTTCTTGTTGACTTTGTTGTGAATGAAGCTTTTGATAAAAAGAGAAACCATGATATGAGAGGAATTAAGGAGACATAAAAGCTCAAGCTTGGGGATGCCCAAGGAACCCCAAGATAATATTTCAAGAAGTCTCAAGCATCTAAGCTTGGGGATGCCCCGGTAGGCATCCCACCTTTCTTCTTCAACAACTATCGGTTAGTATCGGTTGAGCCGAAGTTTTTGCTTCTTCACATGAGTTGTGCTATCCTTGGAATGTCATTTTCTTTAGCTTTGCTTCCTGTTTGAATAAAATACCAAGATCTGAAATTATTAAAAGGGAGAGTCTTCACATAGTTGTATAATTATCCGACTACTCATTGATCTTCACTTATATCTTTCGGAGTAGTTTGTCATTTGCTCTAGTACTTCACTTATATCTTTTAGAGCATGGTGGTAGTTATATTTTGAAGAAATAGATGAACTCTCGTGCTTCACTTATATTATTTTGAGAGTCTTAAATAGCATGGTAATTTGCTTAAATAATCATAATATGCTAAGCATACAAGATTTGTAAGAATTCTTATGAGTGTGTTGAATACTAATAGAAGTTTGATGCTTGATGATTGTTTTGAGATATGAAGATGGTGATATTAGAATCATGCTAGTTGAGTAGTTGTGAATTTGAGAGATACTTGTGTTAAAGTTTGTGATTCCTGTAGCATGCACGTATGGTGAACCGTTATGTGATGAAGTCGGAGCATGATTTATTTATTGATTGTCTTCCTTATGAGTGGCGGTCGGGGACGAGCGATGGTCTTTTCCTACCAATCTATCCCCCTAGGAGCATGCGCGTAATACTTTGCTTTGATAACTTCTAGATTTTTGCAATAAGTATATGAGTTCTTTATGACTAATGTTGAGTCCATGGATTATACGCACTTTTCCTTCCTTCCATCATTGCTAGCCTCTCTAATACCGCGCACCTTTCGCCGGTATCATACACCCACCATATACCTTCCTCAAAACAGCCACCATACCTACCTATCACAGCATTTCCATAGCCATTCCGAGATATATTGCCATGCAACTTACCATTGTTCCGTTTATTATGACACGCTCCATCATTGTCATATTGCTTAGCATGATCATGTAGTTGACATCGTATTTGTGGCAGAGCCACCGTTCATAATTCTTTCATACATGTCACTCTTGATTCATTGCATATCCCGGTACACCGCCGGAGGCATTCATATAGAGTCATATTTTGTTCTAAGTATCAAGTTGTAATTGTTGAGTTGTAAGAAAAATAAAAGTGTGATGATCATCATTATTAGAGCATTGTCCTAGTGAGGAAAGGATGATGGAGACTATGATTCTCCCATAAGTCGGGATGAGACTCCGGACGAAAAATAAAAAAAGAAAAAAAAAGAGGCGAAAAAAAGAAGAGAAAAGGCCCAAATAAAAAAATAAAAAAAGAGAGAAAAAGAGAGAAGGGGCAATGCTACTATCCTTTTACCACACTTGTGCTTCAAAGTAGCACCATGATCTTCATGATAGAGAGTCTCCTATGTTGTCACTTTCATATACTAGTGGGAATTTTTCATTATATAACTTGGCTTGTATATTCCAATGATGGGCTTCCTCAAATGCCCTAGGTCTTCGTGAGCAAGCGAGTTGAATGCACACACACTTAGTTTCTTTTGTTGAGCTTTCATATACTTATAGCTCTAGTGCATCCGTTGCATGGCAATCCGTACTCACTCACATTGATATCTATTGATGGGCATCTCCATAGCCCGTTGATACGCCTAGTTGATGTGAGACTATCTTCCCCTCCTTTTGTCTTCTCCACAACCACCATTCTATTCCACATATAGTGCTATATCCATGGCTCACGCTCATGTATTGCGTGAAGATCGAAAAAAGTTTTGAAAATGTTAAAGTATGAAACAATTGCTTGGCTTGTCATCGGGGTTGTGCATGATTTAAATACTTTGTGTGGTGAAGATAGAGCATAGCCAGACTATATGATTTTGTAGGGATAAGTTTCTTTGGCCATGTTATTTTGAGAAGACATAATTGCTTTGTTAGTATGCTTGAAGTATTATTATTTTTATGTCAATATGAACTTTTGTCTTGAATCTTTCGGATCTGAATATTCATATCACAAGTAATAAGAATTACATTGAAATTATGCCAACTAGAATTCCACATCAAAAATTATCTTTTTATCATTTACCTACTCGAGGACGAGCAGGAATTAAGCTTGGGGATGCTTGATACGTCTCCAACGTATCTATAATATTTGATTGCTCCATGCTATATTATCTACTGTTTTGGGCAATATTGGGTTTTATTTTCCACTTTTATATTACTTTTGGGACTAACCTATTAACCGGCGGCCCAGCCCAAATTTGCTGTTTTATGCCTATTTCAGTGTTTCGAGGAAAAGGAATATCAGACGGAGTCAAAACGGAACGAAATCAACTGGAGAAGTCATTTTTGGAAGGAAAGCCACCCGATGGACTTGGAGTGCATGCCAGGAAAGAAGGGAGGTGCTCACGAGGGTGGGGGGCGCGCCCACCCCCCTGGGACGTGCCCCCCTGCCTCGTGCCCCCCCCCCTTCGGTCCATCAACGTACTTCCTGCACCCAGATATACTCACGTGCCCTAAAACTTCTAGAACAGAGATTACATCGGGAGTTCCCCCGCCGCAAGCCTCTGTAGCCACCAAAAACCTCTCGGGAGCCCGTTCCGGCACCCTGCCGGAGGGGTATCCCATCACCGGTGGCCATCTTCATCATCCCGACGCTATCCATGACGAGGAGGGAGTAGTTCACCCTCGGGGATGAGGGTATGTACGAATAGCTATGTGTTTGATATCTCTCTCGTGTTCCCTCTATGGCACAATCTTGATGTATCCCGAGCTTTGATATTGTAGCTGGATCTTATGTTTCTTCTCCCCCTCTATTCACTTGTGATGAATTGAGTTTCCCCTTTTGAAGTTATCTTATCGGATTGAGTCTTTTATGAGAACACTTGATGTATGTCTTGCCATGTTTATCTGTGGTGACAATGGGATATCATGTGCCACATGATGTATGTTTTGGTGACCAACTTGCGGGTTCTGCCCATGAACCTATGCATAGGGGTTGGCACACGTTCTTGACTCTCCGATAGAAAATTTGGGGCACTCTTTGAAGTACTTTTATGTTGGTTGGATGAATCTGAGATTGTGTGATGCATATCGTATAATCATACCCACGGATACTTGAGGTGACAATGGAGTATCTAGGTGACATTAGGGTTTTGGTTGATTTGTGTCTTAACGTGTTATTCTAGTACGAACTCTAGGGCTGTTTGTGACACTTATAGGAATAGCCCACCGGATTGATTGGAAAGAATAACTTTGAGGTGGTTTTGTATCCTACCAGAATCTCTACGTTTGTTCTCTGCTATTAGTGGCTTTGGAGTGACTCTTTGTTGCATGTTGAGGGATTGATATATGATCTATCTATCTTACTATTGTTGAGAGAACTTGCACTAGTGAAAGTATGAACCCTAGGCCTTGTTTCCTATCATTGCAATACCGTTTACGCTCACTTTTATCATTAGTTACCTTGCTGTTTTTATTATTTCAGATTACAAAAACCTATATCTACCATCCATATTGCACTTGTATCGCCATCTCTTCGCCGAACTAGTGCACCTATACAATTTACCATTGTATTGGGTGTGTTGGGGACACAAGAGACTCTTTGTTATTTGGTTGCAGGGTTGTTTGAGAGAGACCATCTTCATCCTACGCCTCCCACGGATTGATAAACCTTAGGTCATCCACTTGAGGGAAATTTGCTACTGTCCTACAAACATGTGCACTTGCAGGCCCAACAACGTCTACAAGAAGAAGGTTGTGTAGTAGACATCAGGCGGCACCTTGCTTCCACTTGCGCTTGCCGCCTCGGGCAGGCGGCTCGGTAGAGGGGCCTGCGCCGGTGTTCGCAGTGCTCAGGGAGGGCGCGGCTCGTGTTTGTCGTCGTCGTCATCGGGCCAGATCTCCACGCCGCCGCCCTCCTCGCAGCCGCCTTCTCCGTTGCCGCCACCTGCTGCGTCGTCCTCCAAGGCGGCCGCCCCCAAGTCAGGGTCGTCCACGTCGCTCACTGCCCGGTCCGGCAGGTAGTCATCACCCGGCCCCACGATGGCAGCTGTCGCCGTGGACATATAAATCTGTGCTCTAGAAAAGGAGTTGCGTCACACCAGGAACAAGAATAAAAGTCAGAACTAAAAGAAGATATCGAGGGACTTACGGCAGGTGGTAGGTTGTCGCGGGAATACAGCCGTTTCCCGAACCGCCAGTCTCCCTCTGACACCTTGAGGTCGGAAATCTCGTTCACCATCGTCGCAACCTCAGCAGTTGGCATCTCCCTCGTGCACAACCTGCTCGGGTCACGGTGCCCGCTCATCCGACAGATCAGATGAGGGCAGCCCTGAAGCGGGAGGACCCGACGCTCAACGAAGGCGATGAGGAGGTCGGAGGCCACGAGGCCCTCCGACTCCTGGAGCACCCGGAGTCGGCCGATGGCGGCTGCCACGTCCGCCGACACCGGCTTCGGCTTGTAGCCCCAGTTGGGCCGAAGCCCTACAGAGGGGGCCTGCCTCGTAGGCCAGAAGGTTGATGAAGTCGATAGCCGGGTCGACATTCTCAACGTAGAAATAAGACTGCTGCCACAGTTTCACCGACTGTGACAGCTTGATGATTGGGAAGGCATTCCTCTTCGCCAGCCGGCGCACGGCGACTAATCTGCCGCGCTCGGCCGCCGTCTCCTTGGAGGAGGTGCCCAGCTTGCCGTAGAAGAACGCCCCCCACAGCTCGAGTGTGGGAGGATGCCGAGGTATCCCTCGCACACCGTGACGAAGCCGGAGAGCAGAGTCACGGTGTTGGGCGTCAGGTGATGCGGCTGGAGGTAGTTGAAGTCCATGAACGAGCGGAGGAAGCCGCTCGCCGGAAGGCCGAAGCCGCGGAGGAAGTGCGAGCGGAAGACGACCCAGCGGCGAAATCTCCTCCGCCGGTGGCACCCGCGCCTTGATGAAGGCCGCGTTGGGCATCTGGCGCGTGTTCCGGAGGAAGGTGAGGTGGTCTTCGATCACCGTCGAGCCGTCCCAGTCGCCGCCCATCTCGCGCGCCATGGCCTCGGATGGACCTGCGAGGGGAGGAGGAGCACCATGGCGAGCACTAAAGCAGCATCAGCAGTAGTGGCGGAGAGAGCAAGAGGAGGAAGAGAGTGTGGGGAGGAGGGCGCGCGTGCTCCGCCGCTCCCCTTCCTCCCCCTGCTTATAGCCCTCGGGCTGCGAAGCCGAGGGGGCGGGGCGTGGTATCGTGGGATTAACTGCGTCCATGACCCCACGACCCCCCCCCGATTACTGCGTGAAGATACTTCACCTTAAACGCTCGCGGGAATCGCACCGCCCACCTCGGCCGCAGCGGATCCGCCCGCGTGCCGAGGCCCGGTAGTGGCGGGCCCGGCCCACTGTCACGTCCTATCAGGAGCGTGGGATGGCAGGCTGGCCGGGCTGACGTGCGTCGCGTGGCGTTCTTGTGGCGGGCGGCGGGCCTGCGAAGCTTAGCAGGCACGCCACCTGTTTCCTGCCTTGGAGTTCAAAATTTTTGTTTTTGTTTTTAATAGTAATAGCGCGGATCGCACCCACGCTACTACTAACACACGTAGTTGTAGCGCGGCGCACCTGCGCTACTACTACAAGTTAGTTGTCGCGTCGTAGTAGTAGCACGGATGCCTGCGCTACTACTAGGTATTTAACCCGCGCTACTACTAGGCTTTTCCCTAGTAGTGTATGATTGCACGATGTCTTGCTCTTCGTGCATAGGCACGTATATATGATGTACAAAGATGGGCCACGGACCTCAACTATACAAGGAACTAGGAGGCGGGCCCAATACACAATATGCACATAACACATATACTCAACAATAACCACTATGGTCTTCGGCCTATATCCCGGAGACAATGGAATCTATACCTATGCTATCCACTTCGACGTCAGCATGAAACCAGGTATGAACGACGCCTATAACATGTCATGGGAGGCCCCTGTTAAAGGTCTTATGGCCTCTGAACAAACAAGCTTGTTCGTTGTTGGTTGTGGTGTGGGTGTCTTCTTGTTTGGCCATAATACCAACGATCCCATCAGCAGTTGCATGAGTATTTGCCTAGACGACAAAATGGCCATGGAGGAGGCAAATCTAACAACGACAAAGTGGCCATGAGTATTTTAAGAAAGGGTCAAATAAAAAATTCTCTTTGAAGTAGAAGGGCGGCAAACCCGAAGATAAGGAGCAAGGCCGACCCTAGGTCCATTGGGCTTGAGCAAACCAAACCATATACTTGAACGTTGAACAGCTCAGCGCTCTCTTTGGGCCTGTACTCACTCACTAGGGTACATGCATGTGGCCTCAGATTGCAAGGTGATGGTGGAGGACTTGAAGAAGGATAACTCTTCAGTTTACGGAGCTATCATACATGAAATAATTCATCACTCGTCGGATTTTGCTTTTTGTAAATTTGGTCATGAACTTAGGAGCTCAAATGTTGAAGTTCACAACTTAATAAGGTATGTTTTATCTCTCGGGGTGGCCGTCCTGTGTGGTTGAACATCATGGAGATCTTTCCTCCGTCCCTGTAAACATTGTAACGAATTATTCACTACTACAAAAACACCTATTAGTCCCGGTTCGTAAGGGCCTTTAGTCCCGGTTCATGAACCGGGACTAATGGATCGTTACTAATACCTCCCCCCTTTAGTCCCAGTTCTAACACGAACCGGGACAGATGGTCCTCCACGTGGCCGGTGGGCCGAGCCCAGGCAGGGGGGCCTTTGGTCCCGGTTGGTGGCACCAACCGGGACCAAAAGGCATCCACGCGTCAGCATTCCAGTGGCTGGGGT